>NC_073304.1:41930136-42530136 GCF_027595985.1 Sorex araneus
TTATCTGTCATTGGACATTTGGGTTTCTGGTCCCATCCATTGATGTGGGTGAGTTTTTTCAATTTTTCCCCTTATTCCTGGTGTTCAGTGGGAGCTAAAGGTAGAGATCTATGTCCAGGTGCTCTTAATATTATTATGAATCTGCTGATTTATGGTGTCCAGGTATGTGTGGAACTAGCTCTTGGGCTCTCTCTCTCTCTCTCTCTCTCTCTCTCTCTCTCGCTCGCTCGCTCGTTCGCTCGCTCTCGCTCTGTCTCACTCAATCAGAGTTTCAGGGCCTGGGTGGGTCTGTGATGAGTCCTCACGGGGCTTACCTGGCAGGACTAGCATGGGCAGAGCTGGTTCTGGTGCTCTCCAGCTTTCCAGAAAATGGTATAAGTACTGAGCAGGGCTATGGCAAGGCCTCTTGGAATTCACCTGGAGAAACTGGCACTAATAAACTAAATTTTAACTATATCATTTCAAATCCAAGTGTTGGCACAGTTCCCTTGTACTATTTTGCCTGCTGCTGACACACAGGGTGTTTTGCTCAATATAACTTGTCACTGTCTCTTATCTTGGTTCTTTAAATTCTACCTCTGTGTTCCACAAGGAAAAATCATTAAGCTTATCATTCCCAAATGAATTGGTTGTCAAGCAGGCATCATTAAGGCCAGTGAAATATCTTCCCCCTCCCCTCCAGGGGAGCAAGGGAAATATAATACTATCTAATCATGATAGGCATGGTGCTATGCCTATGATATAATATGATATATTATGTACAGGGAAGCAAAGATCATCTTTCAGAGCTACCACATAATTCAAATGTAGACAGCTACTCTAGTCAGTGGGGAGTAATCACTATGGAAAGCATAAAGTAGAAGCATTAATACATTTTTAATAAAAAATTAGCAACTAAAAGTTAAAATTTTTTTGGTATGTGAGGGAATAAGATGATAATCTACAAAGTCATTTCCACAGGGACTGAAGTGATAGCACAGCAGAAGGGCGTTGGCCTTTCACTCAGCTGACCTGTGTTCAATTCCTCCGCCCCTCTCGGAGAGCCTGGAAAGCTACTGAGAGTATTACGCCCCCATGGCAGAGCCTGGCAAGCTACCTGTGGCATATTTGATATGCCAAAAACAGTAACAATAAGTCTCACAATGAGAGACCTTACTGGTGCCCACTCGAATAAGTCGATGTACAACGGGATGACAGTGACAGTGACAGTGACATTTCCACAGGTGGAAAATTAATTTTTAATGGTCATTTTTCAGATAAATTTATTTTTAGGGATACAAATAATAAAATCAATGGAAATTTCTTGCAAGTGCTCCTTTCTTATATGCTGCCCTCATATTCATGCTTCCTATTCGTTCTGTAGTATATAAGCTGCATTATTATTATCCAGAAAAGAAAAATCATTCAGCCCACTTAAATTATGTTTTAATGATAGGCAATCTATTTAAAATTCAGGGAGAAAAAGACAGCACTATCCAAAGAGAAATGTGACATTCTCTTTCACTTATTCTTTTTTCAAATTTTCATAAAGTTGTTCACAATAATGGATTACATTCAATATTTCAACACCAGTCCCACCACCATTACACCTTCCCACCACCATTATCCTGAATTTTCTCGCCACCACTCAAACCTACCAAAAAGGCAGGTGCTAAATATTGTATTGCTTGTTATGAATAGCATGCTATGTGGCTGCGCACTCCTGGAACTCTAAAATTTTAGATAATTAGGGTCTGGAGAAATCTCTGTAGTGATCTGCTCAGTTCCGAGATTCTTTTGTGTGTCTCTGGATCATGGCCATTAAGGAGCTTAAATAGAAGCTGGAGACAGTTTGTGGGTATGACCTCCAGGGTCCCACGGGGATGGAAGGATGAAAAGGGGCAAGCCCATCACTTATCCCTTGAGGCCTGGAGTTTGCTCTCACTGATCCTGCATACCTGCACTTCTCATTGGGTTCTGGAAGTTGGCGGTGCCAGGATTTCTTAGGAGGCAGGTGTAGGAGATGCCTGCTTCCATCTGAGGCACCGGGTCTTTCACTGTTCTTACTCTCTCCCAGTCTCTCTCTCTCTCTCTCTCTCTCTCTCTCTCTCTCTCTCTCACTCTCTCTCTTTATTGGGTATGAAATTTCAGCTCCCCTTGAAAATTATTTTTTTCTATATTTTTCATGGGCTGGAGCAATAGCACAGCAGTAGGGTGTTCACCTTTCACGCAGCAGACCCGTGTTCAATTCCTCCGCCCCTCTCTGAGAGCCCGGCAAGCTACTGAGAGTATCCCGCCTGCATGGCAGAGCCTGGCAAGCTACCTGTGGCGTATTGGATATGCCCAAAACAGTAGCAATAAGTCTCACAGTGAGAAACATTACTGGTGCCCGCTCGAACAAATCGATGAGCAACAGGATGACAGTGACAGTGATAGATATTTTTCATAAGGTGATTAGTTTCACAGGTAATGTTGTCTGTCACTGCTTAAAACAACCTACTTGGTTGGCCAAAAGAAATAAAGCAGAAATTAGTATCAGTTACCCTCTCCTCTCATTTGTTTGCTCATGTTGACATAAAGTACATGTATGTACTTAAAGCAAAACTTTTGGGTAAGGGTATAAATATGACATTATGCCTATGATCAGCTGAGTAGAGTTTTAGCTCTGATTACCACCTGAAAGAGCTTTTGTTTGAGCAGACCACAGTGTGACTGAGGTCAGAGAAGAGTGCAGATGTTTGTTACTGTTTCCCTCAGGTTTCCTTCTGGGTCATGCTCACTTTCCTTACATGAGTGGTCAGAACTACATCTTTCTTAATCTCCTCCCCTCTTTCAGTTCATTGCTCTTTGGCTGGGACTCCAGATTCAGTTTTAAGTCCTGTGACTCCACCATGAGGTCCTATTTTGCATTGCGTGGTTCAGCTGGTCCCTTTATCTTCTTCTAAATTGGATATAAGGATGGAGGCTTTTTGTATTTCAGTTGTCTCCCTTTGTTTAGATCAATGCCTAACAGGCAATACATCCGCAGTACATTTTTGTTGAATAAATATAGTTTTCACAGGCAAATTATACCTAGACAAACAAAACTTAATTGCTTTTGGGGTTCCTTTTCATTATACGATGCTGATGCCTTAGACTAGAAGATTCCCTTCTTACCAGGAGAGAATGGGAAGCACAAAGAGCATAAAAGTAGAAGGGTCCTATGTTGCCAAATTTAAAATTGTTTGAAGAAGATATTAAAATATTTTTAAGCATTAAAATTTTAAGCATTAAAATTTAAGTTAAAAATGCTCACCTACTATATTTCTGTACTCCGAGGAAGCAAATGACCTCTTATCATCCAATCTTTTTTTGTGTGTATGTTTTACATAATTGACATTACAGTTTTCTAATTTATATCAGTGTATTTTAGCTACATTATAGGTTAGCCATGAAATGTAAATTAAATTAGTGGAAAACATACTTAATTTATTTCTGTCAGTATTTTCTAATACATATATATTTTGCATTCTAATGTTTCTAAGGACTGGAGCAATAGCACAGCGGGTAGGGCGTTTGCCTTGCATGCAGTCATCCCGGGTTTGATTCTTCTGTCCCTCTCAGAGAGCCTGGCAAGCTACTGAGAGTATCCCGCCCACATTGCAGAGCCTGGCAAGCTACTTGTGGCATATTCAATATGCAAAATACAGTAACAACAAGTCTCACAATGGAGACCTTACTGGTGCCCGCTTGAGCAAATCAATGAACAACGGGACGACAGTACTACAGTGCAGTGTAACGTTTCTAAGTTTATGGCTGTTTTGTGGCCCAAGGGACCCAGCCCTGGCAGCCGACCTCCACAACCACTCTGCCGCTACCTCCAGGCCACTTTCCACAGACTCAGGCTGAGGCTCACATATGAGTTAACGTATTCCTGAACCATGTGGCCACTTTGCCAGCTGTGTGACACATCATAAGACACTCCCTACTCATTCTCCATAATTACCACAAAATATTTGAGGGGTTCATAGAGGGAATTATATATTTTATACAATTACATATATATACATACATATATACATATATATTTATATATATGTATGTATATATGTGTGTATATATATATATATATATAATTACCTGACTGGGAACACCTGTAAAAGCGATCAGAAGCTGCCCCAACAGTCTCCATCCCTCTTGGAGAGCCCGGTAAGCTACCAAGAGTATTCTGCCTGCAAGGCAGAGCCTGGCAAGCTACCCGTGGCATACTCAATATGCCAAAAACAGTAACAATGACGGTCCTCATTCCCCTGACCCTAAAAGAGCCCCCCAGTATGCTATCAGGTTACACTAGCACGCGACAGGGACTAATGTTACTGGTGCCCACTCGAGCAAATCTATGAACAACGGATGACAGTGATACTGTGATATAGTGAATGTTTCTATGTTTATGACTCTTTTGTGGCCCAAGTTTATTTATTTGTATTTATTTATTTGAAATAAAACAGATTTTATTGGAGGTTTTTGAAGGGAAAGAGGAAGAGAAAGTGAGAGAGTGGAGAGTAACATGCTCAAGAGAGAACCCAGACTTCTCCAAGGGTGGAGAGAGCCCCTACACACACCCCAGCATTAGACAGGAAAGCATGAAAGTCCACATCTCAAGAGGGGAGGTGAGGGCGACACATGTGCTAGGGCACCTCATGTGATCAGCCACGTGGGCTCAAGAAGCGCATGGGCTCGGGAAGCATATGCGCCAAAGTTTATTTTTAATATCATTGGTAAGTCTTACAGCCAATGATCTCTTAAGGACTATGAATACAGTATTTGGAAGTAGAAATTAAAGGAATCGTGTTTGATTATTTTTTTCTCACAAAAATTTTCTTTTGTTTTTGTTATTGTATCACACATGACTGTGCTTAGGGCTTACTCCAGGCTCTGCATTTAGGGATCACTCCTAGAAGTACTCTGGAGACCATATAAGGTGCCATGAATTAAATCTGGGTCAGTTTCATCCAAGGCAAATGTCTTACCCACTGTACTATTGCTCTGGTGCCACAAAAAAGTCATCTTAATGGTTCACAAAATATTGCTGTATTCTTGGGTCCTATCTCTTACACTTTTTTCACATTAAGAATTTGATTTATTCAAACACTGTGATTTAAAAAGTTGTTTATAATATAGTTGTTTCAGACACTCAGGCACTCAGTGTTCCAAAACTAGTCCCATTATCATTGTGACTTTCTCTCAACCAGTGTCCCCAGTTTTCCACCCACCCAAAACTGCCCCCCTTAGCAGACACAGAGAGATTTATTTCATAGTGCTTGTTACAACAAACTGTAATGACAAATGGAATGATAAGAAAATAGTAAAAGTTAATTTGTGATAATTGTTATATCTCACAGTGGCATTACTAAAGTCATCATCTGAGGTTTTACTGAGCTGGTTGATTCTTTTGTGTTATTGTTTTCTCTCATTGAGCTTGGTTGTCTTCTACACAACTTTCTTATCAAATTTGCTGTGTTCCTAGTGGGCTGTTAGTATACTGTGAAATATGGAGGAGGTGTGGTTATGAATTCGCTAAGCTGTGGCGTACTCCTGAAGCCCCGTATCACTTTTTCAAATCTGAATGATAATCTTGCTGGATTATTGGTGACATTATTCTTCATTTTCATTTCATTTCACTTTCCAGGTTGGCTGCGTGCAAGGCAAGTGTCCTATATACTGTACTGTCTCTTGTCTCCTCCCTTTTAAGTGTTTGATGTCTCTGTCCCTGATAAGTGCTCATAATCCGATTAGCTACCCCTCATGTTGGTAAAATTTGAAATGACTAGTTGTATTAACTAGGTTGCCTTGTGCCCTTCCCTTCTCCTTTCAACTTCCACTGTAACATTATTATAGGGGCAGCTTACCACATTACTACCTCATCAAAGGCAATAACAAAAGGTTTGTTGGTGAGAAAATTAAAGCAATTTTGGGTCACTGTTTGGGATCACTCTGTAATAAGAATGGAACCCAGGGCTTGCATATGCAAGGTATGTGCTCTGCTACTTCACATTCCTAGCCCAGACTTTGCAATCTTCTATAATACGGTTGTAGAAGCAAGATCCCATCACATTAAAGGGGTTGCAGCAATAAGATCCCATCATGTTAAAAGGGTTGATTGAAGTAGCACTGGCTGACAGCATTGTACATATTTCAGGTACTCAGCTTCATAGAGCTATATCACACCAAGTATATACCATACCAAGCTTACTACCAAAGTCAGGTTATCATCCATACCTGTCCAGTGACCCTTTCTACCTTCTTGACCTGCTCCCCATCCTTTTGCCCTATAGTAGTCATATTCTGTTATCAGAACCTAAGTGTTTGTATGATTTTGTTTGTATATGTTTGTTTTTGGGTCACACCCAAATGTGCTCAGGGCTTACTTTTGTCACTGTGTTCAGGAATCACTCCTGGCAGGGTTTGGCGGACCATATGTGGTGCCAAGGATTGAACCTGGATAGTTTGAACATGAGAAAAACTCCCTACCCACTGTACTATTGCTTGAGTCCTGTGGTTTTATTTATTTATGTAGTTTTTTTGTTTGCTCTTTTGCTTTCTTTATCTGACATTCCATTACCATTGACACGGTCTCTTTGTTTATAATCAAATCTCAGACCCACCCTTCCTTCCTTCCTTCCTTCCTTCCTTCCTTCCTTCCTTCCTTCCTTCCTTCCTTCCTTCCTTCCTTCCTTCCTTCCTTCCTTCCTTCCTTCCTTCCTTCTTCTTTCTTTCTTTCTTTCTTTCTTTCTTTCTTTCTTTCTTTCTTTCTTTCTTTCTTTCTTTCTTTCTTTCTTTCTTTCTTTCTTTCTTTCTCTCTTTCTCTCTTTCTTTCTTTCTTTCTTTTTGCATTTTTTGGGTCACACCCGGTCATGCACAGGAATTACTTCTGGCTCATGCACTCAGGAATTACTTCTGTCAGTGCTCAGGGGACCACATGGGATGCTGGAAATCGAACCTGGGTTGGCCGTGTTCAAGACAAACGCCCTACCCTCTGTGCTATTGCTCTAGTCTCCTTAGACCCTTTTATTCTCAAGAGGTGCAGCAGGAAACTTAAGGACATGAGTGTGGAAATAGATCAAAACTCTGATGATGAACACTTCTAAATGGTCTGGAGATAATATGGAGCCATATTGCTATATAAAAGCACCATCCACTCAGTCTCTCACCTTCTCACAAAGCTGGTTCTTTTATTAAAGAGTGAATTAAATAAGAACAGTCATTGTATAGGATTATTGTATAGGATAGTATGGGTTTGAGAAGTGTGTTGTATACTTGCAGTGATGCATAGAGCCAACAGCCTCATCATTTGATCTTTTGAAGGAAACTGGAAACAAAGATGATGGTCTATGAGGAACATAATAAGTGGTGATGATACCTCATAAGCTTACTTGTGCCTGACTTGAGGCTTGAAGTAACAAAGTGACTGCAGACACCAAGAAGGAAATGCATCTAGAATCTCTTCAATCAATGACATTGTTTGCTGAGAACTAATCTTCCAAAGTCCAATGTCAGCTAGACTTATTTGGAAGAAATTACCAAGCTGGAAGAAGACACTGGTGGTGGGATTGGTGCTGGGGCATAGTTAAAAAACCTAACTATGAATAACCTTGTAAATCATGGTGCTTTAGTAAAATTTTTTTAAAAAAGAAAAAAAACACTCAAAGAGAGAAAGAGAGAGAGAAGGTAAGGAAAAGAAAAAGAAAAGAAACTTCCAAGCCGAGCCATTGAGGGGCTCTATATGCTGGTCTAGACTGAATAACACTTCACTGGTTTTTTGATTCCAGATGATTGCCTTAGTTGATCACTTAGGTTATTTGTTTGATTTAGCCCTGACTTCCTCTTAAATCTTTGAACAAATCAATGACACTGAGTACAATATCACACACAAGGCAGCTACTTAGTAAGAATTTGCTAAATTATAATGAATTCAAAAGCATGTTTAGTACATTGGTGGTAATGGAAATAGCTCAAGTGGCAGAGAATACATTTGAATGTGTGAGGCCTTGAGCTTGACTGCTGGCATTGCATGGGTGGGGAGTGGGAATTGTTCCCTACCCTACTCCCTCCCCACTAGCACTGCCGGACCCAAGCACTACTGGGTATGGGCTGTATTAAAAAGAAAAGAAAGGAGGACCAGATTCACAGTATAGTGGTAGGGTGCTTGTTGTGCATGCTCCTAGCTGTGATCCCCAGTACCCCAGGCCTACCAGGAGTGGACCCAAGGTGCAGAACCAGGAGTAAGACCTGAGCGCAGCTGGGTGTGGTCCAAGAACAAAAATAAAAACAAAACAAAAGAGAAAGGAGTCTTTCAAAAGTTTTATATAAAAATTGATATCGAAGCAATGGACTTTGAGTTTTTTGCATAAAATTATAACTGCTTTTTATGTACAATATTATATTTTTTTGCATAAACAATGATTTGCTTATTTTAGGAGCCTTACTATCTGTTGTTAATGCAGTATCTTGTCTCAACAGGGAGTTGTAATTTTTTGATCTAAAAACTTGATGAATATATTCTGGTTATCAGTTTATAAAGCAAAGATGATGAGAATTAGGATTGTCTCATGGCATTAGGAACCCTGACAGGTAGCAAATGCTTACTCATTCTTTATAGATATTTTATTTGTTCGTTTGATCTCTTTCCTTCTCTTCTTTGATGACTGGCAGCTGTCTCACTCACTCAATATTGGGGATTGAATGCAGGCACTCTGTCACTGAGCCATGTCACTGAGCTACTTATGAATGTTTTAAATTAGAATGTTGTTAATGGGGATGCTGTTTCAAACTAATAAGGAATAAGTACTAAACAAATACTTCAAGAAAATTAATGAATGCATACATATTATGAATGACATTTTTTTTTATCTGATAGCCAGTTCTGTGGGAATTTAAAGTGAAAATTTAATGCCAGCATTTTGAGTGTTGGCTCTACCAAATATTGTTTTTGTAAATATAGTTAATGATTAAAAGTGTGTGGATTGTACTGGAGAGATAGCATAGGGGTTAAGGTGTGCTTTGCATATGACTTATCCTGGAGTAACCCCCAGCACTGCTGGATGTGGCTCAACTACCTCCATCTCCAATAGTTTACAAGGGTATTGATTATCTATACCAATCATTTATTCTCAGGTTGGCTTCTTTTTGCTATCCTATTTCTCCATTACATTTTTGGATTACTACTTCCCTCTAGTATAAACTGAGATTAGAAACTATTTTTAAAAAATTACCTAGGAAAACATATTAAAACTCCGACCAAATTCCATTTAGGTGTAAAGTTTCTGTTTGTTAGTTTTAGCATTTGCACAAGTGATTGCCTCTGTCAGTCTGTGTGATTGAGAGTTAACCATGCAGTTTGACATAGTTATTGATTCTGTTCTCTTATTGATCAAGGGAGTTTGGTGGGGGAGATTGTGATGGATGGTTATTACTGGACTGTTCTGGCAAAGCTTTACTGCTGTGTCCTTCTCCAACTCATTAAATAAAAGCAGAATGCTGAAATTGATATGCCAGGCATCAAAAGTCTTTCTTGGGATGTAGGTAATGACTTACTTCTGATCTTTAATAAAATGTTATTTTAAAGTGCATGTTAGGCTGGAGAGAGAGTATAAAGGTTAAGGTGCCTGCTTGCATACAGCCAACCCTGGTTTGATCCCAAGCACCATATAGTTCCTTGAGCACCACTGGGAGTGACCCTCTAGCATAGAAATAGGAATAGCCCCTGAGTATCATGGGTTATGGCCCCCAACCTCCTCACCCCGCAATAAAATGGGACTGTAGATGATTTTTCCCATCTTCATCTTAAAAGGCTCTCTCTTTGAACCGGTGGCTCCAATTATTAGTTGAATTTCCCTAATTTGTTGTAGTTATACCCTCAGGACCTATGAATGTGACCTTATTTGAAAAGAGTATTTGCAGATTTAATTAAGATAAAGTCATTAGGATAGGCCTTTATCCAATGTGACGTCTATCACTATAAGAAAAGGGAAATTTAGACAGAGTCCCAGACCGGCAAGGAGAATGCCCGTGGAGATAGAAGGCCCAGATAGAGGGAAAGAGCCATGTGAATAGTGAGGTAGAGAGTGGAGAGATGCTGTTGTGAGCCAAGGAATACCTGGGGCTGCCAAAGACTGGGAGAGCAAAGAAGGAGCCCCCTGAGAGGCTCCAGAGGAACATGGATCTGCCAACACTGTAGATACCAATATTATAGCTCTAATGTGGAGAGACATTTCTGTTGTTTTAGTGACCCAATTTGTGGCACTTTGTTATGGCAAGCACACATTTGGATGGGTGCACGCACACATATATTCTCTCTCTCTCTCTATCTCTCTCTCTCTCTCTCTCTCTCTCCACAGACAAACTGCAGGGCAGCTAGATGGTCCCATTCCACCAAAACTGTTCTTTCTGATGTCCTCAAGCACCTCCCAGAAGGTGTTTCAGCCTGCACACCCTTAAGTTTCTTTACCTGGGATTAAGTGAAGTTCCACTCTGCTGATTCTATGAACTTAGGTTAGTTATTTAGCTTTTTAATTTTGTGGTTTATTCTGTGTTTATAAATAAAATGAGCCTCCCTGGGGACTGAGGTACGGATGAAGAGTTAACACAGCATTTAGCCCTGCTCCTGGAACAGGACTAAGTACACTTACTTGATCCTAAGTACATTTACTTAAGTGACTCCTTCTGCTACCCCCATGATATGCCTTTTCAGTTCTTGCATTGCCTGGTTTTACAGCATTGGACTCTACTGACTCCTTCTTTCTCTCTGGTTATTGTGTTCTGTTGCCATATGGTTAGTATCCCTCTCTATGATGGCTCCTTTTACTGTGTTTGGGGAGGATGTTGTAGTTAGAAGGAAGGGCTCATATGTTGTAATTGAACAGATCTGGGCATAGATCTTGGTATGTGTTGAGAAACTTTGGACAAGTTAATTTCCTGAGCCCTCCAGTATTTTGGGTGTAAAGTGGGGGTGATTTTATTGTATGAAGCTCATATGAGGAGCCAATGAGATAATACAAGCTCGGGGCCCAGGGAAGGTAGGATCTAGCTGTTATCTCCATGTTAGGTTCATGGTCTTGACCTCCCAATTGAAAGTTGTGCAAGACTTGGTATTTGGTTTCCATCTTAGAGCCAATAGGAATTGGTAACTTGAGGTAAAGTGTAATGAAGCTGTCTGAATCATGAAATATTCTTAAGGAGTCCAATCAAGTATGATTGTAAAGTTGAGCCTGGTAGGTCTCTTTAGCCTCTGCATTGTCACTGCTTCTGAGGTCCCATGGCATTGGTTTCTCTTACAGCTGATAGAAATATCCTTTTAGGGAAGGAACCAGATTCAGGCTGTGGCAGAGATGAAGGGGAACCGGGCCTGATGTCTGAGAGAAATCAGCACTTTCAGTTCTGATTTCAGCCTTAATAATTCTAAGGCAGCGAATAATTCCAGAGGGTTTCATGTGTGGTGGGGTAACACAGGGAATGTTGTTACCTAGAGGAGTGACTCAAGGAAGAAGAATTGGACTGTGGAGGGAGGGTGCCAGGATCAAAGGGACCGGAGGAGGGACCAGCACCAAGCAGGCCTGGACTGATATAAGGACTGGTCAGTGAACTTTGTCTGAGAAAAGGTCTCTGTGCATTGCAAAAGACTGTGCAATGGATCACAGTTGAGAATCTGCATCTATTGACTGAAGCCAACATTGTGGGTTAGGGAATATGAACAGCCAGGAATGGACCAAGCTAGTCATAAAAGAAGTGATGCGGGGGGAGTGGCATGGAATCTGTATTGTAAACTCTTCATCACACCAAATGGGACTCCAGGGGCTCAAGCAGGGATTGTTGGTACAGATGCTTCTGTTACCAGAAGAAATGAAGCCACCAGACAGATATCAGATATATAGTTCATTCTCTCTTATGACCATTAGATAAAGACAAAGAAGGAATTTGGAGAATCTCTGACTCAGATCATAGCTTCCCTGGTGCATTTGCTATGCACATTCTGAGACTAGTCCGTGCTGTTCAATAAACAACCTATAATTTGAATAACCTAGAGGTATTCCTCACCCCCCCCCACCAGTTTTGATTGCTGTGAAGTGCAGTAATCTTTTGTTGCTAGAATGATATTTTGAAAACTATATTTTTACCCAGAAATGTTTCTGGTGGCTTCTTTTATTTTCACATCTCTTAATACAGATTCCCTGGGAAAGCTCTAGAGATCAATGTCACCATGGTCCAGTTTTTCCTTCTTGATGGTATGTGCATCGAAGACTCACACATGCTTCAGGGTCTTAGTGGGGATACCATGGTTTTGAAGGACTATTGAAAGGTGAAGATATTAAAAAAAATCTTTGTACTCAACTAAACTGTAACTAGTTTTTATTGATGATGGACAATTTATTTGGCAGAATTAAGGACCAATTTGCCCTCCACAAGTTCCTGGAGTTAGAATAAAGAGAATTAGTGCAGTGGGTACTAAGATAAGAGCAAGCTATTCCCTGTTAGTGACAAAGAATTATAAGGGCACAACAGCATAGATGACTTGCTAATGCTGCATTTACTACCCTGTTTAGGAGACCCTAGAGATGAATTACTCAGTCTTCTCAGTGTTGGCAGGCAAGTGAGATAGTGAATAAAATATAGCTTAGGAATAGTAGAAACAAAGATAAAATTATGATCTCATTAAATAAGATTCAGGCACCAACCCACTATCAATTAAAATGCACTGTTGGTCACTGTACTTAATATGAAGACATTGATAGCTTTTTACCTTTTTGCAAGTTCTAGGACAGTTTTATGTTGTAGTTTATCTGACTTTCACTTTATTTTCTGTGTGTTGACAACATGGCGTAAAACTATAAACATCCTCCTGACAGATTCTGTTACTTAGCTTTACAATTGCTTGAAATCTGGAGCTGTGGTCCCAAGGGATTCCAGCAGTCTGTTCAAAACTACCAGGGAACTCACCGAGAGAGCAGCAGCCAGGGCTGTTTACTCTGCACACAGTGAAGGATGCTCCCGTTGGAAAAATGAACCCAAGTGTCAATTTTTCCCTATGCAATGCTAACTGCCAGCTCTAGTCAAAATCTGTAGACTCCAGCTGGTCATTAATTCCCCCATAAACACTGTAAGCAGAGAGAGTTCTTGCTTCAGAGAGTTTTCAGTGGCCTATTTTTGGTGAGTGATGTAGTGTGAATTGGTATTCATAGGGTATTTCTGAAATGTCCAGTGTCATAAGCAACAGTTAATTTATTCCTAATTGTTCATTTGGAACTCTATCTTCAGACAGAAACAAGGAAACTTTTTTTCTGGCGGGAGGTTTGGGCCACACCCAGTGGTGCACACGGATTACTTCTGACTTTGGGATCACTCCTGGTAGGCTTTGGGGACAGGGGGCATTTGAACCTGAATCTGGGATACTGAACCCAGATCAGCTGTATGCAAGACAGGCACCCAACCTGCTGTGCTATTGCTCCAGTCCCGAGGAAACATTTTGAACCTATATTTTTTTAGACGTGGGAACTATATCCATAATGTTTGAGTGGCCATAAATGTTGGTTTTATAATTGGAACTCACTCTGTGATTCAGTATCCTGACCAGGGTGTATCTGAAATTTTGACTCTCTATTTCCAGTAATTTAGCTACGTAGGGTTGGTGAATTCAGCAAAGTGGTCTAGCATCTATCATTCAGCAAGTCTCCTAGGAGCTTGACCTCTCAGGTTTATTGGTACCCTGGGAAACATGATATTTCAATTTGGTCCAGCAAGACCACTTCAGTATTTTCTGCAGCTTTCTGTCCTGTGCCTGAAGATGCTCAGCCTTAGCTTCTTCCAATGCAGCTGTCTTCTGACGATCATTTATAGCCTTCTCTTAGTGTCTCTAGAATGGGTTATTTGCTCCACTTTGGACAATCTGCCCTTTCTACCTCTTTCTATCACATTACTCAGCATTTAAAGATTCCTGGAGTAGGAATCAGTCATTTATTTACTGAATCTTTATGGCTTGTTCCTAGCAGACCTCAATTTTTCTCTGTTCATTCTATGGCCTGGAATACTGCATTCCTCTGCTTATTTCTTTAATTTTACAGCTTTGTAAGCAAGGTGTAGGGAAAGCAATGGTGAAATGTATTAAGTCTTCCTTTTTTGATGAAAAAAGTCATGTGTTAACATAAGAAGGGTAAACTTCAGGGCAGTAGAAATGGCAAGCATTTGTGCTTATGGGTATACTGTGATTGCTTTTTGGAATTTCATACCATGCTGTCCCTTCAGAAAAAGCACAGCATTACTCCTCTGGCATAGTCTTCAGTTTGTTGAGAGGTTGTATAGGCAATTGGGAGAGCTGTATTTTTGCACATTTGTTGCAGGGCATTAGAGCTATTCCTTTAAAGATCATCAGGTCTAGTTAACATATTTTACCTAGATGACATTTAGGTCCTAAGAAGTTAAATTGCTAGTCCAGAGTAATAATCTGTAAATAAATAAATCACAGTCCACACTCACATTATCTAGCTCCAGCATTTATTGTATTAAATGATCCCTATTCATGAAAATAGATTTGCACACACACAGACACAGTGCATAGCATTTTAGAAAAGAATACTTGCTTTAAAGTGAATTATACTTAGAGTCTCTTGCCCCTGTGCCTGGCTGTCTTCACCCTTCACCGGGGCCCCTCGGAGGGGGTGGGTTGAGTTTCTCTCCCCACCCCGAGAAGAGCCCTGGCAGCTGAAGACCTCCAGAACCCAGCCACAGCCATGCTCAAGGCCCCTCTCCATGCATTCGGACGAGCCTCATGCATGAAGGAACCGGCAGAGGAACCCAGGTGTGCAGGATTGGGGCTGAGATCTGAAAGCCTACTTGGATTGGGACTGGGCCTCTTCCGCCCAGATCCCCATCTGTGTCATGTAATCCCATCAATGGCCAACATCTAGAGACTATAAAACCAAGCTCTCAGAAGCAGCGCTCGACATCTTATAGCCTAGTTCTCCCTCTCAGAGAACCTGACAAGCTACCAAGAGTTTTCCTGCCCACACAGGAGAACCTGGAAAGCTCCCCATGGGGTGTTCATATGCCAAATACAGTAATAATGATGGATCTCATGCTCCCGACCCTGAAAGAGCTGCTAATGCTGCACCGTTGGGAAGGACAAGAGAGGCTGCTAAAATCTCAGGGCTAGGACAAATGGAGATGTTACTGGGCCCGCTCGAGCAAATTGAGGATCAACGAGATGATAGTGATAGTGATACTTAGATTGGACTTTTAGTTAAAATTATATAGAGACTTAATTTATTCTATAAGCCTCGCTTTTATAAGCCTCATTTTTTCCTCATCTGTAAGTTGAAGAGAATAAGTGTACCTAGTCCATAGGATTGTTATGAAGATTCATTAATCTACTCTATACATAAGTTGCTTAACTAGTCAGCTAGTACCTACTAAATGCCCAGTCACATGTCTGTTTACTCCATAAAATGTTCATATTCATATTTATGTCTACCAGGCACTGAGCTAGATCAAAGAATTAATGCAAAATAATAGCACTGTTGTCTTGTTGTTCACTGATTTGCTTGAGCAGCACAAGTAACGTGTCCATTGTGAGACTTGTTGCTACTGTTTTTGGCATATCAAATATGCCACAGGTAGCTTGCCAGGCTCTGTCATGTGGTCAGGATACTCTTGTTAGCTTGCCAGGCTCTCAGAGAGGGATGGAGGAATCAAACCCAGTCGGCTGCGTGCAAGACAATAGCCCTACCCACTATGCTATCGCTCCAGTCCATGCAAAACAATACTTCTTATTAAAGTAGAAAAGCATCAGACTTATTACATATCTTTTTTTATTACATATCTTATGCAATTTCATTTAAACTTATCTTGGTTGTGTTTTCTTGGTTAAGTATTACCATATTAGTTATGGTAAGGCTTGGTTGTTATAATACAGTAATTCACTGATATAATGAAAGTTGGTTTTCTGTTCACATGAAAGTCCAAGATAAGTATCTCAGGTTGGTAGGTAGCTCTGATTCATGCATGGTTCTGGGAACTTTCTTTCTTTCTTTTCCTTTGTTTTTGTGCATACCTGGCAGAACTTAGAGGACCATGCAGTGCCAAGGATAAAATCTGGGGCTTCTGTTCTTTGAGCCATCTCCCTAGCACACAGGTTCCTTCTTGAGTTGCTGCTCTGACATGTCCTAATGCCTTGTTGCTGTCTGGATTGCAGTTGGTGGGAAAAGGCCATGTTCAGATCTTGAAGTTACAAGTACCATTTCCACTGATATTTCAGTGGTAACCATGAAATCACAGGCCCTCCTCTAACAGCAAAGGTTTAGAAGAGCAAAGCATCTGGACCAAATATGTTCAGATGTGGTCCTATTGTTCTATTTAGGAGGGGAGAGTGGCTTCAGCCAGGAACCGTGGCGTTAGAACCAATTCCATAAAGCCCACTCCGATGAGGGTCGGCATAGAATAGTGTGAGGGTTATTTAGGAGACTAGTTTCTCAGCCCAATTTGATCAGAGACTTTGGATAATTATGACCAAGTCCTTGCACCTGTGTCTTTGAGTTTCCAGATTCCTCCCAGTAGTGTGAACCTTTCCTGATCACTGTTTCAAAGGGTCTCTTGCTCTTCCTGCAGCATCTCTTCATCATCAATTTCTTTTTTTATTTTGCTTTTTGTGTCACACCTGGCAGTGCACAGGGGTTACGCCTGGCTCATGCACTCAGGAATTACTCCTGGCGGTGCTTGGGGGACAATATGGGATGCTGGGAATTGAACCTGGGCCGGCCCTGTGCAAGGCAAATGCCCCACCTCCTGTGCTATCGCTCCAGCCCCTTGATCATCAATTTCATGATAGACAACTCATAAAGCTTTATTTATTAGGAGCTTTAATTTCATCTCATGAAGTTGGGTGCTCTGTCATGGAACATGGTTCTCCTTCTGCCCCTCAAGCACTTCCCAGAAATCAGGAGGTCAAAAAGTCTTTATGCATTGATTGATTTTCTGGTTGATATCTGTGAATTATTTGGAGCTCATTGCAAATAGAAGCTACAGAGATAAAGTACTGCAGGAAGGTTTTCTTTTGGAATGAAGCAGAGCTAAGAAAATAACCTCTAAGTTCTTTTTTGTGCTCCCATTTTATGATTCTGTGACTCAGCAGCTCTCAGGCTGGGAGAAACCCCATCATAGTTCGCTCCAGTAACATTCCTTCTCAGAGTTAGTTTTTTTTATTTTTTTAACATTAAGTTGGACTTTTGAATAAAAGATAAAAGTTTCCATCTCCTCTGGTGGTTTCTCCAAGGTTAACTGAATATGCATTAAGTGTTCCATGAAAATATTCTTAACCCTATGTTCTATATTTTTATTTTTAAATCCTTGGGTATTTCAGCAGGGGTCAGAGTGCTTACAGGATATTAAAATGCATTGCCATAGTTTGTGGAGCTTTGAGTCACATTTGTACATTTAAATCTTAAAACAAATCCCTCAGAGATCCACTTTAAAAGTGGTATATTAGGGTCAGAGAGATGGTACAGGAGGTAAGGTGGTCGCCTTGTTTGCAACTGACCTGGACGAGATCCCCAGCATCACATATGATCCTTTGAGCACTGTCAGGAGTGATCCTTGAGCTCAGAGTGAGCAGAGTGAGGGATAACCACTGAACGCTGCAAGATACAGGCCAGCCTTTCCCCAGTCAAAACACACACACACACAAACACACACACGGTGGTATATTAAGCATTTATTCTATGAATGTTTGAGATCCTGTGTTGAGCTATTGTGACTGGAAGGCAGTGACTAAGTACCACATAATGTGAAGTAGCTAGAGCATTGGTGGAGCACTGGAATCACCTGGGAATCTGGTTAAATGCTATTATGATTTAGTACTTGTGAAACCCGATAGGCTGCACTCCCTGACACTACTGGTTCATGAACCACACTTTGAACAAAGATCTAAGAAATATTTTCTATTAACATGGCACTTTTAAGATGCTCTGCTACTACATAATTGAACATGAGGTAATTATGTTGCCTCATATTAAATTTATTTGCATATATAATCCCTTTAAGACTATAAGAAGCCCAAATCTGGCAAAGAATCTCATTTATTTCATTTCACTCTGTGCCATGAATTTAGCATTGTCATGTACTTTTTAAGTCTTTAAAATTATGTGTCAAATGAATGATTGAAGCATTTAACTGCTTTGTTTTGTTCCAAATACATCTGTTCGACCTGGTAAATATCTTGTTGCTTTTTCTATTGAAATAAATACGAGAAAGGAAACATGCCCTATAGAGAATCAAATTGGAAATGTTTCCCAAGTGTTTTCATTTCTCTCTATAGCAAAAACCACTGATGTATGCATTAGCATAGATAGGGCTTGAGCAGTCCTCAGGACTCTGGGGTTGCCCTAGCGATGCACATGGAAGTAGGCTTAGATTGCTTATCCCATGTAGCACTGAGGCATTATCCGTTGTCTTCCTTCCTTCCTTCCTTCCTTCCTTCCTTCCTTCCTTCCTTCCTTCCTTCCTTCCTTCCTTCCTTCCTTCCTTCCTTCCTTCCTTCCTTCCTTCCTTCCTTTCTTTCTTTCTTTCTTTCTTTCTTTCTTTCTTTCTTTCTTTCTTTCTTTCTTTCTTTCTTCATCACATCCGGCGATGCACAGGGTTCACTCCTGGCTCATGCACTCCTGGTGGTGCTCAGGGGACCATATGTGATGCTGGGATTCAAACCCAGGTCGACAGCATGCAAGGCAAATGCCCTACTCGCTGTGCTATCACTCCAGCCCCTCATTTTTTTTAAGTGTAGGAGAACTGCTATTTATTCAGCCACTGATTAAGCTAATTGAAGCAGGCATGAACTCCACATTACTTTTTTAAAAATCTATTTTTTTCATTTAAGTTGTTCACAATAATTGTTTACATCCAATATTGCAACACCAATCCCACCACCATTGAATCTCCACACCACCATTACTTTGAATCTTCCCATCATCGCCCCAGCCTGCCCCTAGGAAGATGCTAAATAATTTATTTTGTATTGCATGCCATGAATAGTATGAGGTGTCACACGGCCATGAAAATGACCATGCACTCCTGGAATTCTAAAATTTTAAAATATTTGGGATTCGGAGGCATATTTGTGACATTCTGCTCTCTTTTGAGTTTCGTTTGTGAGTCTCTTAATCATGGCTGTTAATGAGTTTACATGGCGCTCAGAGGCAGTTCATGGGTGTGACTTCCAGGAAAGCAGAAGGGAAGGGAGATGGAGGGAGATTGCCCATCCCTGACTCCATGAAGCCTGAAGTTTTCAGTCACTGGTCCTGCATACCTGGGTTTTTCAGTGGGTTCATTCTTATGTGTGGAGGGGCTCGGGAGGAGTCTGTGAAAGTTGGTTGTGAGCGTGGCAGTGATTGGATTCTGGAGGTTTGCGGCAGCTGGGGTTCATTTGGGGCAGGCAGAGGGACACACCTGCCCTTTCTGAGGTGCCCTGGTGGAATCAGCCTGGCATGGGGTGGGGAGATATCTCTGCAGCATGCTGCTCTCCTCCAAGATTCATTTGTGAGTCTCTGAATTATGACCATTAATGCACTTAAATGAACTGCTTTTGATATCTTTCAAGATTTATTTATGGGTCTCTGAAGCAAGGTTGATAAGTGAGCTTGTATAGCTGAGCTGCAGGTTGTTTGTGGTCGTGGCTCTCCTATACCTAACTTTTGGCTGTTTAATTTCTTGGTAAATTTTGCCCCAAGTTGTTGGGGCCCAGCCAGAGGCACAGAGGCAATTTTGGGGTATCAGGAAGCCTGAAGGCACCATCAGGCTACAGGTTGACTTGCTGGACAACACCGTACCCCCTTATCTGTTCTTTTCTTAAAATCCAGGTCCAAGGGAGAGTATACCTCTACATTCTGTCCTGGGCAGTTAGAAAATATTGGTAAATTTGGTTTCCCTAGGCTAAACCTAAATGAAATAAAGGACTAAAATGGGAGCCCGGGAGATAGTACAGCAGGTAGTACTCTTGCCTTGCATGTGGCTCACTTAAGTTTCATCTCCCGTATCACATCAAATGGGTTACTGAGTCCCAAGAGAAGTGATCTCTTAGCATAGAGCTAGGATTCCTGAGCACTGCCAGTGTGGCCCCAAAATAAAAAAAAGAAAAAGAAAAGAACAGTCTAAAAGTAAAATGATCAGACATGAAAATTTGTTATTATTATTGTTATTATTTTGGTTTGGGGATGACACCAGTGGTGCTGAGGTGCTGTTCCTCGTGTCGTGCTGGGAGGAGGGAAGGGGTTGCACCCAGTGCACCCAGTGGTGCTCAGGGGACAGTGCAGTGCTGGAGATGGAACCCTGGCCTCCCACATGTAGACCTTGCATATTGACCATTTGAGCTACCTCCTACCCCTGGAAAAATATTAAAATTATTTATATTTGGGAGTGCAGGGGTCCATAGGTGGCGGTGTTCAGGAGCGGCTCTTGGCTCAGTGTTTAGGGTTTTTTTTGGTGATACTTGGGGAAAGGATATGTGGAGCTAGGGGTAAAAGCCGGATCTTATGCATGCAAAGCGTGCACTCTAGCCTGTTGTATTTTTCCTGCAGCCCAGGAAAAAATATTTTTATGTTTTATGTTGGGGGACTTCCCAAGCAGTGCTCCTGGGGACCCCACCAACAATTCTTGGTCAACCAGGTAGCTGGTTCTGTGCACGGATCTAAGATGTTGGGTCCTGCAGTGCCAGTGATTATTTGGGCTACTCCAGTAGTGCTGGGGTTTCCTGGGTCCTCCTAGGTAGTGCTTGGGGGACCATGTGGTGCTGGAAATCGGGCCCAGGTTGGGCACACACTTAGGCATTCACCTTAACTGCTATTTTATCCTCTGATTCCTATCTAAATTTTTAATGTGGTATTTCGTGCCCAAACCACCACAAACAAATTTTATGTAAGACTGCAGGTCCTAATAGTTTTACTGAGAAAGATATTCCTACACAGTTGATTAAGGTAAAAGATTGCCCTTGTGGCTTCTGTAGTTGAAAAGACAGGTTTAACTCTGCAGACAGCTAACTCTGTACTCTTTACTGTACGTTTCAAAAGTCTGAAAAGCTTTTCCTTACTTAGTTGGTTAAAGTAGAAACTGAAAGGACTGCAAAGTGGCATTGATTTATGCGCCATCAATCTTCATAGGAGAAGTGAAATGCTTCATGGAGTCATTCATAACAAACCTACTCTGCTCATCCTCCAATTCACAGGCAGTTCACAACTTGTCTTCATCATCACCCATGTTCTTGGTCTGATAATGATTTGACTCTTGGCTCTGCTGCTTAATTGAGTGACTTTGTCCAACATATTCTGCTGTCTGTGTCTTGCTTTAACTATCTATTACAAAGGGCTAGTAGAATAAAAACTCTCTGAGGGCCATGTAAACATCAAATCTCAATATTAATCAGTAAATAATTAATAAAGAAGTTGCATATTTTGGGTACCTAGAAAATAGCATTCGAATATATGTTTATAAACCTGTGTGACACAGACATCTAGCATTTGATCACATGTTTATAAACCTTTATGACATAGACAAATGAGAAGCAATGCAGAAAGTTCCCATACATAAAGGTGATGATGTGGCTTGAAACAGTGCAAACATTCTTTAGTAAGTCAAGGTGTAAAAATTTAGGGAAAAAATATCTAGCAATACTAGAGACAACACACTATGCTCCTAGATAGAATGACTGCCCTTATTATACCTGCATTCAAGTGGGAGGGTGTCAGTGAAGTCAGACTTTCATCCAGCTCAAAATTGCAGTTATGTGAAATACCATAAGATTCTCCAGCAGGAGTTTCGCCCTGAGGGAGTTCATTGAGGGCTTTCCTGAGGATTGAATGTGTTTGTACTCAGGTACACAGGTAATGGGGAGCGGAACCTAAGAAAGGAGGATTTTGAGTAAAAGAAATGGATTTGTTTGCATCTCTGATGACATCTGCACTTGTATGTTTATTGCAGCACTATTTACAATAGCCAGAATCTGGAAACAACCTAAATGCCTGAGAACAGATGACTGGTTAAAGGAACTTTGGTACATCTACACAATGGAATACCACACAGATGTTAGAAAAGATGAAATCATGAAATTTGCATATAAGTGGATCAACTTGGAGAGTAATGCTAAATGAAATGAGTTAGAGAAAGAAGGACAGACATGGACTGCATTCATTTGTGGAACATAAAGTAGCAGAATGGGGACCAACACCCAAGGATAGTAGAGATAAGGGCCAGGAGGATTGTTCCACGGCTTGGAAGCTGGTCTCACATGCTGGGGGAAAAGGCAAATGGGATAGAGATGGGACCACTAAGTAAAGGATGCTTAGAGGGCTCGCTCGGGATGGGAGATGTGTGCTGAAAGTAGAGTTATGACCAAGCATAATAGCCACTTTTTTTAATAAGAATTTTATTTTATTGAATCACCATGTGGAAAATCACAATGCTTTCAGACTTAAGTCTTAGTCATACAATGCTGAAATAACCATCCCTTCACCAGTGCCCATATCCCACCACCGAAAAAAAAAACATCACAGTACACCTCCCATCCCGCTCATCCCCGCACCCTCCCCCACCCCGCCTTGTAACTGATAAATTTTACTTTACTTTCTATTTACTTTGGTTACATTCAATATTTCAACACAAACCTTACCATTATTGTTAGGAGCACCCCACCAGAGTCAGACCTGTTGTGAAGAGAAATGGATTTCTCTTCACAAAACCAATGGTTTTGGATTTCTGTACTTTAGCAACTTAGTCCAGGGAGATTTCTTCTGGATATTGGATCATTGCAAGCTTGTAAACCCCATCTGTGGTCGTCATAATATGGCGGTCCCCACGCCCTTCATCCCCGAGAGGGGACAGGCGAGAGAGAGAAATACCTTTCCCCTCCTTGGGCGGGCATGGGGTCCAGGCTTAGTTCTCAGGCTGGAGACATTCTGCAAGTAGCTGCCCATGTTGAAAGTGGTTTAGCTGGGTCTGGATTCATGCTCGTGCAGCTGCAGGGGGGCCGCACACGTGTGCGGCCCCTGGGATCACATCTCAGCAGCGGCAGGAGGGGCCAGTGCCTCCCACCTTCCCAAGAGCACCCTCGCGTCCTTTTGCTGCAGTTTTTGTTGTAAACCCCATCTGTGATCGTCATAATATGGCGGTCCCCATGCCCTTCATCCCCAGGAAGGGACAGGCGAGAGAGAGAAATACCTTTCCCCTCCTGGGCGGGCATGGGGTTGCGGCTTAGTTCTCAGGCTGGAGACATTCTGCAAGTAGCTGCCCATGTCGAAAGTGGTTTAGCTGGGTCTTCAGCAATACCACTGCTGGGAATATATCCCAGAAAAGCCAAAAAGTATAGTCGAAGTGACATATGCACTTATATGTTCACCGCAGCACTGTTTACAATAGGCAGAATCTGGAAAAAACCCGAGTGCCCTAGAACAGATGACTGGTTGAAGAAACTCTGGTACATCTATACAATGGAATACTATGCAGCTGTTAGAAAAAATGAGGTCATGACGTTTGCATATAAGTGGATCAACATGGAAAGTATCATGCTAAGTGAAATGAGTCAGAAAGAGAGAGACAGACATAGAAAGATTGCACTCATCTGTGGAATATAGAATAATAGACTATAAGACGAACACCCAAGAATAGTAGAAATAAGTACCAGGAGGTTGTCACCATGGCTTGGAGGCTGTTCTCTCATTCTGGGCAACTCAGAGAAGGGAACAGCAAGTAAAATGTGGTTGTTGGTCATGTGGGGGAAAGATGATGCGGGCCAAACATAGACTAGAGACTGAACACAATGGCCACTCAACACCTTTATTGCAAACCACAACACCTAATCAGAGAGAGAGAACAAAAGGGAATACCCTGCCATAGTGGCAGTGTGGGGTGGGGGGAGACGGGACTGGGAAGGGGGGGTGGGATGTTGGGTTTACTGGTGGTGGAGAATGGGCACTGGTGAAGGGATGGGTTATCAAACTTTGTAAGGGAGAAACATGAGCACAAAAATGTATAAATCTGTAACTGTACCCTCACGTTGACTCACTAATTAAAAATAAACTAAAAAAAAAAAAAGAAAGTGGTTTAGCTGGGTCTGGATTCACGCTCGTGCAGCTGCGGAGGGGCCGCACACTCGTGTGGCCCCCGGGATCACATCTCGGCAGCGGCAGGAGGGGCCGGTGCCTCCCCACATAATAGCCACTTAGTACCTGTACTGCAAACCATAACATCCAAAAGGAGAGAAAGTAAAAGGGAGTGTGTTTGCCACAGAGACAGGGAGTGGTGGTGGGGTGGCGGGAAGGATACTGGGAACACTGGTCGTGGAGAATGGGCACTGGTGGAGGGGTGGGTACTTGATCATTGTATGACTGAAATATAATCACGGAAGTTTTATATTTGTACCTCATAATTGTATCTCATAATAATTTAATGTGATTCATTCAAAATAAATAAATTTAAAAAAAGAAATGGATTTGAAGAAGAAAAATTATATTTGATAACTTGAAGGGAAGAAGATGTATGTGGAGGTTGAAACACCAGGAAGGAATCGAAGTTTGCAAGCTCTTACTGCAAGGTTAAGGGCCCAAGGTAAAGTGTGGCTGTTGAGAAGAGATAGTGGGTAAATCAGTAGGACTTAGACTGGCCTGGAACTGCATTGAAAGGTTGGAAGCTATTCCTAACATTAAAGTTTAGCATATAACCTTTTTCTTTTTGTGTGTTCAGTTTTGAGCTTATAACTAAATGGGCTGGAGCAATAGCTCAGCGGGTAGGGCATTTGCCTTGCACGCGGCCAACCTGGGTTTGATTCCTTCATCTCTCTTGGAGAGCCTGGCAAGCTACCAAGAGTATCTCGCCTGCACAGCAGAGCCTGGCAGTCTACCCATGGCGTATTTGATATGCCAAAAACAGTAACAACAAGTCTTTCAATGGAGATGTTACTGGTGCCTGCTCGAGCAAATTGATGAGCAATGGGACAACAGTGCTACAGTGCTACAGTGAACGAAATGATTAAGCCTTATTATTATAAAAGAGTGTTCTATGAAATTTAGGTAGGTGGAAGCAGTAGAATAGTGATATCTTTTATTTTCTGTAAAGTCAAGGGTGAACCAGGGTGGAGCCTGGGGGACTTATTGAGTACATAGGAGAAATTTGTCATTGGCCTTGCAGATTCAGAGAAAAAACTTCTAAACTTAGAATGGCGATGCCCTAGATTGAAAAGGAGATGGGTGGTTTGGCATAACAAATGGTGGCCCATTTACCAAAAGTTACAGAAATGCTAAAGCATTATTTCTGTTCCATAAGGATTCCATACATATGGTTCTACCTTCTTAATCTGTGGGTCAAATTTCTTTATGATTTGTTATCAACAAATGGTTGATCTGCAAACTTATATATATTTACATGCCAGAGTTTGTTTAAAATTTCTTGGGTTAAAAGGCTTGTAAGTTAAAAAAGTTAAAGAAAAAAGCAGTGGATTATTCAAGTACTTGCAGAACTATTGTCTTTGCCATTTTAGCTACACTGGGTGTTGCATCAGTTGAACATAAAGTAGTCCTGGCCTGGCCCAGTTGTGTGCTATCTGTGGACACTGGAATGAGTCAGCCTTCTTGAAAGAGTGACTCTTCATCAAACACTTGTGACATCAGTTTCTTGGCTAGACCCAGTCCAGGGAAACAGAAATTGCCTAAAATAGATGACTATTTTTACTGACTGGAGGGGCTGTTTGACTAATTTGGTGTTTCTTAAAATCATCAGTGGGATCTAGATATTGATTTGGATAGTTTCACTGTCATCTTTCAGTGCTCCTAAGTCACTGTAGATTTTGCATCACTGATGATCATTGATAGGAGCAGAGGAATAATTTGTTGTCTTCCTCCTCCGCATAGTTCCTTGGATTCCCCAAGGCTATCTGGTAAGCAGTAGTTGTATTCCTGAATTACTGTCTGACTTTTCAGTATACAAGAACAGTAAATAAGTGATATTTTTATTTATAAGGTTATCCTCAATTAATGTCCTTCATTCTATTTCATTCTGCTTGTAACATGAGGTCGTCACATAATTGCTATGGTGTTCACCTCATGGTGTGGAGGAGTTTAATTGTTGGACACTCTATGCATCTTTGTTCCCTCCTTCTAAGAAGCATCAGTCTCTAGTTAGAAAACAAGAGCAGGTGAGTTATAGAGGCTGAAGATGTAAGGAAGTCAGGAGTTTTGTTTAATTGATATAGGATTTAAGTTTTGAAAGAATAAAAAGTTCTGGGGGTTATTGTGAGTCCAAGATATGGCTTCTCGGAGTTTTGTCCTCCTGAACTTGCTTGGAGTGAACTGAATGTGAGGAAAGAAGTCAGGGGCTTGACTCAAACCTCTGCACAGCTCTGAGGAGGGTCTTTTGGTCCCCCCTCCTTTCCATATTACTACATCTGCATTGTCAGGCAGTGTTATACTAATAGCATTTACCTTCCTCGTTGGAAAATCAGAGCACGGAATTGGAAGCTATCTGAAAAATGATCAGCTTCCAGGCCAAAGAAGGTGAGTGCTGTGCTGTGCAGCTGAGATGGGCACTGCACACTTAGTCTCTGTGAAATCCAGGCTTAACTCTGTTGTTCTGATTCTTCGTAGGAGGAGCTAGATGACTACAAAGCCTTTACCATAAACATATATAGGTAGAATCATTCACTCTGTGAGCCACGGAAATATTGAATTAACAGGAGAAATCAACTAAATTCATTTAAATTCAGTAGTTGAGCTGGAGCCAGAGAGCAAGTACAGGAGGTGGGCACTTGTCACCAATAGATGGGCCTGGGATTGATTCTTGGCACATCATATAATCCTCTGAGCCCACCAGGAGTAATTCCAGGGTGCAGAGCCAAAAGTAAGCCCTGAGTACCAGAGGGTATGGTCAAAAACTAAAGCAAATCAAACAAAACAAACAACAACCCACAGTCAAAAAAGAAAAAAAATGGGGGGCGGCCTGGAGTGACAGTACAGTGGGTAGTTTTTGCCTGCTATGCAGCCAACCTGGCTTTGATTCTCGGCATTCCATATGGTCTCCTGAACACTGCCAGGAATATTTATTGACTGCAGAGCATGACCGGATGTGGCCCCAAAACCAACACCCGCAAGTTGAGCAAAATCAAGTAAGTCTTACTCACTGATGATGATGATGGTGATGATGATGATGATGATGATGATGATGATGATGATGATGATGATGATGATGCTATTGTGAAGTGGCTAGAGCTGTCATTAGGGTGAACTTATAGTGTGATAAGTGTGACACCCTTATGACACTAATTTTTATATTTTAAAATCCTCAGAGGAATGCAGGTTCTCTCCTAAGTTTCTGCGGTAGTAATTACAATGAAAGATTTCCTCATGTTGTGTGACAGCCCCCTTTGCCATCCCTGGGACTTAACCATTTGTCGTACTAATTCTTACAAAGTCTTTCTTTTTTGGGCACAACCAGTGGTACTCAGAGCTTACTCTTGGCTCTGTGCTCAGGGATCACACCTGGTGGACTCTGGGGACCACATGTGGTACAGATGCCCTACCTGCTGTACGATTACTCCAGCCCCTCACAAAATCTTTCTAGTTAGGGCAGAGGCTCCTTGAAAATGGATTTGATAATTTTTGTATCCACCGTCCAGCAAGTGCCTGTTCAGAGAAGCTTAATTCACCATTGAATTAAATCAGCACAGAAAATTTCGGTAGGTTGGTCAGGTTTCAGGTGTTTGGTTCTTCTGGGTCTTGTTCTTTGTCTCTACTTTGTAAACTAAAATAGATGCTTCTTTTAATGCCGCAACCATCAAAATATAAAATTCACTGCCTGCATAGACAAGAGTGGGGGGAAAGTGAAATGTATCTATGATTCTGACATTTTTAGAATCAGGAAAAATATCCTTTGAAGCTGTGAAAGATTCTTTTCTTTGTGGTACAGTTTTGCTTTGATTTTTCTCTATCATCCGTGAGGCTCTAAGTTGTTTTGATGAAAAGTGCAGTGGGTTGATTTTCTTATTTGTCAAGTAAAATGTTCAATTATGGATGCAAAACATTAGTCCGGCTTGCAGTTAGTCGGCTCTCTTTCCTCCATCAACATCAGTCCCTGGCAAAAGATCTTGTCCTCTATTGTCTTTCTCTGCTGTCACAGATTTCTCTCAGGTTTCTCTTTGTGCTCAGATGCTCCTACCCTTTCTTTCAGATCTTTTCATTTCCAGCATTTTTCTTGTAATTTATTTTTTGTTGTTGCTCCCTTCAAAAATAAAATTGCCGTTCTGTTAGAAAAAGTGCCAAGATCTCTCCAGAAGCAGACAGGCATAAAGTGCTGACTGCCAAGGTGAACATTCAGATGATTTGAAGGGCAGGAGAGAACCACAGGGATGTTCTTTACTAGCACCCTACAAGTTCACTTTTCCTAATGATGTCCCCATAAGCTTTGTGGAAAGCATGTTATTTCTCTGAGCAGTGAAACAATTTACTCTTCTTACTGCTTGGATTGAATTAATAGGAACTTGAGAAGCTGTATGCCCTTGTATTTTTAGAAGATGACAAGTATCAGTAAAGTTTGCTTAACTACCTGGCAGAAGGCAAGAGGAGGTGCATTTGTCTTTGAGGAGGGAGTTGGATTATTCCTGTGCTGAGCTGCTGTGGTAGGTACCCTTTAGAGAGTCTGGTACTACCTTTACCTCTCTGTGAGAAGTCCTCTTGGGCACCGTGTAAAAGTTTATACTCAGTTGACTGCAGCTCCTTGTTATTTTTTTTTCTTCAGGATTCTACTGGAGCTAAATTGGTCCCTTTAACAGCTTTCTCCCTGTTACACCCAGGGCTAGAGACACTTTTCTTTTCTGCTTATAGAATATTTCTAAACTCTGCCTCACTCTGCTTCAGACCTGCTTACTCATCTGGTTTCCTTGGTTTCTGTCCTATTGATATCTACCCAGATTCTCCTACTTGACCTAGCTTTTCTGGACACAAATTGGGTAGTTTGTCTGGCATTTTGGCTTGGTGAGTCCCTTGGGCCTTTTTCTCCTCTTTCTCGATGAAATGCTAATTCTTGCCCTTTACCCACCTGCCTCATTAATGCAACTCATGCCAACCTAGACCCATTGAATCAAATCTACCATTGATCTTGGAATGTGAATACCTTATTTGACAAGTAATTAGTGGTGGAGAGCAAACTACCTATCATTTCTGGCCTATTTAAATGTTTTTTAAAAATTTTATTGAATCACCATGAGATAGAGCATTACAAAATTGTTCATGATTGGATTTCAGTTATACAGTGTTCCAACACCCATATCTCCACTAGTGTAATTTCCCAGAACCAGTGTCCCTAGTTTTCCTCCTATCCCTCAAAACCAACCCCCTCTCCTGCCTCTTCTCTTCTCTTCTCTTCTCTTCTCTTCTCTTCTCTTCTCTTCTCTTCTCTTCTCTTCTCTTCTCTTCTCTTCTCTTCTCTTCTCTTCTCTTCTCTTCCCTTCCCTTCCCTTCCCTTCCCTTCCCTTCCCTTCCCTTCCCTTCCCTTCCCTTCCCTTCCCTTCCCTTCCCTTCCCTTCCCTTCCCTTCCCTTCCCTCCCCTCCCCCCTCCCCTCCCCTCCCCTCCCCTCCCCTCCCCTCCCCTCCCCTCCCCTCCCCTCCCCTCCCCTCCCCTCCCCTCCCCTCCCCTCCCCTCCCCTCCCCTCCCCTCCCCTCCCCTCTCCTCTCCTCCCCTCCTCTCCCTTCCCTTCCCTTCTCTTCTCTTCTTTTTTCTCATTTTAGGCATTATAGTTTACAATAAAGATGATAAAAGGTTATCATGTATATATCTTTACCTACTTTTAATACTTAGTTCTTGGCCAGAGTGATCATTTCAAATTAATATTGCCATAATTTGCCTATTTTTTTATCTATACAATGGAGGTAATGCCTTATATCTGTCATATATGGTTGGTATGAGAAGTAATGAACTTAGAACAGGGTGTCTGTTACACTCTGAGCATAGTATAATATTAACTAAGAAATTGAAGCCACAAACACAGGACTATGATTGCCAGGAAGCAGACAGTGGGTTAGATCAATATTTATTAAATCACACATTTACTATGAGAAATATTGACTTTATACTTGAATTTGGATAAAAAGTAAAGAATGCAGCAGAACGTCTCTCTTTCTCTGTCTCTCTCTCTGTGTATGTGTGTGTGTGTGTGTGTGTGTGTGTGTGGGTGTGGGTGTGGTGTCTGAGTATGTGTGTGTTTCCTCTTTCCTTTGTTGCTGTTATTGCTTAACTGGCAGTTGCACACTTAATTGTGCTCTCATAGTTACTACTGGAGTAGTGGAGTGTGCAGAGGATCACATATCCCAGTTCGAGTGCTCTCGCATACTTTGGTTGCAGTGCTCACACACTGAGTATGGTGCTTGTGCACTTAGTTGTGGTGTTCACTGGGGGTGTGTGTCGCATACTTTAATTTTAGTGCTCGCACCTACCTGGTTGCAGTGCGCAGAGAGCCAGCAAGCCCTCTGTTCTGGTGTTGGATTACAACTAAGGGATCATGTTGAGTCTATGGGGGTGGCACTAGAGTTCAAACCCATGACCTTATGCCTGTCATGCAGGTTCTTTTATTTTGGAGCCAAGCATATGTGTATTTTACATTATTTGGGCAGCTGCTTATCTCTACTCCATGTGTCCACCTGAGTGGCAAGCCTGCATTTGCAATGTTTTTATTATCTATTCTTTTTTTTTATTGGATCATGATGTGGAAAATTACAATGCTTTCAGGCTTAAGTCTCAGTTAAACAATGCTGAAACAACCATCCCTTCATCAGTGCCCATATTCTTATATTCTTAGTCACAAAGGCCATGCCATTGAGGCAGGCTGCAGGCAGGGGGGAGCCCTGGTTCTTGGAGGGAGGAAGAAGGCAGAGCCTTTTGCAGCATATGTGCTTGGGTTTATAGTGCTCTCCGGGGGGTGAGGGTGGGGGATTCACTGTAATCAGCGCTGTACTCACAGTGACTGGGCTGCTAATTTTGAGTTAGTTAGTTAGTTTGTTCATTTATTTATTTATTTATAGTGAATCACCATGAGGTACAGTTACAGACTTACAAACTTTCGTGCTTCTGTTTCACTCATATAATAATCGGATACCCATCCCTCCACCAGTGCCCATTCTCCACCACTAATGTTCCCAGCATCCCTCCCCACACCCTACCTCTGTGGCAGGCACATTCCCTTTTATACTCTCTCTCCTTTTGAGTGTTGTGGTTTGCAATACAGGTATTAAGTGGCCATCATGTTCAGTCTATAGTCTACTTTCAGCATATGTCTCCCATCCTGAGCAGGCCCTCCAAACATCTTTTACTTGGTGGTCCCTTCTCTATCTGAGCTGCTTTTTCATTTTGGAGATTATTGAGATTAAAAATTTATGTTTAATTTATGAATTTGTTTTGGTTCTATTTTCACATAAAGTGGCTATCAGGATTAGGATTTCTTTTTTTTAAAAAATCTAGTCTTAAGAGTTGTGTTTATTTAAGTACCAACATAATAAAAATAATATGTGAGTGCTTAAGGACCATAGAATTTTTGTTATGTAAAAGGGTTCTGGTCGCGTTTATAATCCGAAGAAGACTAGATTACTCTGTGTCTAGTTCCCAAATGATGTTCACTGTGTTATGAAATAATTCCTTGAGGGAATTTGCAAGATGTACATGTGTGTTTCTGGTTGTGTCCTGGAGCAGCTGATATGGGCCTGAAACTCTGAATTCTTCTTTTTTATGTTTGGTCTTATTTTAGGCCCACAGAGGTGTTCAGGGATTACTCTGAACACCTTTATTCTGTGCTCAGATTATCTCTGTGCTCAGAGATCACTCCTGAGATTACTCGAGGGACATATATGGTGTTGGGCATCCAACTAGGGTTGGCCACCTTCACCCCTATACTATCTCTCTGCCCTTCCCCTTTTTTGTGGGGGTAACTCTGTATTCTTTTTTATGTTGCTCAAGAGATTCTGCCAAGCAACAAAATTTGGTTCTTGTGAAGCAAATGGCTCTCAATATTTTTCATGATCCAGGATCTCAGGATTCAGTATCTTTGTCATCAGAATTGAACTAAGGGTACTTGTCATTTTCTTACCACACAAGGGAGTCACAAGAATTAATGAGGCAATTTTTGTGTGTTCTTGGGAAAAAAAGTATAATTTAAATATAGTACATTGAGGGCTGGAGCGATAGCACAGCGGGTAGGGCGTTTGCCTTGCACGTGGCTGACCCGGGTTCTAATCCCAGCATCCCATATGGTCCCCTGAGCACCGCCAGGGTTAATTCCTGAGTGAAGAGCCAGGAGTAACCCCTGTGCATTGCCGGGTGTGACTCCCCCCAAAAAATAAATATAGTACATTGAAGCCAGAATGGAGCTGAGAGTTACAGCACCTAGGTTGTTCTGTAGGAATAAGTAGGTGTCACAGGTCCTTACAGAGCATCACCAGTTGTTTTTTTTTTCCGCCACTCAGGATCCAGGTTTTAAAAATTTTGGTCCACCTGTTCAGGGCATCTGGTCCTGTCAATCTGGGAATATTCCTCCAAGATTTGCAGAGCAGTCACTTGGTGCAGGGAGGTCTATAGGCCAGACCATTTCTGTTGTTGTCCAGATAAATGACTTAACGTTGTTAGTTTAAGGTACATGATTTTATTTATTTTCCCGTGGTCGCAAATGCTGGAGATCTTACTACACTTGTTGGGATGCCAGCAGCCACATATGCTGTTGAGATGCTGGGAATCATAGCTGTTGATTCTGGGAAATCACCTTGGGGCCGAATGCTTGCAAGGCAAGTGCTCTGCTTCTGAGTCACATCCCTAGGCCCCCAATAATGATTTGCTTTTTGTATAATTATAAAAATGATCAATAAGTCTGGTCAGATGAATCAGTAAGTCTGGTTAGCTCCATCACCCCTCATAATTATGCATTGTTTTTTCTTGTAATGAGAACTTTTAAGATCTAATCTCTTAGCAACTTTCAAATGTACCTTCTAATAGCCCTATTATCTATGCATACTGTATTAGTTTCAGAGAACCAGAGTACTCCTGGGTACCTCCAAGGAACACACAAACTATAATCCTTTCACAATGAGTGATGTTGAAGTCAAGTGTTGGCAGGACTGGTTTCTTTTTGAGGATTCGAAAGACAAATATCAGATTCTCTAACTTATAGGTAGTGAGTAAAGACTTGAAGCAGGGGAATAGTGTCCATAGAAACAAACCCTTATACTCTGACAACAGAATGGAGGTTACCTAAGGGAAGGGGTGGAGGGGAAGGGATGGGTCTACTTCAGGTGGTGGGAGGATACCACCTGGTGTTGGGTATGTTGTGGTAGCATTGTGCCTCTAAAAAATATAAACATTTACACTCTTGTAACCTAATGTTACCTCAGTAAACTAATAATTAAAAAAAATTACATACTCAAATCTGAGCCATTGTACAGTGGGTAGGGCCCTTGTTAATATGCAGCCAACCCAGGTTTGTTCCTCAACATCTCACAGGGTCCCTGAGAACTTTCAGGAGTGATCCCTGAGCACAGAACTGGGAGTCATACATGAACTGAACTGTCATCTCTGAACTGACAGGATGTGGTCCCAAAATAAAACAAAAATTACGTCCTCATTTTCACTGACTTCTAACTGAACTTTAGTCTTCAGAGGGCCAAGAATCACTAGATTTGCACAGTAGGGTCAGTGTCAGCCTCAGGCACCCAAGCAGTGCTGGGGATCCCCCTCAAAAGATTAAGAAACCCCCTTGAAGATAATACTCAGTAGAACAATATCACTTATATTAGCTCAATAGACTTTTTTCAGGAGAATTTACACCTGGCTGTGTCACCTGCTCTCAGGGACTACTCCTGGTGGGCTCAGGGGAACATAGGGGTGTCGGGGATCGAATCTGGGTTGCCTGCATGCAAGGCAAGTACCTTACTGCTATACTATCTATCTGGCCCATAGACTTATCCTTTATCTGGTTCCAAATGTGTGAGAACTATAGACTATGGCCTCAAGAGACTATGTTCTTGTGGAAGATGATTTCTTAATTCCACAAAGAGTGACCCCACCTTGTGAGGCCATGTGTGCTGCTGGCGCTGCAGCAGGGCAGGACCAACTTGGGCCGGCCTTAGTCCACTGTATGCACAGGAAAGGTAGCCATTGCCCAAGCACCATTAGGATTGTGTTCTTATGTAGGGTGCAGTGTTAAGGACTTGGGAACAGGACACTGAGGGCCTCAGAAGAGAGATCTAGTATATAAGATCCAGTGTACAAGGGCCCGGAGAAGGGTTCTAAAGAATGCTCAGAAGTAGGTTGGGAGGGAGGAGGTAGAGGCAGAGGATTAGAGTAAAAGAAACTGGAGGTGAAGAGACTTACCTAATTGTAAGAACCGAAATCATAAAGGCTTGTATCTGAAGAAGTTTAGACTTTTCCCCAAGGGCAGTAAGGAACTTTGAAGGGGTTTTAATCTGATGTGGTCAGATTACCTTTCAAAAATACTGCTTGAAATACACTTTTAGTGGTAATGTCATATTTGGAGCGATAGCACAACTGGTAAGGGCATTTGCCTTGCACGCAGCCAACCTAAGTTCGATTCCTCTGTCCCTCTCGGAGAGCCCGGCAGGCTACTGAGAGTATTCCACCCCCATGGCAGAGCCTGGCAAGCTACCCATGGCGTATTTGATATGCCAAAAAAAAGTAACAAGTCTCATAATGGAAATGTTACTGGTGCCCACTTGAGCAAGTTGATGAACAACGGGACGACAGTGCTACAGTGCTACAGTCATATCTCCACACCCTGATGTTCAGTGATGCAAAGTTATTTCAGTTTTAAAAAATTAATAGAAACAGTGGTTGGATAGAAGTAAAGCAAACTCTTATGATACTAAGGTGAAAATGACGGTGGCTGTCTATGAGGCTACGTGGGAGAAATTATACCAGGGAAGACGACTCTATTTATAATTCCTCAATTTATCTTTGTTTCTTTGTGAAAGCCTGGGTCTTGAATTTCAATTTTTGGTCTAATGTAAACTGCATTACATTGTTGGGAGCATTTTTCTTAGAGCTAAGCTGGTCCTTGTAGCTACAGTTCTCTCTGAAGTCTATACAGGGCTCTGTGCAAAGAGAAAAGTCACACAAAAATTTGAAAAATTGTTTCTCTATAATGTTGGAGCATGGAAAAAGTGAATATAATTTGGTTAGGTTCTTTTAGTGTACATTTGTCAATTGGTGTAGCATTCTTGGCCATTAGGCTTCTGCATTAAGAAGAAAGTAAATTTTTCATTAATAATGTAGATAGTCATATTGGCAAGTAAACAAAAGATTTCTGGTTACTTCTTCCTGTGATACTCATAAATGGCTTTAAGGTTGGTTTGTTACTAGGTAAAAACAAACCTGTTTTCTTTGATGGCTAATTCAAGGCCATTTGTAGTTAGGCTTCTCATAAAAATGTTTATATGGAAACTAGTCTCTGGGATAATCAGAATTTTATTTCTAGCGTCTAATCGGTGCTCAGAGCTTTGGGATTTAATTATGTCTGCTGAGAAAAAATACAGTTCAATTTCTCTTTTGTCTTTAAACATAGCTGCATTCTTTATTTTAATTCATAAATATATAAGGTTTTATCAGTATTTTCTAATAGTAGTTTGTACTGATTATAAATTATAAATGTTGTTTCCCCCTAATTTAATGAAAACATCAAATAAAACTAAGTATGACTTTGCTTCTCGTTCCTCTGTTTCTTGTCTCTTAGTTGACTGTGTACATCTTATTATTTCTCTAGAGAAATAAGTAATTTAAGAGGGAAATTACTCTAATAAGAAGACTTTTATTTTCTAATCATCAGGGCAGTCTGACTTATATGTAACATTGGGCACTTGCTCAAGTAGAGGGGGCAGCAGGTGGTCATTACATGAAGTCTGCGATCTGATAAATTGAATATGTGTGGATACAATCTGAGTTATACTATTTCCTTTCTCTGTGGCACCTCCCCAGACAACAAAAAGGTCTATATAGCTATTATTGCCTATTACTTAGTATAATCTTCCTTCACCTAGAGCATAATTTTTCTCGGTTTCTATATATTGTAACATATATCAGTTTGACTTTCTTTTTAGGGTAAGTAATATTTTATTTTATATATATACATATATATATAAAACACAGTACACATGCACCAGATTTTCTTTATCTATTATTGATGAATGTTTGAGTTGTTTCTACCTTTGTACTATTTGGAATTGTACTACTATAAACAATAAAAAATATTTATTTGAGCACCTACTTTTATTTATTTTGCATTAATACCTAAGTATGGAATTTTGGCATTCTATTATAATTTTATGACTTTTGTATAAATTACTAAATTGTTTTACAGTGTCTATACTATTTTACATTTCCACCAGAAATGTATGAGGGTTCCAATTTCTCTATTTCTTGCCAACACTTATTTTTTTTCATAATGGCCTTGGTAGTATCTTACCATGGCTTTCATTTATATTTCCATAACAACTAACGACGTCAAAACATTTTTCTGTTAGCCTTTAGTGTACATGCTATCCCATGAATGTACACTATCCCATGAATGTACACATGTTATGCCATGACAACATAATGCTAAGTGAAAGAAGTGAAAGAAGTTAGTCACAAATGGTTGCATATTAAATGACTTCATTTATATGAATAATTCATATTAGTTAAATCTATTTGATATAAAGCAGGTTAGTGATTCTAGGGGCTGGCAGAGGCAAAAAAGAAGAGTTTTGCTGTGGGATGTTTGTATGTTTTTTCCTAGGATAATAAAAATATTTTAGTACTAGATACTGGTGATACCTGAATAGCATTGTAAATTTTATCAATGTGTACCTTAAAATAGTCAAATTTGGTTAAATAACTCACTCCATAAATAATAAGCCCACACATCTAAATAGAGATTGAGTCTGTATTTCTAGTTTCAGTAGTGTTGTGGGCCAGAACACTGTATTTCAACTTTAGGCTATAAAAAGAGGACTTAAGAGATGAACCTAAACAAAACTTAGGCTGTACAACGGAGCTTGAAAGGAAATCTGATGTGGCCAGAGCTTAGACTTGACTGCATGTATCATCTTCGGGAACATTGTACCACGCATAGATGTTTGGATGAGGATGGATTTTAACAACAAAACAGGATAAAGAAATATGGACTTTGGTGGATGTTGGGTAGGGATCAGGAGCTAAAAATGCATTCTGAAGAAGCACCCTCACCCCACTGGTGAAATTTGCTCTGGAAAATACCTCTCACAAGCCAGGAAATGGCAACAGAATTTCCTCCTTTCTGGAACTGTGAGTAGAAGAGACAAAAGTCAAAGTTCCAGGCCTGCTGCCATCAAACAGAAACACATAAGTCATAGTTAATGTAGCTTCAGGTTAGTGGAAACCCTGTGTGCTTAGTAAAGGCAAATAAGCAACTGCTTATCTGCAGTGATACTTCTGTAGTGCAGAGTGCGCCATATTCTCGTGGAGAAGCAACCTCCACTGAAAACTGAGTTCCCATGGAACATTACAGAGCCCACAAAGAAATGTCCTTGCACTAGGGAAAGTAAGTAAATGTAACAGGTAGATGGGTTAATAGCTCAAAATTTGGCTATGTAGTATATTTGGATGATTAGGAATTAAGCATTGAGATTTGCTCTACCACATTAGTAAGTTGTCCTTATGTAGTTGGACAAACAGCTCTCAAGGGAATATGGGCTAAGTTTGCAAAGTCTGTTTGCAAAGTGCAGACAGAGATTGCTTCTAAGCTGTCCTATCACATCTAGCAAAACCTTTAGGTTTTCCCCGAAGGGTGAAAAGCTTGAAGAAACTTTGTTTTTGAGCAATCCTTTCAGATGGCATGAAATCTCTGCATTTAAGTATATATAATATTCTTTTTTTTGGGTCAAACTTGGTGGTGTTCAGTGGCTACTCCCAACAAGGTGCTTGGGGATTATTCATATTGCATCATGGGAACCCCGGTGGATTGATCCCATGAGCATGTAAAACATGTGCTCCAGGGGCTGGAGCAATAGCACAGCGGGCAGGACATTTGCATTGCATGCGGCCGACCTGGATTCGATTCCCAGCATCCTATATGGTCCCCTGAGCACCTCCAGGGGTGATTCCTGAGCGCAGAGCCAGGAGTAACCCCTGAGCATTGCTGGGTGTGACCCCAAAAGCAAAACAAAATACAAAACAAATAAACAAAAAACATGTGCTCCAGCCATTTGAGCCATCTCTCTGGCCCTGAGCTTTAGTATGTTAACCCTGAGACTCAGGTATTCTTCACCCAAATCATGCCCTAATTTCATTCGAGAATGGTGTTTACCCATTTTTTTTGTGAGGATTGACACATGAGTTGATAAGAAACTTTTGGGGACAAATCCAGAAGCTGATTCCATGTGTTTACTGAACCATATCCCTAGGGAAGGGAAAACTTCACGTAGTTTAGTTGACATGTCAGAAACATTAACTAAGGACATGGCAACTCATGAGACTTACCTGATCGATAGCCACGCTCCTCTGCTTCAGTGCTATGACTGGCTGTGGCTTCTCTCAGGAAACCCTTACACGCATATAGGAGTGGAGGGTTCTTGGGGAATTTGCCTTAAAACTGTAGTGGTCTATCACTTAACATAAGATTGAGAATAGGGGTGGCTGGAAAGCTTGCTGGATTTCTGGTTGGTTAAGGTTCAAACACATCTGGAAATGGCAAATTTAGAATCAATGGATTTAGCAAACAGTGTATGCAAACTTGATTTTACCATGTAAACCTGATGGTTTAGAAAACACCAGGAAACTAATTTTCTGATTGAAAATAAAGTTTGAAGACCACACTATTTTCTTCACCTATGACTTGAAAATAGTGCAAGCGTGAAGAGAGACTGTAAGTGGGAGCTGAGGAGCTCTTCAGGGCAGCCTTAATGCTGTTGAGTGGTAAAACCATAGACCACAAAACCTAATTGCTCAGAACTTTTAAAGGGTTCTTTGGCAACAGTGTTATTAAGGAAAGACAGAGACAAGTACCCGAACCACAGAGTCAACAGCGCTGAAATCAAGAGACCTAAACGTTAGAAGAGGGGAGCTAGGGGGTGGGGGTGGTGGTGATGGGGCAGAGAACCTGGGAGTACTAGTGGAGGGAAGTTAGCACTGATGGTGGGATTGGTGCTTCAATATTGTATGTCTAAAATTCAACTATGAATAACTATGTAAATAACAGTGCTTTAATTAAAAAAATAATCAATTTTTGCATCTCACAATCAGGTACAGAGGAAGGACAAAGACTAGTTGTTTTCTCCCTTTGTGTGAAAAGGAAAAAATACATATGCAGAGATTTTTTAATTTTTATTTATGCACGGATACTTCCATATTCTTAATACTAGAATTGGCAACTAATACCATTTAGAATTGATCATATGACAGCATTGATTAATGTCTAGGAAGACATTTGATTGATAATAAGACTTTCTTTGCATCTTCCCAGTGAACATTTAGTTTCAAAGGCTTGCAGTAAACTAAAGACATCCTTAATGTTACTTGAAAGTAAAGATTAGGATATCTGGGTTCTTTGTACCCTTTTCTATAAATGTAAGTGCAGAGCCTTCAGAATTAATTGCTTCTTAGATGCACGATTACTGCTCCCTTAGCTTGATGCAAAGAAGTAGGTCATTTTATTCATCAGAATCTTGCTGTTCTGTAATTATGTGAAGAGAAAATGATTATAGATAGGATTTCTGTGTGGTTTTAAAGCAGGTAAATTTAGAAGAGTAAGAGAATAGTCTGTAGCAATAAAAACTCAAGGTTTTAAAAAATATGCAGACAATATTTAAAACTTGATAAGTTTTATTGTTATTAAATGCATTCTGTAAGTTGGCAAAAAGCTTTGTCTATTTTTTGGGCTAGAAGAGGCACTTGCGGTTAAATAACAAGTAATAAAAAGATCTGGTCTTCATTTGTTCCTTAACACTGTAGAAACACTGAGCTTGAAATTCAGTTATATATTCCTTGAACAAAGGATCTGTTCTGAAATTTCATCTTTTATTTAAGTAGAGCATGTATTTCTGTCATCATTAATTAAGATAAAATAATTTTCTATAATATTGAAAGATATGAGAGATCTTAGCTTTTTGATCAATAAAGAGACTACTTATAACCCAGTCAAAATTGCATATGAGCTGAATGACACTAGCCATGAAGTACACCTTTCACAATGCCATATAGAAAGGTAAGTTATATCATTGAGGTAGCTTTAAGCCCATCAGTTAGAATTAATTTACGTAATGGAAGTGGCATCTGCTTATTTTCTCTGACCTTTACTTCTATGTATTCTAAGAGTTTGCTTTAATGGACAAAATAAAATAAAAATGGTATGACAGAATAGGCCTTCCTGGGTTATGGTAAGATTAGATGGAGTCTTAGTTCTAGTTCTCTTTAAAAGTAGACTTTGAGACTGAATTGTGGTGCTAGGAGTTTATTTAGGAGGTGACTTTGGGAAGAATGATGAGGGAAAGAGACGTGAGGAATAGAGAGAAATGGGTTTTCATGAGTGGATTAGTACTGGGACTCTTGCTTCTGGGGATTTGCCTAGAAGCTGTATAGAACATAATTCAGGGGTGAGAAAAATGGAGAAATTGACCAAATTAATGCAACAAAATATAAGTAAAAAGACAACTATTAACATTTTATTCTCTTATTTTCCATAGTGAGAAGTTGGATGGAAAAACTAAAAGACAAGGTAAGAGAAGTGTTTTTCCTTTTTATAGAGTGAAACATTGCCAAATAAAATATCTTTGAAGTAGTGGAATTTTAATTCATTGCTTTCATTTTCTCCAAAAAGACACATGGCCTATTCCAGATGTACAAGAAAGGTCTTTCTCTCTCTCTCTCTCTCTCTCTCTCTCTCTCTCTCTCTCATTTTGGGCCATACCTGGAGGTATTCTTAGGGCTTACTCCTGGCTCGGCACTCATGAATGACTCTTGTCAGTCTTGGGGCACTATATTTGGTGCCAGGGATTGAACCTGGGTGAGATGTGTGCAAGGAAAGTTCCCTACATGCTATACGATAACTCCAGCCCTTGGAATGGAAGTTCTTAAACTACAACATGGATTTGGTTTGAGACACAAAATCTCCTGAGAACTCTTCCCCCACTCTCCTTTAAAAAATATTTTTTTATTGAATCACTGTGAGATAGACCTGATTAGGTTTCAGTCATATAGTGTTCCAACACCACTCGTCCCTCCAGCAGTGTACATTTCCCAGCACCAGTGTCCCCAGTTTCCCTCCCATCACCCCTCACTCCCCATTCCCCAGCCTGCTTCTATGTCAGGTACTTGTGCTTTTCTTCTCTCTCTCTCTCTCATTTGGAGCATTGTGGTTTGCAATAAAGATGCTGAGAGGCTATCAGATGTATCCCTCTACCTAATTTTAACACTCAGTTCTTGTCCAGCGTGATAATTTCCAGCTATTATTGTCATGCTGGTCCCTTCTCTATCTTACCTATTTGTTCCACACGCACTTTTTGTTGATTCCAACCATTGACCAGTCTTCCTAACCCCTGTTTTCCCTGGATGTGGATATTCGTCTTCTACTATACATACATATATATATATATATTTATATACCACAAAATGGATGCAGTCATTCTATATCTGTCCCTCTCCTCTGACTCATGCCACTCAATATGATACTCTCCATGTCCATCCATTTATAGGCAAATTTCGTGACTTCATCTTTCCTAACAGCTGCATAGTATTCCATTGTGTAGATGTGCCATTGTTTCTTTATCCATTCTTCTGTTCTCGGGCACTCAGGTTGTTTCCAGATTCTAGGTATGGTGAATAGTGCTGCAATGAATATAGTAGTGCAGATGGTGTTTCTGCTGTGTGTTTTGGGTGCCTGTGGCATATTCCAAGAAGTAGTATTTCTGGGTCAAATGGGGGCTCAATTTCTAGTTTTTTGAGGAATATCCATATTGTCTTCCATAAAGACTGGACCAGTGGGCATACCCACCAACAATGAAGGAGATTCTTTTTCCCCCCACACTTACACCAGCACTGGTTGTTCTTGTTCACTTTTGGATGTGTGCTGGTCTCTGTGGTGTGAGATTATATCTCATTGTTCTTTTGATTTGTAGCTCCCTAATGATTAGTGATGTAGAGCATTTTTTTACATGCCTTTTGGCCACTTGAACTTCTTCGTTGAGAAAGTTTCTGCTCATTTCTTCTCCCCATTTTTTAAAAATAATTTATTTAAAGGGGAAAAATTAGGTACATGGACCAGCGGGACGCTGGTGGTATCTCGAGCCGGAGCCGATATCAGCGCAAGAGCTTTGGTTCCGGAAACTGCTTGCAGACACTCTACTAGACTATCAACTAAGCCAGAGCCCCACGCCGGCTGATGACGGGAAATAACCATCCTCTTCGGTTTTTTTCCCTTTGTCAGACAGCGTGGCGATTACTAAACAGGCGTGAACTCGGTGGCGCGGGGCAAGGGGGAAAAAGAAAAGTTATGTAACAAACAGCAGGACTTAATATCTCTATATGCTTAGTAATGGAGAATTATCAAATGCCTCATTGGCAATAGGACTGTCTTTTTCTTTTTGGGGGGAAACCCCAGCAACGGTAGTGAGTTGTGTGTTGAAACTTGGAATGTAATCGAGATAAGCGCAAATGAAGTGAAACTTATCACGTACAAGGGTGGGGACTAGGGAGGTGGGAGGGGGCGGCAGATATACTGGGGGGGTTGGGGATGGAAGATGGGCACTGGTGAAGGGAGGGGTGTTTGAATATTGTATAACTGACATAATCCTGAGAACTTTGTAACCCTCCACTTGGTGATTCAATAAAAAAAAATATATATATATAAAAAAATTTATTTATTTTTAATTAGTGAATCAACATGAGGGTACAGTTACAGATTTATACATTTTTGTGCTCATGTTTCCCCCATACAAAGTTCAAGAACCCATCTCTTCACCAGTGCCCATTCTCTACCACCCGTAAACCTAGCATCCCTCCCACCCTCCCCAGTCCCGTCTCCCCCCACCCCACACTGCCACTATGGCAGGGTATTCCCTTTTGATCTCTCTCTATGATTAGGTGTTGTGGTTTGCAATAAAGGTGTTGAGTGGCCATTGTGTTCAGTCTCTAGTCTATATTCGGCATGTATCACCCCTCCCCCGCATGACCTCCGACCACATTTTACTTGGTGTTCCCTTCTCTGAGTTGCCCAGAATTTCTTCTCTCCATTTTTTGATGGGGTTGGATTTTTTTTTCTTATAAAGTTCAACCAGTAACTTATATATCTTTGATATTAATCCCTTATCAGAAGAGTTACTTTTCAGTATCAATATTGAAAACCACAGTGCCCAAAAGGAGAGAGAGAGAGAGAGAGAAGAAAAGTGCCTGCCATAGAGGCAGGCAAGGGGTAGGGGGTGGGGAGTGACAGGAGGGAACCTGGGGACACTGGTGCTGGCAAATGTACTGGTGGACGGATGGGTGTTGGAATAATGTATGACTGAAATCCAATCATGAACAGCTTTGTAAAATAAATAAATAAATAAATAAATAAATAAATAAATAAATAAATAAATAAATAAATAAATAAATAAATGTATTAGCACACACACAATCCCTTATCAGAAGGGTATTGGACCTACCTCCTCTTTTAAGTCAACTGTTAGAGTGCCATTTTTATCAAGTAAGAATGAGCTCAGTTTGGAATGACAAATCATAGGAAAGCATTTTTCTCTCCTGTGTTAATTCTGCCATCTATGTCTATGATTGGCATTATTTTCTTCCTTCCAGGTTATATTTTCCATTATCTATGAATTTTTATCACTCTCCCAAGTTTTCATTGTTGGTCACTTTTGCAATTTTAAACTGGAATTACTGCTAAAAATATTTATGGGATCCTGAATTCCTTGCTAGAATTGGTGTCAGATACCATTATTACATCCCAGCACAGATTTTGCTGGGAATTAAATTAATGGAATTTTTTTTTCAGTTGCCAGATATTGCATTACCCACAGCTCACACATCTCACCCTACACTTCCACTAATACCATTACAGGTCTCTTTTATTATTTGGGGTAATTACCCATATTTGAATAATAAATATTTATTTTTGTGACAGCTGAATGTTAAAGAATAAAAGAAAACACTCAATTGCATAAAATTATATCATTATCTTAATTTTTCTATTGTTTTTCTGCTTTTCAGAAAATATTAGCACTTACGTATTTTGAGAACAAAACCATTTTGCAATAATAAGTATTCAAAATGAATGTGAAAAAGTTGAGCCCTAAAAGTGAGTGGAGGTTATTTTATTATATCTTGGGCCCATCCAGTTGACTAAGTGAGATATGACATGATGGACTGAGCAAGATTTTGTGGAGGGAAAGCACCAATGATCAGTACTGGATACATTTACATTGGTAGTGGTTCTTGCTATTTTTATGGGAAATATGATGCAGTGAAAAGTATACTGGCTTTGATATGTTTGTCTAGGGATCTGTATATCATTGTTTATATAGACAGTATCCTTTTGGGTTTCAAAAAATGTGTAAAAATGACTTAAGAAGGTAAATTTTGGCATGTATTCTGTTTTGAAGTTGGATATTGTAAAGCTTCTTACCTCTGTGTATATATAGCTTCACTGCTTTATTTGAAAATCTGTGCAGCTTTAGTGAAAGTCTGTATTTCCTATTGCAGTTGTCTGTTCTTATTTCATCTCAGAAGTCTAGCACCTTCTCCTTGCTCCTTTATGTTAAGAGAAATAATTTTATGTGTGGTCCCTGGGCTTCTGTATTAAAATTTTTCTAGGTTTCTTGCCTATATTTTTTCAGTTATGTCTTATTGTATTTTCAGTTAGAAGGAAAATAGTTGAGATTCCAACTGTAGTTGAATTCTTTCATGTCTCCTGGTTTTATATTTTGACTATTTCTTTGGAGAGATTCACTCTAATATTTCCAGTATCACTCTCTTTGTGCTTGAAATATACCCTTATTTGATGAGTCTCATATGTGTACATACACATATTACATGCATACATGTGTGTATATATATATATATCCCTCTCTCTTTATCCTTGTCATATCTATGTGTGTATCTGGGTTTTTCTCCCTTCCTCTCTCTCTCTCAATCTTTTGGTCTAGATAGCTAACAATCAATCTATGAAATTTCTGTTTAGTCATTATCTTTAAAAACTCTGTGAAATAAAAATTTTGGATAAAAGTCACAAAATTCCTTCAAACTAAAAACTAAGCTACATTTTCTTTGGGGAATGGAGTCTTGGGCCACATCTGATGCTTAGGGGCTATTCCTGATTCTGTGCTCAGGAGTGATGCTGAGTGGACTCAGGGGACCAGGTGCAATGCCAGGATTGGAACCAGAGTCCCATGCATTGCAAAGCTTTAATCTCTATCCCCTAAACTACATTTTTTAAAAAATAAATTTTATTAGATACAGTTACAAGTTTTCATGATTACATTTTAGTGATACAATGATCGAGCACCCATCCCTCCACCAGTGTACACTTTCCACCACCTTTGTTCCCAGTGTCCCTACCACCACCCTCGCCCCATCCCACCCCCTGCCTCTGTGGCAGGTACTTTCATTCTTACTCTCTCTCTAATTTTGGGCATTATGATTTGCAATACAGGTACTCCGAGGCCATATGTTTGGTCCTTAGTTTACTTTCAGCACATATATCTCCCATCCCGAGCGATCCCTCCAATCACCATTTACTTAGTGGACCTTCTCCATCCCAACTGTCCCAACTGCCTTTTCCTCCAGCATGTGGGGCCGGCTTCCAAACAGTGGCATCATCCTCCTGCTCTTCACCGCTACTGTCTTTAGGTGTTAGTCTCATATTATGCTACTTTATATTCCACAAATGAGTGCAGTCATTCTAAGTCTGTCCCTCCCTCCCTCCCTCCCTCCCTCCCTCCCTCCCTCCCTCTCTCTCCCTTTCTTTCTTTCTTTCTTTCTTTCTTTCTTTCTTTCTTTCTTTCTTTCTTTCTTTCTTTCTTTCTTTCTTTCTTTCTTTCTTTCTTTCTTTCTTTCTTTCTTTCTTTCTCTCTTTCTTTCTTTATTTCTTTCTTTCTTCTTTCTTATGTAGCAGTACTGCTATTTGTACTGCTATTTGGGCATGAACTCCACATTAGCTTTTTTTTTTTTAAATTGTATCATCATTGGGATTGGAGCGATAGCACAGCGGGTAGAGCATTTGCCTTGCACACGGCCAACCAGGTTCGATCCACAACATCCCACATGGTTCCCCTGAGCACCGCCAAGAGTAATGCCTGAATGCATGAACCAGGAATAACCCCTGTCCATTGCTGGGTGTGACCCCAAAAGCAAAATACATAAATGAATAAATAAATGAATAAATAAATTGTATCACCATGAAATAGAATTACAAAGCTTTCATGTTTGATATTCAGCCATACAATGATGGAACACCTATCCCTCCACCAGTGGACATTTTTCACCACCCACATACCAGTTCTCACCCTGCCTCTGTGGCAGGCAATTTTCTCAATACTCTTGCTCTAATATTGGGCATTATGTTTTGCTCAAAATTTCCCGCCACCATTTAAGCCTACCTGCCAGGGGCAGACACTAGATAATTTATTTTCCATTGCTCATTTTGAGTATTATGAGAGCTTGCATGGCCAAGATTGTAAATGTAAATTTCTAGACTGTAAACGATTGGGGTCCAGAGACATCTCTGTATGGCACTAATTCATTTTGGGATTCAATTGGGAGTCTCTGGGCCAGGGCTGTTGGTGTGCTAAGATAGAGCCGAGAGGCAAATTGTGGGCATGACAGCCAGGCTGTTGGGCGGGTGGAGACCCCGGGGAGGGACATCCCAGGTCCTCTGCCACCATATGGCCTGGAGATTCAGTTCTGGAACCCGCATAACTGGGCCTTGCTTGTGGAAGCTCTTGGTCAATGGGATTCCATCTGGAGTAGGTGGAGAGTCTGCACCTGCTCCATCTGGGGTATCCTGGTGAAATTGGCCAGTATGGGGCCTGGAGAAATCTCTGACAGTGTGGTGTCTTCCAGGACTCGCTGCTGTGTCTCTGGGCCAGGGCTGTTGGTGCGCTAAGATGGTGCCTAGAGGCAAATTGTGGGCGTGACAGCCAGTCTGTTGGGTGGGTGGGGACCCTCTTTCTGACTAATTTCACTTAGCATGATACTCTCCATCCACTTATATGCAAATATCATGACTTCATCTTTTCTAACAGTTGCATAATATTCCATTATGTAGATGTACCAAAGTTTCTTTAACCAGTCATCTGTTTTCGGGTACTTGTGTTTTTTCCAAATTCTGGCTATTGTGAATGGTGCTGCAATAAACATGCAAATGCAGATGTCATTTCTACTGTGGTTTTTTTTTTTTTTTTTGCATCTCCAGGATATATTCCCAGGAGTGGTATTGCTGGATCATATGGGAGCTCAATTTCTAGGAGGAATGTCCATATTCCCTAAACTACATTTTTAACTGGCTTTTTATCCAAGTCAATAAATCTGTTTAGTTTCATTTAATTGTAAGATTAATGTCTGTATTACTTAGCTGTGCTCTAGGAGGGGTAGTAGCCTAAAAAGTTTTTAAAAACTTTTAGTATAATTTTCACTGTTTCACTGTCAGCCCTTTGCTCATCGATTTGCTCGAGCAGCACCAGTCACGTCTTCATTGTGAGACTTGTTGTTACTGTTTTCGGCATATTGAATACACCATGGGTAGCTTGCCAGGATCTGTCGTGCGGGCAAGATACTCTCAATAGCTTGCTGGGTTCTCCGAGAGGAAGGGAGGAATCGAACCCAGGTTGGCTGCATGCAAGGCAAATGCCCTACCCACTGTGCTATCACTCTAGTCCAGTATAATTTACTGTAATTTATAATACTGTTAATGATAGGGTATCATGCATACTATGTTCCAACACCATAATCTCTAAATGCTTTGAATTTATTTTTCTTGTTTTCATTTAGTGTTTCTACACTAGTAGGGTTCAGTTTAGCCATGACTTGCAGACAAATGCCATTGGCAGTGACTTAACTAAGATGGAATTTGACTCTCAGGTTTGAGTCTGAAGGAGCAGTCGCAGGATATCAGGGAGTCACCCTGGGGCTCAGTCTCCTTCCAGTTGAGGCTCTCCCATTCGTGCTGCTCCTTGTCCATTCGTGAGGCCACCTCATGGTTCTAAGTTCTAACTTAGGTAGATCCATATTCTAGGCAGAGGAAGGAGGAGAAGAGGAAGCAAAGGTAGTTACCCATCTTAGCAGGGAAACTGAGACTTGCTAATGTTGAAGGGGAGGACCAAGACTCTGCTCCCCTCTCACACAGCATTTTCTTTCTTAAAAAATTTTTTTAAATTGAATATCCATAAGATCGTCTACAAGTTGTTCACTCATGTCATCCTGAATAGAATAGGCAGAACACTAGATGAAGGACAACCATGTGAGCAAGCCGGGTTCCGAAAAAGATTCAGCACAATTGACCATATCCATACAGTGACCAAACTCATTGAAGTTTTGTGAGAGTTCAAGATGCCGCTCTGTCTAATGTTCATCAACTTAAAGAAGGCATTTGATTTTGTTGAGACTGAAGCGGTCATTGAAGCCCTAGCCAAACAGGGTGTTCAAACTCAGTACATCAAGATCCTCTGCGATGTATTACGGATTCACCACCAGGATCTCACCATTCTACAAGGAAGTGATCATTGACGTAAAGAGAGGGGTTTGGCAGGGTGATACCATTTCACTGAAACTCTTCAGTGCCACCCTTGAGAACATCATGCGACGACTGGAATGGGAAGGAATGGGAGTGAAGAAAGACGGTTGGCAACTATACCACCTCCGCTTTGCTGATGACATCGTTCTCATAAGGCCAAACATTAGCCATGTGGCACAAATACTGGCTGACTTCGAGCATGAGTGTGGAAAGGTCAGACTGCAGTTGAACCTCAACAAGATGATGCTCATGAAAAATGAACTAGTCCCTGATGCTCCATTTGCTCTCAATGGAACGAACATCTCTGAATGCAGCAGCTATGTGTACCTGGGTCGAGAACTCAACATGAGGAATGAGTTGGCTCCATAACTGCGCAGGAGAAAGAGAGCAGAGTGGAATGCCTTCAAGGGTGTCGAAGAAGTGGTTAAGAGGATGAAGGACCTCCGACTTCAGGCATATCTTTTTGATTCCACCATTCTTACTGCACTAACGTACGCCTCAGGACCTGGGCCCTACACAAACAGGATGAGAACGCTATTCGGGTATCCCAAAGAGGAATCAAAAGAGCTATGCTAGGAGTATCACATCTCACTCCAGTGACAGAAGGAATCTGGAGTTCTGACCTCTGTCAATGGTCAAGAATCAGGGACGCTGTCTCGTTTGCCAAGACATCAAAAATCAGATGGGCTGGACATGTAATACGATTCAAAGATGACTGCTGGACTAGAACTGTTACTGACTGGATTCCGTGGGATGTCAAAAGACGGTGTGGCCACCCACCAACAAGATGGTCAGACTTCTTCGTCAAAACCCTGAATGAGGGGCTGGAGAGATAGCACAGCGGGTAGGGTGTTTGCCTTGCATGCGGCCGACCCGGGTTCAAATCCCAGCATTCCATATGGTCCCCTGAGCACGGCCAGGGTAATTCCTTAGTGCAAAGCCAGGAGTAACCCCTGTGCATCGCCAGGTGTGACCGAAAAAGCAAAAAAAAAAAAAAAAACCACCCTGAATGAATGGTTTGAGGCTCTTCCTGTTCCTGGATTGAGCAGATATCATTGGGCTACACTAGCACACGACAGGAACAAATGGAGACATTACTGGCGCCCGCTCAAACAAATCGAAGATCAACCGGAAGACAAGTGATACAAGTGATCCATAAGATAGACCATTACAAAGTTGTTCATAATTCGGCTACAGTCATACTATGATCCCAAACCCATCCCTCCACCGGTGCACTTTTCCACCCACAATGTCTCCAGTTTCCCTACCCACCATCCCCCCACACTCCTTCCTTTCCCCTCCTGCCTGCCTCTATGGAAGACACTTCTTTCTCTCTCTCCCTTTATGCATTATGGTTTTTCAATAAAGATACTAAGAGGTCATCATGTTTGTTTTGGGCACTCAGTATTTTTATCGAGAAGGTAAGGCTGAAATAGCTTTTTTAAAACTGGTTGGCAGCTTTGGGATGTGGATGTGACTGCGGAGGCTTCCGGAAGTACAAGGAGGTCGGGGGAGGTAGCCTGTCCTGACCGCAAAAGAGCCTGAAGATTTCAGTCGTAAAACCTGCATACCCAGATTTTCAGCTGATTATATCTTGGGGAGGTCCATTCTGAGTCGGTGAATTCTGGCCAGGCGGCATGGTGGCAGTTCTGGATTGTGTAAGCAAGTGACTGCTGGGGGCTCTGCTTGGGCAGGCACCAGGTTGACACCCGCCTTCTCACCTGTTCCATTTACCCCAGACTGTTCAGCCTTGTGCAAGTCTGAGATTAATTGCAGTGTTTGATCTCTTTAGAGATATATTTATGGATCTCTGATGCAAGGCCGATAAATGAACTTGTATAGCTGAGCTGGAGGTGGTTTGTGGGTGTGGCTCCCACATATGTAACTTTTGGCTATTTAATTTCTTGGGAAACTTGGTCCCAAGTTGTTGGGGTCTGGTCGGAGGCACAGTGGCAATTTTGGAGTACCAGGAAGCCTGAAGGAACCATCAGGCTGCTGATGCACTTGCTTCTCAGGTACAGGTTGACCTGTTGGTGGCACTGCACCCGCTCACAGATAATTTTTTTGAGATTTCCTGTGCCCCTCTCTTAGTGAGATTCTCTCATGGTCACACAAATATTTTTCCTGTTATCAACTAAAACAGGAAACCCCTTTTTCCTAAAAGAAGCGGAGAATGGCTATTGAGGAACAGGTTGTATAATGATGTACTCATCTTATCACTAATCGTCTTTTTGGTTAAATGTCCAAGAAATAACACTTGTTAGGCAAATCTTAACTTGGCTGTCCATTCTGTTAGCAAACAAAGGTATGGTACTTAATGTGACTATTTCATATTTATAAAAAAAACCCTTGAATTTTATTTGGTGTCTATTTTTCAGTCATTCCCAAATGTCCTTTATCAGGGCTTTATTCCCCCTACTACTTGTCTAGCATTCTCCTCATTTCTGTATAGCAGTGTTATCTATCTACTGTCAGATACCACGTTTAGTTATTCTCCTTTTTTAGCTTTTGAGGATGTTCAGGGATTACTCCTTATCCTTTGCTAAAGGATCATTCTCTTTGCTTGGGGGAACTTATGCAGTGCTGGGGATCGAACTACACTGGCTGTGTGCAACGCAAGTGCCTCAGCACTGTGCTCGCTCTGTGGCCCCATAATTTTCACGATCCTTTAATTTCTCTTAACCTGGAACATTTATATAGCATTATTTTTCTTTCATGATTCATGATTTAAACCAGTATCGGTGCTGGAGAGATAGTATAGCAGTTAGCACTATCTCTAACTGTTTAGGTAACATGTTTACTATAATAGCAGTTTAAATGATTTTGCTGTAAGTTACCACACCTCACCATCACCAAGGTTCCCAACACTAAAAAGAATTAGTTTTGAAAGCAAAATGTTTAAATTATATTTGAAGAAGATAGGTAGCTTTGTGGCCATTTAGTAATTACTTACTCAAAGCCCAGGCAGATGTGTATGTCCCCCAGGCATTCACAAGGGGACAAAAATAAAGAGAAGAGGGTAACTGATTTTTTTGGGTAGAACCTATATGACTTAATATTCTATAAATAAGAATTCTAAATGCAAAAATAAGACTTATGCTAAGAGTGACACAGCCAGTAAGAAGTAAGATTTATGTGAAGTCACAGAAAATGAGGAGAACTTCATAGCGATAGATCAAGTTGAGTTTCCCAAATCTCAGAAGTCATCCTTTGAAGCCAGCTCAGTGAAGCTGAATCTACCAGGTTACACATCAATGCTCCTTGAACATGTATGAATATTTCTACACATTGGGAATGGTGATTTAAAAACGTCATGCTACCATTGCTTTCAATCACTCTTTCTTCCTGACAGTGAAAGAAAACTCCAGCCAATGAAAAGAGAGATTGTTTGCAAAAACTGAGAGGTCATGTCCATATGCAAAATTTGCTTTGCTCTTATGATTAAGGATTATGTTTGAAAGCCTTAGATTTGGGAAGTGAAAAATCAAAGAGAATTTGTGGTTCCAAAGTTGCCTCAAACTCCTCACAAGGCTGGAGGTTACAGGAAGGGATCAGCAGACCTGGCTTAAAGAAAGTAAAGAGGAAAGAGAGAAGGGGATAAGGCAGAGTACAATGCTGGTGTCCCAGGCAAGGATGCTAGGTTGCTGAGTATGGTGATTTCTCTACTCATGTTGGTGCCAAGTTCTATATTTTGATTCTTGTGCTCTGTTAGGGACTGAATGAGTCTTAGAGAAACTGTCATTTATAAGTTGCAACTCTAAAACAGAAAATGGAGTGCATGATTAAGTAGATGGTGAAGTCATATTTTCCAAAAAACCTCAATAAAACACAAAAGAAACTGTGAATAGAAAGTCACACTCTGGTGAGAGCATCACCACTTTGCTGTTGTCCAGTGTTTTCTCACATGGAAAATTACAGAGTTTTGTAAGCCTTAAGTAGACCTGGGAGAACTTGAGAAGTTTGGGCTTCTGCAAAGCATTTTAATTTGTTGAAAAGGACTGGGTTTTATTTCTTGGGGCAAAACACTTGGTATGCTGAACAATGCTATTGTTCTCAAATTAATAGAAAATTTCCATATTTTACCCTAATAGATTTTGGAAGCAGAATCAGCGAGTGAAAGGCTATGAATAAGAAGAAGGGTTGCAATCTCCCATGGTCTTTTCTACTGCTTGCTTTACTTCTAGAAATATTTACTTCTAGATATAGCCTGCCTTCTTGAGCATTTAACATTTTTTTTTGTTTTCTGTCCCTTTCTGTTCTTACATCATTTGAAAAGATTCTGGAAATGGTTTGTGCCTTATTAGAAATTTTAGAAATAGTGAAATGAATGAGCAAACCCATAATCCCCACCTCCCCAACAATACATATCTAAAGTCTTTATTGCAGCTTGACAGAATTTTTAGTTGTTTCTATATTTTGTCTGGAAGGTTTCTAGAAGGGATATTCTTGAGGGGAAACCCTGTGTTATGATCCTGCAAAAAAAGCACTCTTATTAGTAATTGTACTCTCTGTTTCTTAACTGTTTTCTTGGCCAAAATATGGGATGCACCCTTAAAGTGATGTTCCCCATCCCCCATGTCAGGGATTAAATCCAGGGCCTCACATATGCACAGCAAGTAGCGCTCTACCATAGAACTATATACTTGGAACTTTTATTTATTCATTTATTTATTTATTTATTTTTGTGTGTGTCACACCTGGTGATACACAGGGGTTACTCCTGGTTCACGCACTCAGGAATTACTCCTGGTAGTGCTCGGGGGACCAGATGGAATGCTGGGAACTGAACCCAGGTTGGCCGCGTGCAAGACAAATGCCCTACCCGCTGTGCTATCGCTCCAGCCCCTCCTTGGACCTTTTAATGTGAGGGCCTTCCCCTGAGCTTGGGTAAGTCTGAGTCCAGGGCATGTGGAGAGCTGATTGCAGTTTTAAGGATTGAGGTATCTTTAGTGACATTGGAGACAATGGGAGTCATGTAAACTGATTCTTCCAGGCACTTGGGCAGGTATTAGTGTTGTTGGCAGTGACCTTTGTGCCCTCTATGCCACTTCCTCTCTTTGGGGCTGAGGATGCTCAAAATTCCCTTCCAATTCCAACTTTGGTCCTGTTCAAGGTGTAGCTTATTCTTTTAATATAAATTAACCCACTTTCTCCACCTACCCATTTCGTATCCTGTCTTTTCTGCTTGTGCTCTAACATTTGTAGTCCTCCCATTTTTCCTTTGCAGGATTTCTCTTCCCTTGATCTTTCCAAAAGTTCTCCTTTTGGACTCACTTGCAAGCCCATCCCTCTTTCCTTTATTTCTGGCATGCAGTTGAGACTGTGAGAGAGTGGGTCTCCAACGTCAAGATCCTTTACTGGCCCCCAGGAAGCAGAGTGTTCCAGAGGGCACTTCTGCCTGCCTAGAGCTGGGCTCAGACCATTATTTCCAATTTATAGCATTTTAATGGTTCTGGCATCCCCAGAAGCTTACTTCATCCATCTTTAGTACAAATTATATTTCTGTCACCAAAACTTGATGCTGACAAATGTGCATGAGCAAGTGGCTCGAGGTGCCACTAGGTCTGGCTGATTTATTTCCATATGTCTAAGTGTTTTAGAGATATGAAAACAGTCATAGCTCTCTCTCTCTTTCTCTGTTGTCATTTTTCTAAAAAAAGTCACTTTATTCAAGGTGTTGTTTGATTTCATAACAAAGCAAACAGGAAGATTCCGAGTGTCTAAAACCCAGCTGCCATGCAGCAGAAGTGAGAAGCCCAGGACAGTGGTCTGTTTTGCATCCTAACGTTTGTTTCCTTTTCCATGCAGGCTGGATACATGTCTGGGATGCTGGTGCCTGTAGGGGTTGGGATAGCGGGAGCCTTGTTTATCTTGGGAGCGCTCTACAGCATTAAGGTTATGAATCGCCGGAGGAGGAATGGCTTCAAAAGGCATAAAAGAAAGGTATGAAACCAACAAGAGCAAAACCTAATCAGCTGCAGACCCTGTGCTTGTGGTAGCTTATGTAATTTGCTTAATAAAGCACACTGAGTTTAATGATGCATGAACCCTATTGACATGCCCAGTGGTTCGGATCAGCAGAAGCTGCTTTCTGTCTTTTAAAGGGGAGGTGGGTGTTTCTCAGCTTTGTTCTGTATTAGAGTTTAACGCTTTTCTGCTTTCCTGTTTTCTTTCTCCAGCAGCGAGAATTCAACAGCATGCAAGATCGAGTGATGCTCTTAGCTGACAGCTCTGAAGATGAATTTTGAAATGGACTGCAGTTTAATTGGGATATACAATGACAACATTTTATTTTTTATTTGGGGGCAAAAGGAAAAAAGAACAACATCCTACCACATTGCTACTGTCAGTCCCAGTGTCTGCTGGATAGTCAATTTTTCTTATATTGAGCAGAAAAGGCATGCTGTATACTAAATGTAGTACACAATGTTTGTTTTTATTCTGTAGTGAATTTTCCACAACCACAGGCTACAGCTCATAAGTATGCAGCATATGTATTGTTCAGTAGGACCTGCTAGATTCAGTAGATTAAATATTTTGTATTTTTCCACTATGTCTTTTCCTTGGTTTGTATACCTGCACTAAGTATATTGATTACTGCTGCCAAGGCACGCTTGACTCTGAAATAGAAGTCTTAACAAATAATAATTTTGATGACTATTTGCTACCTACTTAATTAGGCTTCTGGGCCAAGGGACATACTGCATTTGCATCTGAACTGTTGGCAACTTGAAATGAAATATTTTTCTCCAAAAAGATCCCTCAGCACATTAGATTTATTAGACTTAAATATAGATTTGTGTGTATCTTGCATTTTGTACTTAAGTTTCCCAGTTTTATTATTTTTAACTTCCTGTTTTATTCTCTTGGCAAGGAAAAAATGCACCAAAAATGCACCAAAAACAATACATTAAATTGACCCTCAGTCTTAATGTATGCTTGATTTCTTGAATAGTGTAATTGGGTTCAGTGAACCTATCAACGGATTCTTACATGGTTATCTTTAAGAGAGGCTCTTTGTGTGTACCATTTATTTGACTAGGTTGAACAGAAATGAAGAAGAAGAAAAAACAGGTGAAGGTAGATAATGGCAGGAAACATTTTTCTCTGCTACATGGCTCTGCTGACAATGTCACTATTCTGAATTACTGAGCATGTTGCTTTTCTATATCTATAGTCATGACTGGGTCACTCTTGGTCCTTGTTTGGCGTTTTTAGAAAGTCAGACTTTCTGGGGTAGAATTAGTTTCAGTGGCCAGAGTCCTGGAACCTGATGGAGCCTCTCTAAGGCATATCACTTCAGGAAAGTTGGACTCTGTTATTCTATCATTTCTTGTTCTCCAGGAATGCAATTCCTTGCCCTGTCTTTGGTCAAATAAGTTTTGGAATTAAGACTTGCATATTTTCACAGAAGCTTAAGTATTACTATCACACTGCCCAAAACATTTTACACCAAATAGGCTTTGCATATGTTTATAGAACACAGCCTGCTCTACTTTGTTCAAGGCCAGTTGTGGTTATTCCTGATAACATCTGTGTAACACATTTTTTTTTAAAGGCACATCCCATTTAACAGAAAATAAGACTGAAGCTGGGAAGTAAAATCATTATCCAAAATTATACCCTGGGTGGATCCGGATTAGAATCCACTTGGACTCAGAACCATACACCCCTATCTTCAATTAACGCACTGTGAGACATGATTTGGAGGAAGCAGTGAAATATGAGAGTCATTTACTAAACCCAAGTTTCTAAGGCACCTTGGTGGGCCATGGAACATTTCATATAAGTATCTGCTTTTGTTAAATAAACAATGTCTTCCTTTGGGCAGGAATCTTCCCAAGTGGTGTTAAGGGAGTCTGGAGACCACCTTGGTGAAACTTAGCCAACTAGGTTGGCAGTTTAATGCTTGGGCCCAAAGATAGCAGGGCCACTGATGGTTCAGTGCAAGGGCCCTTACAACTAGGGCATCAAATTGGTGTTGGTGGGGCTGAGACTTCAGTACCATAGCCAGTGATTCTTGCAGGGTCTTCTGTGATGCTCAGAAGGCCACATGGTGCTGGAGATTGATCCCTGGTTAGACACATGTCTAGCCTAATTTTCCTTGCTCTAAACAATGTATTTTGTGCTTTTCTTCCATTCATACATTCTTTTCCTCTCTCATTTCTGATATTTCCTTTACAGTCCCATACATTTAATTATACTTTGTGGAGAACTAATAGAGAAACCTTTCTAAAATCCAGTTTTGCATGATAGCTGGCTCACAAGAATGTTTTCATCAACCTATTTTCATTTTTCAACACATGTAAACCAAACTGTGAATTTGACACGGGCAAAATCTGTAGGGTCAAATAGAAATTAGCAATTGGTAGGCAAACTCAAAATTTGGATTTAGCAAGAGAATTCAGAAGCATGGCACACATATAAATGGTAATTTCCTGAGTAGAAGTAACCTGATAGTGTAGAAGGAATGTTAATCTGTTGTAAGAATGGCCCTTTAGGTTAGGATTTCTCAGGGCAGAAGGAGATGAATTTGATGGTTTTATATATTTACAATCTTTTAAGAGAAAATACACAAAATACACAGTTAGGTACTTCATGCAGATACACATGGGTGATACTAATGGCCATGAATACCTCTTCATACTCTCAAGTCATAGTGTTAATCAGACACAATATGTTTAACCTTCAAACTATAGTATAATAAAGTCAAATAGCAGACCTACATTTTTTTCCCCCTCTGGGTTATGTGGATGACAGATATGTGCACTTAGACCTTAACAGAAATTCTCTGAAATCCTTTCCAAGACAAAAGTTTACTTAGATCACTGTAGAATTTTGCAGCTAATCTGTTTAAACATTAGGGTTAAATGGGGTTCTGTGTAGGGCTCAGCTGGCATATTTATTTTGCTTGTTTTCCTTGCTACCAGTAGCTGTGACACATGATTTTCAGTGTTGGTTTAGGTTAGTAAGAGAATCAGAAATCTAGGGCTGGAGAGGTAATAATAGTGGGTAAGGGCTCTTGCCTTGCATGTGGTCAACTCAGGTTCAATCCCTGGCATCCCACATGATTCCCTAGCACTGCCAGGAGTGACTCCTGAGTACAGAGTCAGGAGAAGCCCTGAGCACCACCGAGTGTGGTCCAAAAATCAAAAAGAAGGCATTGCTATGTTATAAACCAAACTTGACATTAGAGGTACTGCCATGGAAGGTCGGTGATTATAATGTAGTTCTGATTTGAAGCAGTAAATCAGGACTGCTGACTTTATTTAGAATATATGATTTGTGCATTTATATTTGCAAAATAAAAAGACCCACTATTCTAAACATTTAACATTTAACTGCAAAACAAACTTTCTGAAAAGAGGGAGGATGGCTGTAGATTAAACTGCCAGTACTGTACCCACTGCAGAGTTAGGGGCTGTGACTTATTCTTAGAGAGGAAGCAGGGAACTTGCTGGCTCACTTAATGAACATGCAAATTTCAAGGTCCTGACACAGAAGAGATGCACTGAACCAGAATCTTGGAGGAATAAACTTGGGTTTTTCATGGCCAAGTGTGTTGGAAACCAGGGGTAGGAAAGCAGCTTACCTGAGAACAGCTTACCTATTAAAGGGACAAGGATGGGGTGGGATGGGCAGGCTGCTACAGTAAGAAATACTTCCCCAAGTTTGCTACTGATAAATCATTCCTGCTGCAGTGGAAAAAGGAAAATGAAAGAGAAAGGGGCAGAGGCTTCTGGAAGAAAAGTAGAATGTTGAGAAGGAGGAGAGAGGAGCAACTTCTAGGACCCCTTGTCTTTTTCTCTAATCAGAAGACAGTGGTTTCCTTTGACACCTCTAACATTTTCTTTCCATTGAACTGCTGCTTTCAGTAGCTGTTGCCTTAATTTATATGCAATATTTGGAGTTAATTAGTATCCCAGGGAAACAGATTTTCTTAGCAATGCCTTAGCCTTGGCTTCAGCTAGCAAACCTGCCTGAGATGCAATCTTCCAGAAATATCTTTCTCCATCACCTGAATCTCTTACATAGGTGAAAGCAGAATTTTAGAACCTATTTATAGTTGGTTTAGGACCAGGGAGATCGTACTGGGGGTAAGGCACTTGTATTGCATGTGGCTGTTTTGTTCAACCTTTGTTTGATCTCTGGCATTGTATATGGTCACTCCTTGTTTCATCCTGGCAGGGCATAAGGGTAACTGCTGGCTACAAAGCCAGGAAGAGCCCCTGAGCACTGCTGCATGTGAGCCCAAACCAGAAGGTTAAAAAAAGGTAGTTTTTGCACAGTCAATATAGGGGTATTATTTCATTATTTTCTAAAAAGCCAAGACTTACACCAAGATGTTACAGAGACTTTGGAAAGGAATGCAGAGTAAGATGGTGTCTTGGGAGTGATCCCCTTATTCCTCCAGAGAGTTGTTCTATGTGATGTCTAAATGAAACCCCATATTTGAATTCAAATCTAAGTCAAAGAATCCACAGACACCAGACTTTTATTGATATGAATAATTTACATTCCCACTAGCAGCCAAATAAGTTTCTAGAAACAAGATATTTGACTAAATGGCCTTTGACAAGATAGGCTTTGTTATGACTACAGGGAAATATGAAAAGGTAGTATTACAACATAGGAAAAAATTCAGCTCTTTAGGATATATGTGAAGGCATGGGTTCAAGGGAGGAATTATAAGTAGAAGATGAACACAGTGAAATACTATGCAGCTCTTAGGAGAGATGAAGTAATGAAATTTGCTTATAAATGGATAGACATGGAGAGTATCATGCAAAGTGAAATGAGTTAGAAAGAGAGGGACAGACATAGAAGGACTGCACTCATTTGTAGAGTATAGAATAACATCACTTGAGGCTGACACCCAAGGACAGTATATTAAAGAGCCAGGAGGATTGCCCCATAGCTGGAAGCCTGCTTCATGAGCGAAGGGGAGAAGGCAGATGGAATAAAGAAGGTATCACTAAGAAAATGATGGCTGGAGGAATCAGTCGGGATGGGAGATGTGTGTTGAAAGTAGATAATGGACCAAACATGATGACCTCTCAGGGCTGTGTTGCAAGCCATGATGCGTAAAAGTAAAGAGAGAGTATGGGGAATGTCGTCTGCCATGGAGGCAGGGGGAGGGTAAGAAAGGGGTGGATTCCGGGGATATTGGTGGTGGGGAATGTGTACTGGTGGAGGAATGGGTGTTTGATCATTGTGTGACTGTAACCCAAACATGAAAGCTTGTAGCTATCTCTCAGTGATTCAATAAAAATTTTTTAAAAAGTAGAAGATGAAAGAAATAGATTATGAGTGGAGGCCAAAAAGGCACAGAACATTAAAATGTGCTAGAGGAGGCCAAAGTTCTGTTTGGACCAACACTTGGGAACAGGATAAAGACAAACGAAGAGGAGAATGCAATGATCCTGGGAAACTGCTTATGGGTTACACAGCTGCACAAAACTTTTTTTTTTTGAGTTGTGTTTTGTTTTAGAGCCACACCCAGCTGTGCTCAGGGTTTGCACCTGATGGTGTTCGGGGAATCAAATGGGGAGCTGGGGATTGAACAGAAGTCAGTCTTAGCTATGGTACTATCTTACCAGTTCCTGAAACTTTTTGTCTCTGTTTCATAAAATCATCCTACACCAGGAGAATGAACAGATGGTGGGGGTGGGGTGGGAATTGAACGTCAAGAGAAAGGAGATGGATGGTATTTGGCACTACCATTGTTTTACTTTTTTTGTTTTGTTTTGGGTCACATCCGGTGGTGCTCAGGACTTACTCCTGGCTCTGCTCTAAGGGATCATTTCTGGTAGGGCTCAGGGAACCATATGTGGTGCCAGGGATGGAACCCAGGTCCATTGCATGTAAGACAAGCAACCTGTGCAATCTCTCCAGTCTAATATTTGGTGACTTTAAATCAACTTATGTTCAGTTAAATCTGTCTTTTAATTATGTAGGATATAAATTTTTAGAAATAGGGAATAATGTTGACTTATAAAAGTCCCTTATTCATACAGTTAGTACCCCTGCTGCCCAGACCTACCAAACCTTCTTTTGGGAAAGAAATTGTAAGACTGATAATCTAAGGTAGATTGAGGAGAGATGGATAACTCTTTGCTTTGATAAACTTTGACAACCAACAGAGCTGGAAACAATTCTGTTAAGCAAGTTCTACATGGAGAAAGAAAGAAAGAAAGAAAGAAAGAAAGAAAGAAAGAAAGAAAGAAAGAAAGAAAGAAAGAAAGAAAGAAAGAAAGAAAGAAAGAAAGGAAGGAAGAAAGAAAGAAAGAAAGGAAGAAAGAAAGAAAGGAAGAAAGAAAGAAAGAAAGAAAGAAAGGAAGAAAGGAAGAAAGGAAGGAAGAAAGAAAGAATCAGCATTAATTTTAAAAGCCACTATTAACACTATACATTATCATGTTCCTATTTCCTAATTTTTATTAATAAGCCACATCTTAGTTGTGTGTATATGATAAAATAAAGGAAGAAAGAGAGGGAGGAAAGAAAAGAGGGAGAAATGAAGTTAGGATAAAGAATTTTTTTCTTGGAAAATTCAGCAAAAAGAACAAAGAAACTAATTATATCCTCCTTTGTTCTAATTTGTTATTAAGAATTGGGGCTATAAGTCTCTCAAATCTTCTACTTAGTAAAGCAAAAATCTTATTTTCCCTCCTTAAAAAGCTTCAGGAGCAGTGATGGAATGATAATTGTTTGAAATTTCTAATACAGAGTAGAAATGCTTGCCTTGAGATTGCAGTCTCCAGATCAGCGATTGAAGACTGACTTTTTTGGAGAAGGTAAGCTTGGAATGAAGGAGAAACTGAGGAGGAAAAAGAAGCTTTAATGTGGAGGTGGTGGTTCTTTTTTATTTTTGCCCTAAATTCTGCAGTTAGGGGAACAAGAGCAGGTGGAATGGTCAAGGGCATACTCACATGGATTAATTTGCTACCTTTATGATGGAGAGTACCTTTGTTTGAAGATCAGAGAAACAACAACCTGGCATCAGGTCAGGACACTGGACTTTTCTTATTCTGTGTCCTGTATGTCTCATTCTTTTCCTAATTTGAAATGATGTAAAGGAAGGGGCCAGTTGCATTTGAAACATGTTTCCCATGCCTTTCTTGCTTTACAACACAGCCATGATTCTTATATCACTGTCACTGTCATCCTGTTGCTCATCAATTTGCTCGAGCGGGCACTAGTAACGTCTCCATCTTGAGACTTGTTGTTATTGTTTTTGGCATATTGAATACGCCATGGGTAGCTTGCCAGGCTCTGGCGTGCAGGCAAGATACTCTTGGTAGCTTGCCAGGCTCTCTGAGAGTGGCAGAAGAATCAAACCCAGGTTGGCCCCGTGCAAGGCAAATGCCCTACCACTGTGCTATCGCTCCAGCCCAATTCTTTTTTTTTAAATTAATTTATTGTTTAATTAGTGAGTCACAGTGAGGGTACAGTTACAGATTCACACATTTTCGTGCTTGTTTTTCCCTCATGCAATGTTTGAGAGCCCATCACTCCACCAGTGTCCATTCTCCACCACCAATGAACCCAGTATCCCTCCCACCTCCCAATCCCACCCCCCTACCCCCCAATCCCATCCCCCCACTTCACCCCGCCTCTGTGGCAGGGGATTCCAGTTTGTTCTCTCTCTCTCTCTCTCTCTCTCTCTCTCTCTCTCTCCTTTTGGGTGTTGTGGTTTGCAGTAGGGGTATTGAGTGGCCGTCATGTTCAGTCTCTAGTCTACTTTCAACACGCATCTCCCTCTCCGCGCAGGATATCCAATCACATTTTACTTGGTGTTCCTTTCTCTATCTGGGATGACTTTCCCCCAACGTGTGAGGCCAGCCTCCAAGCTACAGAGCCAACCTCCTGGTATATATACTGCTATTCTTGGGTATTAGTCTCCTACTGTTATTTTATATTCCACAGATGAGTGCAATCTTTCTATGTCTGTCCTTCTCTTTCTGGCTCATTTCACTTAGCATGATACTTTCCATGTTGATCCACTTATATGCAAAGTTCATGACTTCATCTTTTCTAACAGCTGCATAGTATTCCATTGTGTAGATGTACCAAAGTTTCTTTAACCAGTCATCTGTTCTTGGGCACTCGGGTTTTTTCCAAATTCTGGCTATTGTAAACAGTGCTGTGATGAACATATAAGTGCAGATGTCATTTCGACTATACTTTTTTGTTTCTCTGGGATATATTCCCAGAAGTGGTATTGCTGGATCAAATGGAAGCTCAATTTCTAATTTTTTGAGAAGTGTCCATGTTGTTTTCCAAAAGGTCCAGCGCAATTATTGTGTAGTTTTCAAAATTTTTAATGACAAGATAGACCAAAATAGCAATATGTAACAGTGTTCTAAAACAGAATTGTGTTTGGTTACCAGATGATCTAAGCACTATGTCTCCCCAAAAGGATTTGATAGAACTCTCCACGATCAGTTTTCCCTATGTCTTCCTTTGTGTGAGAGACAAAAGATGAAGAAATCTTGAAATGATTCTGCAATTGAGCTGGTATTATTCCAAAGGTCTTAATCAAGACTAGAGGTTTTCTTTTTTTTTGGTAAACCAGGAGCACTATGAAGCAATAGATTCTTGCCGCATCACTATTTATGAAATTTCTTCTTTGTTTCAGGCAATGTATTGGTGCTGGGGTCATGTGATCTCAATGAGGTCAAGAAAAGGAAGCATCTAACTGTGCCAAGTGTGGGGTGTTTCTCCAGAGTCAGTGGCTTCACATCTGAGGCTAGTTGGAGGAGTAGAGGTTAGAGAATTGGGCAAGCACTCCAGGCAAGGGAACTCTATGTGCATTAGCCAGCAGTGCTAGATCCTGGGAAATTCAGCAGCTAAGTATGACTCGGGTACTGGGTATACTCTGGGAGTGAGAGTTGGGTGTGAGATGGGGAGGGGATTATGTGATATAAAATGAGGCCAATCCTGCAGTGTCTTTTAGGTCACAACAAGGAATTAGGACTTTAGTTTTAGGGTAACTAGAAGTCATGGAAAGATGTCATAGTGAGAAATGATAATAGTCAGGCGGAGTTTATGGGAAGAAATTGATTTGTCAAGGTTAGAAGTCAAGTCAGAAACATGAGTTAATAAGGTTCAGCAGTAGGTAAGAGATGATCATTCCTAGACCAGTGCTGCAAGAGTGCTTGTGGAGGGAAGGATGGCTTCTGGAGATGCTCAGGAGAGGAAGCAGTAGGGACTTGGGAGTTGGTTAGATGTAGAAAGGATTGCTATAAATCATACATGGTTATGGTACTCAGAAATGCCCGTGGAGGCCACAGAGTTCAGTATCCTGTGATCTGAAGACCAACTCGGATTATCCCATGACCTCCAGTCTGAGAAACACTACCTGAAATTCTGCCCAAAATATGGAGGAAGTTTCCAATTCCTGCAAAGTGTGTATAACTCTGCTACCATTCTTTGGACATGTCAAAGAAACAAATTTAAACACAATAAATGTAGACATTTGGGGGTAATCCTCTATATATCTTTAGGTAATTGCATTACTTTGATTGAGCCCTAGATATGAGTTACTATTTAATATCTGAGGATCCACTTGATTTGTACAGACTAACACAAGAGTTTATCATTCTTAACAAGAGAAGCAAATTCAGTATCTTCCTTTGTTTTCGAGGAAATGAAACCATTTATTATTTTTCAGAATCCATTTATACCTTTTATGCTTATGACCATGCTTTTAAACTTATCTTTTATATAGTCACACTATATAGGATATTCCCAGTGTTTGTTTGCCTTATAACTGCAAGTTCATTTCTCTAGACTACTTCCATCAAATCTCCCCACTTCCACCTTTCAGTCTCCTGTTTTGTTTACAAACAAATAAAAAAACCATCTCTCAAGGTGCATTACTCTGAAGAGGATGTTCAGATTTGGATGTGAAACTAGAAAGTCTCATGATCAATGCAGAACCCATATCTCAGTACTGAGGATCCATGGCCTTTGAAAGAATTATAGGGACAATCATCCAGGTTTTCTCTCTGAGCATATGAAAAATAAAAGAAATTTTTCAAAATTGACATAGCAACTCAGGCTGATGCTGGAGGGTTCTGTCTAACAATGTAAAATCAAGAAAATGTGGGGAAGCATAAGAAAATTATGATCACTTTAGTTCTACCCCTAGAGATAACGATTGTCAATGTTTTGGTCTATATTTTTATTAGCTTTTCTCGCCCTGTGATTTTATGGTGTGTTACCTTAGATACATGTATTTCTACACAAAATTAGTATTATATTTTACCTGATATCTTGTTACTTTTCTGTAGCTATAATTTTCATGGTGTTTAAAAAACAGTAAGAAGGAAAAGGCTTTTAAAAGTCCTGAAATTGTATTTGAATGAACAGTCGTTTTTTTCATATTAGGATTTATTTGGTTGATTGTTCATGACTGTCCACTTACCTCCAGTGTTTTGTCTGAGGCTTCCATGTTATATATGAAAACAGAGTAAAGAAATGTCAAATAATTGTTCCCTGAGAGATTAGAGAAAATTTTCTTCTCTTTACTGTTGTCCTGAAATCGAGCATTGTATATGCTTTCATTAGACTGAATATACATGTGTATAGGTAGTATTGTGAGAAACACCATGTTAAAAAAAAAACCTATTGCAGTGATCTAAATTGAATAAAATTTCATTTGGATCAATTCTCTTGAATCTAATTATCATTTAGTATCATTTGTTAACAAGGCGCATATAAGTCTACTGTATTTGATTTCACTTGGCCAAAGTTAAATGAGCAGATGTCTAGTATGTCCGTTGCTTTCTTCTGTCATTGTTAAAAAGAGAAAATATGACTTTTCACACTCCAGTCCATGAGTTCTCCACAGGAATCAACCTCTTCATACAACCTCTCTATTCCTAATTTTTATTTGGTGATGCCTGATTCCCAGAAATCAGGGTCTCATTTATAGAAGGCATGATCACCACTGCTGAGCCACTTCCAGCATTTCCACTCCCTTCATTGTAGGGTCTCCCCTCGAAAGAGAGAACAGCTGTGACTTGTCTCACTAAATGGCAATTTAATTGTTTTAGTCTTACAAATTAACAAATTAAATGCCATTAAAAGTGGCTAATGAAACCTGGAGATTCATTTGACCAAGGCTTTTGTATCTCTACTGGCTCTTCAAATTTCTTGCAAAGTAACTCACAAAATCAAATAAGGCATAGAGTATTTTTTGATAAGAGTTAGAATGAAATTAGCACTTGGTAAACTGACTGAATTGCCACTAGGATTACTAGGATTTGCAGCAGATATTTCTGCTTATGTTCAAGGCCAGACATCAATCAAAGGCACCTGGAGAAAAATAGCAACTAAATTACCTTGTGTCTTATTTGTTTTCTATTACAAACAAATTAAGACCTTTAAAAGTTCATAGCAGTTGTTAAACTGGCCAAGTTTATGGCATATGCACAAAATGTGACTTAAAATAACTATTTTTGAAATATTTTTATATGTAAAATAAAATTTTATCTTTGGACTCATTCTTATGAAGAGATAATAAAAGTATAAGCATTTTTTTTCCTATTTTTCATTTTTTCTTGAGTTTTCCTTACCATGAAAATAATAACACTGTTTTGCATAATATCCTTTGTCTTGCTTTTCTCATTATGACACAGAGATTGTTCCAATAATTTAAAAAGATATTATTAATAATATTTTTACAACTGCAAGAATCCATTTTATACATTGCAACTGATTTTATCAGTGACCCTGATAAACAACTGGGTTGTTTCCAAGCAGAGATAATACAAATAGTGCTGCAATAAATAATTTCAGTTTCTACCTGCATTTTTACACCTCAGATTCCCAGTAATGGAATTACTTGGTCAGAAGGTTGTTGCACTTGAAATTGCTAAATCTTGCTGAAGTGATCCTGAGAGACCAATGTACCTACTTCTACTCCAGTGAATTAAACGGGCTGTTCTCTATATCCTTGTACACACTATGGTATTACACACACTTTTAAATTTTTTTGTCAATTTTATATAAATAGTGATATACCAGTGTTTCATCTGCATGCCTTTTATGATGAGTGGGGTTAATCTGAGCTCTTTATAAGTAAAGTTTATTTAACTACTTAAAAGAGAGTTTTATGAACCTGTACCTCATACCTTACACAAGTATCAATTCACAGTTGATCAAGGGACTTAAGATTAGACCAGAATCTAAAATTCACAGAGAAAAATATAAACAGAATGCTTCAAAATTTGAATCTCAAAGGGGCTTTCAATATGATTCCATTGTCAAAAATAACAAACAAATTGACAATATCAAATGAAAAATTTTCTCATGGCGAGTGAAGAATCCTGGCCGGTGGGCAATGCAAGACCGGAAAATGCTTCTGGCAGAAATCACTCTGGACTTAATTGCTAAAATACCAGAAATCCAAAATCATATGCTCTTCATTATCAGCAGTAGAAAACAAATTATCAAATTATGCCTTTTCAGCAGGTCTAATTGTTGGGGGGAAATTCCAAATAATAATAGTTGGTTTTCTGTCCAAACATTGAATGTAATCAAAGTAAAGAGAGAGTAAAGTGAAAATCATCTGCCACATAGGCAGGGTGGGGGTGGGATGAGGGGTATACTGGGGTTCTTGGTGGTGGAACATGTGCACTGGTGAAGGGATGGGTGTTTGATCATTGTATGACTGAGACTTAAACCTGAAAGCTTTGTAACTGTTCTCACGGTGATTCAATAAAAAATTAAAAAAAAAGTTTCTCATGGCAAAGGAATCACGGACTAAAATTTAAAAAATAACTGGCACCTTATGAACAGGAGAAAATAGTTGCACACAATGTCAGATGAAGAGTTAATATCCAGAGTAAAGCATTCATGAAGATCAACAACAAAAGTCCAATAACCCCTTTGATAATTGGGGAGAAGAGATGAATAGACACTTCTCTGAAGAAGACAGATGGATGGCCAGGAAGCATATGAAAAAGTGTTTGTTGTCACTTATTATCAGGGAAATCCAAATCAAAAGGACAATAAAATATAATCTCACATTAGTGAGAATGGCACATATCAAAAAGACTGGAAACAACTTGCTTTGTTGTCTGGTTTAACCCTTATGGAAAACAGTATGGAGATTTTTCAAAAAAAATAATAGAGCTTCCATATGACCTAGTGATTCCACTTGCTGTTCATTCCATGTATTCATTTGAAAATCCATATGCACACCTTTATTGCAACCCATAGTATAACAATTAGGATATGGAATTAACCAAAATGTCCAATGACAGATGAGTAGATGATGAAAGTGTGGTATATGTGTGCATATACACACAATGGAATACAATATAGACACAAGGAATGATAAAGTCATGAAATTTGCTACAACTTAGTTGGAACCGGAGGATCTCATAGAGTGATGTAAGTCAGAAGTTGGGCAAATGCTGTATGTTCTCAATTATCAGTGGTATATAGAATAAAATGATGTATTAATGTAAGGTGGATTAACCTCTCATTTACTTTACATTTTGATGCCCTAAAACCATACCCTCAGAATAAAATTAATTCTCAGACTCAATCTTGCAAGTTGACAACTCACAAGTTGACATTGTTAAGGCCACCTTGGCCACGGGGTTGAGGACTGGTAGATAAATGCTTTCATTCTTCCTCTCAAAAGCAGAGAGTTCAATTGCAATTCATTTAATTTTTTAGTTACGGGCCACAAATGGTGGTGCTCAGGGTTTATTCCTGGCTCTGCAAAGGAATTACTCCTGGAGGTCTCAGGGGACCATATGGAATGCCAGGGGTTGAACTTGGGTCAGCTTTCTGAAAGGCAAACTCCTAACCTACTATGCTATCACTCCAGCCTATTGATTTGCAATTAAAAAATATCCTCAAGAATCCAGTGGAAGTGGGAGCTAGTGACCAGAATGTGACTGACCTAATGCATCTTTGAGAATTCTTTCCCTCTTTACCTCTTTACTCCTTCAGTTCATACTCCTGTTTCCTGAGGCCACCCCAAAACCAAACCGAAACCAAACCAAAATCCCTGAAAACATTTCTGTATTTATGACTTTGTCCCAGCTTCTGTTTGGTGAGAATCTAGAGTAAAACGGAGAGAGAGTGAGATAGATAGATAGATAGATAGATAGATAGATAGATAGATAGATAGATAGATAGATAGATAGAGAGAGCATGCAGACAAGTTGGGAGTATAAAGCAAGGAAAGAAACTGTGATCTGGTATTAAACTGAAGGAGTATTTCAGGACATCAGAGCCCAATTTAGTACTATGATATCTCTAATAATGAAGATGACACATTTAGGCCACATGTTTCCTTGTTAGAAACTCTGAAACTAGAGGATATAGCAGTTTTAGAGCTAGAAGCATCCTCAGATCTCATTTTTAGCCTAACTCTTTATTTTAAAGAAAATGAAATTTGGGCTGTGGATATATTCCAGTACATCTGATAAAGGAGGTTTTACAGTATGTCAAGTCATACAGTACTAACAAGATAATGATGCATATTCCCTGAAGTCTTACATACATAAAATCTTGAAGACAAAGGAATAGGTAAAATAGGGTTAGGACAAGCTTAGTTGAAGGCTGACTTTTGTTCACATAATATCCGGAATGGGTATTATTTTAGAAAGAGAGAAAAAAATCTTTCTAACAGGTAGACATCCCTTGGGAATTGTAACATTTTTGGGGGCCATGAAAGGGAATGAACAAATTCTGTACTTCAAAAAGCATTTGACATGTTTAACTCTGTGAAATGTATACTGCTTCTCCATTTTAGAGATAATGAGAACGTTCTTGTTACAAAAAACGGCTAATGAATTTATTAAAAATACTTCAGAAAAAGAAAATTTGTGAATATTGCTATACCTCACAATAGGGTCATTAAAGTCATTGCCTGAAGTTTTACTAAACTACGGCTAATTTAGCCTTCTGTGTTATTGTTTTTGTTGTTGATATTACTTGGTTCTATCCTACATTCCCATCTAATTTGTTGTGCTCCTACTCAACTGTCTGTATTATAGAGTTTGGAGGTGTTGCAGCTGCTCTTGTTCCAGGAGCTCCGGGATCTGTAGAACCAGGCTGATGGGTTTCAGCTGCTGGCCCTCCTTGCATATCTTCTGAGATTCGTGGTAAAACTGTGAACTGGACCATTGTTTACATGGCAGCAGTTGTGGGATATGATGTGACTGCTTGAGTTTCCAGCAGTAAGGGTGTAAGGGTTAGGGTGAAGGTAGACTTCCTGTCCTCACTCCAAAAAGATCCCAGAGTTCTCAATCTGAAAACCGATGCACCTGAAATTTTTTTTAGGCTTGGTATCCCTGCAGAGATTAGTCATGAAGCAATAAATTTGAACCATTTTCCTGGTTCACATTGTTTGCCTGGTGGTAGGGTGTGGGTGTGGCTACTGGGGCTTTAGCAGGGTGGAAACTGAGCCTTCCCCCTCTTGAGGGGGCTCCAGAGTTTTCAACCTGAAGACCACTATACCTGTGAGTTTTAGTGGCTTGGCTTGTATCTCTTCCTAGATTAGTGTTGAAGGTGTGAACTGTTGTTTAAGACTTTAACTTTCTATATGAGTTTTAACTCAAATACTTAAAATTTTTTTGGAGGGAATGCCATACTTGGCGATGCTCAGGGGCTATTCTTGGCTTTTTGCTCAGAAGTGACCCCAGATGGTGCTTGGGAGATTATGTGCAGTAATAGAATTTGAATCAGGGCAATGGCTGAAGTGGTAAATGCAAGGCAAGTGCCTTGTCTCCTGTACTGTCTATCTTGCCCTTAAATTATTTTGATTGCATTCTTTCTCTGCCATATTAGCATAGTTTCTTTGTCAAAGAGAAGACATAATTTTTTCCACCTGCAGAAGTTCTCTCTATGCTTACTGGGCCTGTGAATAGAATCCAGCAAAGATCTTTGATTCTTCCTTGTGTTCTTTTCACTCCAAAACTTTTATAAGAGGAATAGCAATTTTATCTTCATGGCTAATTGAATATGTCTTTTTCTTGCTCCTCCCAGAAAAAAATCCTACCAAGTTTGGGAAAAATTTGATTGAAACAGAAGATGACACTTATCTAGAGTAGAAAACAATTTTTTTTAACAGGCAACGTAGTTGTATAAAGTTTTTTTTAAATCAATCAGTTGCAAAAATTTCATAATATTTTTAGTAATTTTGACAAGGGATTTATTCATACACTTAATGATTTCTTTTTTTTTAAATTGCTTTAGTGTCTAGGGCTGTACTGTTCAATACAGGCAAGAACAAGCCATGCATGGCTTTTAGAATGTAATTAAAATTGAATTACAACTTAAAATTCATTTTGTCATACAACTTCTATTTTAAGGACTCATAGCTTCTTGTGTCTAGTGACTATATTGGAAACACAGTGGATATGGAATATTTTGTTATCAGAAATTTCTGTTGGACAGTTGTGGCTATTCTGGGCACTCTTTTAAGTTCTGGGGATGCAGAGAATAAGACAGATGTGGCCCCTACCTCATAAGCTCACATTTTGGTAAAGAGAGGATGACAAAAACATGAAAATCAATTGTATGGAACAGCTGGTAACTGGTATTATAGGGAAACAGTGCATTACAAAGCTCTGACTTTTTTTAGTGAGGTCACTTAGGAGAAGTGATATTTGGGAACAGCATTCAAGGTAGAGGTGGGTCACAGTATTTGTACAAATACTGTAAGAAGTTACCATATTCAGGGATGGAATATGGTATTCCCTATGATATTAAGAGCATATGGGGATCTGGTGAAGAAAAAAAAACATACAGAACACCATGAGGAAGTTTTCTAGAGAACAGCTTCATAATGTACTTAAGAACATAAGTTCTTACATGTTAAGTGTGCATTAGAATCACCTGGAGGACCTCATAAATTAGAGATTGTTGATTTTTGCCTTTTCTGACTAGAAGGGAAGGCCATTAATTGTTCCACAGCAAGCTTGGGAGGAAAACAACATCAGTGTAATACTTTCCATTTGCATAGATCCCCCAGAGACTAGCATTGTGCTTCTAAACCTGATACACACTGGAGATTTTAGAACCACCCAACTCAGGCTCTATGCACAGAAGACACTCTTTAATTAGTCTGGATTAGGTACCATATACCAATTTTAAAACATTTTCCTGGGGACTGAGAAAGAGGGTATTGCAGTAAAGTTTTTTGCTTTACAAGTGGCCGATTCCATTTGGATCCCTGACACTTTGTAGTTTCTGATGCACTATCAGCGGTAATTTCTGAGTACAGAGCCAGTAATAGCCCCTAAGCACCCCCAGATGTGGACAGTAACCTCTGCACAGCATCAAATATTCTCTTTAGAGATTCTACACTGCATCCAGAACTAGGGCTCTAATAAAGAAGATAATTTCATATCTGACCTCCGGTTAGCAGATGGTTAAAAGTTATGCAATCCCATTCTGTAGGCTCTTTCCGTATTTTGGTCACTGTTTCTTTTGAAGTGCAGAAGCTTCTTAGTTTGATGTAGTCCCATTTGTTTATGTTTGCTTCCACTTGCATGGTCAATGCTGTTTCATCCTTAAAGATGCATTTAGCTTCAATGTCATGGAGAGGTCTGCCTACATTTTCCTCTATGTATCTTATAGATTCATGTCTGATATTGGCCTTTAATCCACTTTGATCTGACTTTTGTGCCTGGCATTAGACAGAGGTCAGAATTCAATTTTTTGCAGGTAACTCTCCAGTTTTCCCAGTACCACTTGTTGAAGAGGCTTTCCTTATTCCACTTCACATTTCTTGCTCCCTTGTCAAAGATTAAGTGGCCATGTATTGGGGTTCTGTGACAGGATATTTAACTCTGTTCCATTGCTCTGCAAGTCTGTTTCTAGCCCAATACAATGCTGTTTTAATTACTACTGCTTTGTAGTAGAGTTTGAAGTTGGGGAAGGTGATGACACCCATATTCTTTTCCCCAAGGATTGTGTTAGCTATTCATAGGGTTTATTGTTCCATATGAATTTCAGGAGTGTTTTGTCTATTTCTTTGAAAAATATCATGGGTATCCTGATAGGGACCGCATTAAATTTGTATAGTGCTTTGGGCAGTATTGCTATTTTGATCATGTTAATTCTCCCTATCCATAAGCAAGGGATGTGTCTCCATTTACAGAAAGAGCCCACAGAATGGGAAAGAATATTTATCCAATACCCAGCTGATAAGGGATTAATATCCAGGATATACAAAACACTCATAGAATTGTCCAAAAAAACCCTCCAACCCCATCAAAAATGGGGAGAAAAAATGAACAGAAGCTTCCACAAAAAATAAATACAAATGGCCAAAAGGCACATGAAAAAAATGTTCCACATCACTAATCATCAGGGAGATGCAAATCAGAGCAACAATGAGATATCATCTTACATGGCAGAGACTGGCACACATTCAAAAGAACAAAAGCAACCAGTGCTGGTGTGGATGTGGGGGAAAAGGGACGTTCTTTCACTGTTGGTGGGAATGTCGACTGGTTAGGCCTTTCTAGAAAACAGTATGGGCATTCCTTCAAAAACTGGAAATTGAGCTTCTGCATGACCCTGAAATGCCACTTCTGGGAATATATCCTGAGGGTGCAAAGAAGTACAGTAGAAATGACATCTACACCTGAATGTTCATTGCAGCACTGTTCACAATAGCCAGAATCTGGAAACAACCCTAGAGCTCGAGAACTAGGTAAAGAAACTTTGGTACATCTACACAATGGAATACTATTCAGCTATTAGGAGAGATGAAGTCATGAAATTTGCTTATAAGTGGATGGACATGGAGAGTATCATGCTAAGTGAAATGAGTCAGAAAGAGAGGGACAGATGTAGAAGGACTCACTCATTTGTGGAATATAAAGTAACATAATATGAAATTGACACCCAAGGACAGTAGACACAAGGGTCAGGAATATTGTCCCATAGTTGGAAGGTTGGAAGCCTGTATCATGAGCTGAGGGAGAAGGCAGCTGGAATAGAGATGGGGTCACTAAGACGATGATGGTTGGAGGGATTGTTTGGGATGGGAGATGCTGAAAGTAGATAAAGGACCAAATGTGATAGCCTCTCAGTATCTGTATTGCAAACCATAATACCCCAAAGTAGAGCGTATGGGGGAAATTGTCTGCCATGGAGGAAGGGGGAGGGTTGGAAAGAAGGTGTATACTGGGGACATTGGTGGTGGAGAATGTGCACTGGTGGAAGGATGGGTGTTCGATCATTGTATTACTGAAACTCAAACATGAAATCTTTGTAACTGTATCTCACGTGACACAATAAAAAAGTCAAAAAAACAAAAACAAAAGAGTGCTGCAGTGTGAACTTAAGCTCTCGCCCTGGAAGAGGAAAGCAACCAACTGACCCAGCAGGGAAGGAAGAGGAGGAATCAATACCCCAACCCAGTTCTCCTAACTGCCCATCTCAGCCACTGTTTCCTCCAGGCCCACCTCAACTGCAGGTACAGAGGGAAAGTTCTGGTTGCTGCAGTCACAGTGGCTGTCCTGGAGTGAGGTATAGAAGGCAACAGAACAGATAGATGGTCAAACTTAATGCTCTTCAACAAGCCATAATGTTCTCATATGTAGAATGGGCATGTAAATAGCCATGCCCTTATTCTTACCTTATAGAATAAGTGAATATTAAATGCGATGGCAAGTGTCAAGCTCAGAGCAGAGCATGTGGGCAGCTAGCAGTATGATGTGAAGCCTGGGGCTGGGAAAGGAGCTCACAAACATCAGCCTGAATCCCAGAGCCTCCAGAGGCTCCACTACTAGGTCAACAAGGCTCCGTGTTGGAGTATAGTCCTGGCAGGCTTGTGTCTTGGAGTTGCCTTGTCGCACTGGTGAGTAATAGTCTGAGTCAGCGGCACCTCTCTCCTCTGCCTTACTCTCTGTATCAGTCTTGTTGATATTTAATGTGTCAAGTGAGAGAGAGGCTCAGCCTGCCTGATGGAGGCGACTAGCTTTATTTTAGATTCCAGTTCCCTGGAGTGAAGATTCACAGGGGTGGGGATAAATAATCACTTTCTCCGGGGGAATGACATGCTGGTGTGTTCATGGGGAATCTGGGATGGGTCCAAGCTACAGCTTGAGGCAGTGGTGGTATGAATAAATCAAGGCCAGTGTTGCTCAAATTTTCTTTGCATTGATACAGGACCCAAAAGACAAAAAGAGAGAGAGAAAGAGAGAGAGGAGATGTAAAAATAAGCTGTCTCTTCTGGTGCTAGAGTTTCTGAAAGTTTAACTGGGAGGCAGCACTACAGAGCAGGGGATGGCATTGGAAGGTTGTATGCATGAAATCCTATTACAAACTGTATCAAAATTTTTTTGTTGTCAATTCATTTTTTAATTGAATCACAGTGAGATACACAGTCACAAAGTTGTTCATGACTGGGTTTCAGTCATAGGATGTTCCAAAATACATGTCCCTTCACCAGTGTACATTTTCCACCACCAATGTCCCAGTTACCTTTCTGCATCCGCCAGCCTCCTGCCCATCTGCTTTGATGGCAGGCACTTTTCTTCTCTCTCTTTATTTCTCTCTCTCTCTCCCTCTCTCCTCTCTCTTTTCTCTTTTGGGCATCATGGATTGCAATAGATACTATAAGGTTATCATGCATATCCTTTTACCTACTTTCAGCACCCAGTTCTGGTTCAGAGTGATCATTTCCAGTTGTTATTGTCATAGTGGCCCTTTCTAGATCTTAACTGACTTCTGTCCCTTAAACCACATGTAATCACATATAATCAGTATTGTAAATAATGCTATTTAAAAAATTAATTAATTCTACATGGAGCTGAAGAAGTTCTTTAAAGAAGACCACACCTTCTACAAGGTCATTGTTGGTGATTTTAATTCTAAGATAGGACCAAGAAGGTCACCTGAAGAACTCCACATCGTGACCCACAGTCAAGAATGGAACGAACAGGGTGAGAGATTGTCTGAGTTCATCATATTGACCAAGACCGTCCATAGTAACTTGCAGTTCCAAAGGGTCGAATCTAAACGTTGGACATGGGGGTCTCCCCGTGGACAGTTGTACAATAAAATTGACCACATCAAATTCAATTGACAGTTTTGCCTGACCAATGTCACTGTTGTCCCAAAATTCCAAATGGGATCAGATCACCGTCTCCTTCGTGCAAAATTCTACTTCACGGAGTGAGGAGAAGGGGCTGCAAAGTTTAAGAAGAGAACTCCCAGAATGACCACCAACTGGGAGTTCTTCAGCACTATTGCAGCAATAAGGGAAGATGCCGTCATTGACAACATTGATGAGGAATATGATCAATTGGTCCAGCACCTCCATGACTGTGTGAGGAATGCTGAGAGAGAGAGAGCCACAAAAAGTCGCCTGTCTTCAGAAACTCTCGAGCTCATTCGCCAACGTGGTCTGGTGCGAGCCTCAGGCAATCACAAGTTAATGTCCGAGCTCGCAAAGCTGTGCAGAGAAGCGATAAAGGAAGACCTCAAAGAGAGAAGAGCAGCAGTGTTGGCCGATGCGGCAGAAGCTGGGAAAAGTATTCACAATACCTGCCTGTCCTTCGCCAACTATAAGACCAAGATGACTGCCCTCCTACATCCTGATGGATCTATTACATCTTCCAGAAGGGCAATGGAAAAGGTTATCCATGACTTCTACTCGGATCTCTTTGATAGTCATGTCCACCTGCCCACATACCAAATTCTGCAGGATGGATATGTTGTTCCCAGCATCCTCCCTTCTGAAATCCGATGCACCATTTCATCGGTATAGAAGCGTACAGCACCCGGTCCAGACAAGGTCAGACCCGAACACCTGAAGAATCTACCGCCAGTACTCGTCAATACACTGGATTGGTTCTTTACACGCTACCTGTCAGAATGCAAGGTTCCATCCCAATGGAAAACCAGCAGGTCCTTCCTGTTGTACAAGAAGGGAGACATCCACAACATTGGCAACTATCGCCTGACAGACTTGTAGTCTGTCGCCTACAAGTTATTCACTCGAATCATTCTGAATAGGATTGGCAGAACATTAGATGAAGGACAACCATGCGAGCAAGCTGGGTTCTGAAAAGGATTTAGCACTATTGACCATATTCACACAATGACCAAGTTTACTGAGGTTTCACAAGAGTTCAAGATGCCATTCTATCTAATGTTCATTGATTTAAAGAAGGTCTTTGATTCTGTTGAGACTGAAGCAGTCATCGAAGCCCTAGTCAAACAGGGTGTTCAAACTCAATAGATCAGGATTCTCCGTGAGCTGTATTATGGATTCACCACAAGGATCTCACCATTCTTCAAGGAAGTGATCATCGATGTAAAGAGAGGGGTTTGGCAGGGCGACACCATTTCACCGAAACTCTTCAGTGCCACTCTCAAGAACATCATGTGACAACTTGAATGGGAAGGAATGGGAGTGAAGATAGATGGTTGGCAACTACACCACCTCCGGCTTAGCTGACGACATCATTCTCATAAGACCAAATATCAGCCAAGCGGCACGAATGATGGCCAACTTTGACTGTGAGTGTGGAAAGGTCAGACTGCAGCTGAATCTCATGAAGACAATGTTCATGAGAAACAGACTAGTTCCTGATGTTCCATTTGCCCTCAATGGAACGAACATCTCGACCTAGGTTATGTATACCTAGGTCGAGAACTCAACATGATGAATGACCTGGCATCTGAACTGCGCAGGAGAAAGAGAGTGGCATGGAACAACTTCAAGAGCATTGAAGAAGTGGTTAAGAGGATGAAGAACCTCTGGCTCTGGCCACATCTTTTCAACTCCACCGTTCTTTCTGCATTAACATATGCCTCAGAGACCTGGGCCCTATGAAAACAGGATGAGAACGCTATTTGAGTATCCTAAAGAGGAATCGAAAGCTATGCTTGGAGTATCACATTTCACCCAAGTGAGAGAAGGAATCCAGAGTTCTGACCTCCGTCGATGATCAAGAATCAGAGACGCTGTCTCATTTGCCAAGCCATCAAAAGTCAGATGGGCCGGACACGTAATGTGATTTAGAGATGACCGCTGGACTAGAGCTGTTACTGACTGGATTCCATAGGACATCAAAAGACTGCGTGGCCGCCCACCTACAAGATAATCAGACTTCTTCATCAAGACCCTGAATGAATGGTTTGAGGCTCTTCATGTTCCTGGAGCGAGCAGATGCTATTGGTCTACACTAGAACGTGACAGGGACTAATGGAGAGGTTACTGGCGCCCACTCTAATGAATCGACTAACAATGGAATGACAAGTGATACAAAAAAATTAAGGGAAAAATTTCACTTGTATCACTTGCCATCCCGTTGCTCATTGATTTGCTTAAAAAAAAAAAGAAAAACTGGAGAATAAAACCAGAGTTTAAGCATACCAACAATCAACCCTGCCTCATTTATTTCACTCAAGGACTCCATAGAGTCACAGGGGTTAAATGCAGCATTGGAGTCCCAAGGTTCCTGACCACTTCCCACTCCTGACCTGCCACTGAATGTGACACTGGGCAAGTTTCATGAATGCAAATATCCTTTTTCCTCAACTGCAAAGAAGGGATAAGTATTGTTGGTTTCCCCCAGAACTCAGCAATTGGTGGCTGTGTGGGTATTAGTACAATGGAGGGGAGCTAATAGGACCCCCTGGGAGAGTCAGTAAGACCTCACACCCCTTCTGAAAGTGGCACACATGCCCACCCTCAAAGGAAAGAATAAAAGTGCAAATAGTTTTATTGCTTATGTTTTTAGAGAACCTAAAATACATAGATTGTCTGGAATTACACAGAACCTCTCCAAAGACATGAAATTCTATGTGAATTTACATGAAAAAGGCCATAAAACCCTCAACTTCTCACTCACTCCAAAGCCAGAGTCAAAGGTAGCATCTAGATGGTGACCATAGTTGGACTCATGGTGCAGCAGGAGTCCAGAAATGTCTTTGTCAGGGTCAGAAGGATTCTACCAGAATCTTAAGTGATGGATGTGTCTCCCAATGGGAGACCAAGTGCTTGCTCGCATGACCCCTGAGGAACAGGTCAGAAGGAGATCCTCCTCTGGAGAGGAAGGGAGGCAGGGGCTGGAGGCAGCATCGGGTCACACAGGAGACATGCTCGACTCACGGAACCTGCTCACTGCCTAAATGTGTCCCCAAACCCAGTGCTCCCATAGGTTGCTCTCCTGGTGGAGTTCCCAAAGTTGTCCTGAGTGGATGAAGCAGAGAGTAGGGGCCTTGAGCATGCCTGGTAACGTGCTAAATGCTCTAATAGCACAAAAAAGAAATACCTTGCTACTCCTTTAATCGAACAGTTCACTTCTTCGTATTTCCTTCTTGCCCTCACTCAGAGGACAGCGTTGCTTTTAATACAGCTGAAATCATCGATGAAATTCCTGTTGGGCTTCTGCTTCGTTAATCAGGAGACAACAGCTTGCTGAGTTCAAAACTCCCTGGGTGAAGAAAAATGTGTAAGTCAGCTTAGACCCTTCTCCCTGCCAACAGTCACAGCCAGTTCTCTCAGTTGAAAGAAAAAGAAAGTTGAAAAATGAAATTGCATTTTTATTTTTAGGGGCAGTTTCTTTATGGGTTAGTATACTCATCATTTCAAAAATTGCTGTTTTCTTTCATGTGAAAAATCTCATTTTACTTTCTTCTCCACACTTTCTTGTTCTTTGCATTCGTTTCATGGAATAAAACCTACAGACTTGGACTTATTTCCCCAAGAGAGGTAGAGGAGGTTTTGTTTGTGGCGACACCCAGAGATGTTCAGGGGTTACTCCTGGCTCTGCACTCAGAAATTATGCCAGGCGGTGCTTGAGGTACCATAGGGGATTCTGGGGATTGAACCTGGGTCCACCATGTGCAAGACAAATGCAGATCCTGTCTGAAAAGCATGGAATTCTCCTCAGGCACTTCCTTCCCCAGTGGGGTGCCTGGCTTGCTTCTCCTGCCGAAAGAGACAAATCTGGAGGGGCATGAGCTGTGCATTCAACCCCAGCAACCTGCCACAGGGAAAACAGGAATAATGGTTCCAAGTAGTGGCCACTTTGAGAAGTTTCTGGCCTGGGTGAAGGTGGGCTTCCAGATTCATAGACAGAGGCTCTTGAACAAAGGCAATAGGTGAAGTTATCTCTTTTCTGGGAGAAGGGAAGAGTTCCTAGAAAGGACGGACATTCCCTTGCCTTCCAACTAAATAGCTGGACCCAGAATAAAGCCCCACAAAATGGACAAAATGGAAAACGTATTCTCCATAGGTGCCACACAAACTACACCAACTAGCACATAAGATGCTTATTTCCCCAAGAGAGGTAGAGGAGGTTTTGTTTGTGGCGACACCCAGAGATATTCAGGGGTTACTCCTGGCTCTGCACTCAGAAATTATGCCAGGCGGTGCTTGAGGTACCATAGGGGATTCTGGGGATTGAACCTGGGTCCACCATGTGCAAGACAAATGTCTTGCGTCTTGTACTATCTTTCTGGCCACAGTGGTGGTTGTTTTATATATGTCAAAGCTGAGTGTGGTTCTATGAGACAATGAGTGTATGTCTAGTTCAAGCGCATTGTCCTGACAGGCCAATTAACAGCGCCTCCATACTTCCCAAAGCACTGTTGTACAAAGAATAGGGTCATTTAAGTGTTGGAGGGACCTAATGTGATTCTAAGACATCTAAGATGGATGAAGAGAGGTTTGTTTCATATGATCAGAAAAAAATTTGTTTGCATTAGAAATATCAGTTCAGAGGCAGCATCAAAAGGGGACCAGCAAGAGTGATTCCCAGATAGGAGGAGGGGTGCCTGTCCCTTCCTGCCCACAGGGCAGGACCTGAACAATGAAGGCCCAGGTATCTGGGAGCAGAGTCCCAGCCAGGCAAGCAGCAGAGTTGTTGAACAGGGTCAGCAGAAGCTTAAATGACCATTGGCATCTCCTTTCCCCATCAATGGAAAGAGAGGAAGAAGGGGCAGTTTGAATTAGGGTTCCAGACATAATGCACTATATACTTTGGAGGTAGTCCCTGATGCTTTGACTTTTCCAGAAGCTACTCTGTACTCCAGAAGCAAAGGAGAAAGCAGGCTACACCCTCTGAGACCAGGCTAGTGCCATGTTCTTTTCGCTCTATCCCACCGCCCCTCAGGCTCTGGCCTGCTCCATCTGCCGTTGGCTCTTTGCACCCTGCACGCTGTCCATCAGCTCCCAGCTTTTTCTGAATTAGAGGAAACATCCAGGCCCCTAACGAGAATGCTGGTTCATCAGGGAAGCAGGGAAGCTGAGCAGCTGCCGACACAGCTGGTGTCTGGAAGCCCTTTCAGCACTGTCCAGCTCTGTTTTTGCTGAGCACATACTTGTCAGGAAGCAACACCTAAAACTTTTGAGCCACACAGACTTCTCAGAACCATCCTGAGCTGCTACTGGCTAGAGTGGGCACTGGAAGCCGTTTCTTCAGCCACAGCATGTTTCTGCTGCTCAGCTTCCACCGACTCAGCATCTCCAAAGCTTGCTTCTTCTCCCCTGCCTACACTGGAACAATCTGCCCTTAAAAATATCTCCCCAAGATCTAGGGTTTTGGGTGTGTATGCCTTTTTTGACCATGTCTGCTGACATAGTTTTTGATTTGAGGATGAGGGATGTCAGAGTTCTTTTGGAAGAGCCCTAATTAAGGATTCTGAATGATTGACAGGTGGCGGGAACTCACAAAAATACACTTGACATACACAAATCAGTGTCTTCATTGCTTAAAAAAACGCTAGCAAGGGGAGACCTTGAAAATCCCTTGCAGAAATGTGATAAATTTGGCCCTTAGTTAAATTTTTATAAAAAGCTAGAAATGGCTGCCAAATGAACCAGCACTTATATGCTCTGGCTCTCTTAAGTGAGTGCAACATATCTTGGTAGCCAATTTATTGTTTGAAATTTAGTAGCATTTATTTCTATGCAGACAGTCTTGATGAAGTACAGCCTCTGAATAAAGTCATTTGGGGTTCGAAATCTGTGAAGAGCAAAGTATGATTTATTGCTGCGGATAAAAGTTAAAGGGAAGGCAGCTTCCAAAGATGAAGGGACAGGCAGAAAATAAATATATACAATAACTGGAGCGATAATACAGTGGGTAGGGCATTTGCCTTGCACATGGCTGACCCGGGTTCAATTCCTTCGTCCCTCTCAGAGAGCCTGGCAAGCTACTGAGAGTATCCCTCCCGCCTGGCAGAGCCTGGTAAGCTACCTGTGGCGTATTCGATATGCCAAAAACAGTAACAACAAGTCTCACAATGGAGACATTACTGGTGCCCTCTTGAGCAAATTGATGAGCAACAGGAAGACAGTGATACGTGATACAGTATTTGTACAGAGCATAGATGCTAGATTCATTTTTCTAGGTAAGAATAAGATCACTCTCCTTTTAGCCAAATTCCATCAGTGACCAATAGCCCTCTTTCCAGCCTCACCACTCTGCTCAGACTAGTCTTCCTGAATCTCAGTTACCTCACCACTGAAATGGGACTAATCCTAACAGTTTCCATCTTGTAGTGTTGTTGTTAGGGTTGTTCCTCTGAACATATAGGAAAGTATGTGTGAAAAACAGAATAGTCACTATTGCATGGAAAGTGATAATGTTGGCAGGGAACAAAATCCCAGCACTCTTAGAAGAGGGAATCTTTAACTGTCGGCGCTTTTGCTGCCACATGGTGTCGCTGGCGATCCCAAGGACACACTATGAGAGAGGTAGCACTGTAGCACTGTAGCACTGTAGCACTGTCATCCGGGTTGTTCATCCAATTGCTCTAGTGGACACCAGTAACGTCTCCATTGTGAGACTTGTTACTGTTTTTGGCATATAGAATGCGCCATGGGTAGCTTGCCAGGCTCTGCCGTGCGGGCGGGATGCTCTCAGTAGCTTGCCGGGCTCTCCAGAGGGACAGAGGAATTGAACCCAGGTTGGCTCTGTGCGAGGCAAACGCCTTACCCGCTGTGCTTAATTCAGCATTATTTCTTTCAGGTATAGGTAATAGGGGAGACCCTTCTCCCCAACTGATACTTTCAGTTGTGGGTGTTCCTTGACTTGTGACCAAATGCTGTCCAAATGACCAAATTACTACTGGTGGTGCTCGGGGGAACATACGGGATGCTGGGGATCTAACTTGGATCAGCCACTGCGTGCTATGCTATCACTCCAGCTCCTACTTCTTCCTTTCTGATTTCAGTGCCTTTTATTTCCTTTCCTTGGCTAATAGCTCTTGTTAGGACTGTTAGTACTAAATTGGATAACATTGGTGAAGGAAGGTATCCTTGTCCTAATCCTGATCTTTGAGCAAAAGTGTTCAGCTTTTCACCATTGAATATGAGGCTAACTATGGGCTTTAAATATATGGCTTTTATTGTGTTGAAGTGTATACTTTATATACTCACTATGTTGATAACCTTTATTATGAATTAATATTAACTTTTATCAAATATTTTATTTAAACATTTTCATTAGTGCTTACTAATGAGATTAAATGATCTTACCTTTCTTTTAATGTGGCGTTTCTACTAACTCTGTGTTCAGGGATCACTCCTGGTGGGGCTCAGAGAAGAAACATGCAGTGCTGGGGATCAAACTGTGCTTCGCTATATGTAAGGTACCTTACTTGCTGCACCATCTTTTTTTTTCTTTCTTTTTTGGTCACGCCTGTCATTGCACAAGGGTTTCTCCTGGCTCTCCTGCACTCAGGAATTACTCCTTGTGGTGCTCAGGGGACCATATGGGATGCTGGGAATCAAAACTGGGATGGCTGCATGCAAGGCAAACGCCTACCTGCTGTGCTATCGTTCCAGGCCCTGCACCATCTTTCTGACCTCTTCGCTAGCATCTCCAAAATTAAATTAAATTAAAAATAAATTTAATCTATCTCCAAAAATAAATTAAAAATGTGATTAATGAATCAGAGTGATAATACAGTGCGTGAGGCAATTACCTTATATATAGCCAACCTGGATTCCATCCCTGGCATCCCATATGGTCTCTTAAGCACCACAAGGAGTAATTTCTATGTACAGAGACAGGGATAACCCCTGAACATCACCAGGTGTGGCTCCCAACAACCCCCCATAATTAAAAATAATATTATAATACCTATTGTTTTCTTTTACTGGATTTAATCTGCCTTTGGTATCAAGTAGATGCTAGCTTCATAGAATGAGTTTGAGAACGTTACCTCTACAATTTTGGGAGAAGTGTTTTAAAAGAAATAGTATTTCTTTACTTTTTTGATAGAACTCATGAGAAAAGGCATCTGGTCCTGAATATTTTTTTTTATGTTGAGTGGTTTTTAATTGTTCCCTCAATCTCCTTACTCATTCTCATTATTGGTTCATTTAGATTATCTACTTTATTATGATTCAGTCTTGTAGTTTGAGTGTTTCATCCATTTTTTCTAGGGGATCCAATTTGCTGATATATAATTATTCACAGTAGGCTCCTAAATAGATGGTACTAGTACTCTACAAAGAGCTCTTTGTTAGGGCACTTTTTGCTAATAGACCAGCTTTTAAGAAATGAAATGGCTGAATGATGTACTGAATAATGACAGATGCCTTACATTTGAATAAATTACTAATCAGTAGGGGAAGTTGTTTGTGGAAATGGAAGAAGCAGACTCTAAGTGACATAGAAGACAATGGTGAAGGGTCTTGGGCATGGTGCTGGTGCTGAAGATACTGTAACTTTGTATAGCAAAGTCACAAATATCAATGCTACCAAAACCATGCTACTTAATCTAAATAAAAGTTAAAAATTGGGGATTAAAGTGAAATGGTACATTAGTCCTCATGAGGAATTCACTTTGTTGGTCTCACAGAGAACTCTTATCCCTGCCAACATGCATCATGCATATGTCTTCAGCAATGGTGTTGCCTGATAGACACTAATGCAAAACATACCAAGATCTGTATACTTTTACAGGTTTATCAGCAGGTCTTTTCTTCTTACCAACTTTCAACTTACCTTTTAATGTTTTATTCTCATTTCTTTTCAGTTCTGAACAGTCAAGCCATTTGCCATGGGCCAAAAACAAATACACTGAATATTTCAATTCTTGCTCTCAACACAAACTACTGTCAATTACATTCTCGGTTGTTCTCATTAAGAATTTTTTCCTTCTGCACTCCTGAGTGGGAGTTTAGGAACTTTTTTAGATTTAGTATCCTTATAATGAGCGGTCACACCTGTGAACTGAGCTTGGTAATCTTCTTTTTTCCATTGGTCTAGGTTATGAGAAAGATAGCTGTATATTCTATGTATATTTTAAAATTTTTTAAAATTAATTTATTTTTTAATTTTTTAAATTAAAAAATTTAATTAGTGAATCACCGTGAGGTACAGTTACAAACTTATGAACTTTCATGTTTGCATTTCAGTCATACAATGATTGTTTACCCATCCCTCTACCAGTGCCCATTCTCCTCCACCAATGTTCCCAGTATTCCTCCCACCACCCTCACTCCATCCCCCACCACCCCAACTGCCTCTTCGGTAGGGCATTCACTTTTGTTCTCTCTCCTTTTGGGTCTTGTGACTTGCAATAGAGGTATTGAGTGGCCATTGTGTTCAGTCTACAGTCGAGAAAGATAGCTATAAACAAAGATTGGGGCCCAAGAAAATCTGGATCAATTCTTCATATAAGTTACGTTTTACTTTTGGAACTTATTAAGCTTAACTCTGAATGTGCAGTTTATAGAACCATGGATTGCTCTTTTTACCTGCTGATCTTCCAGTTTGAGTGATATAAACATACCCAGTTATTGATGGGAAACTCTGGTCTATTAGACACTCAGTTTCTACCAGTGTCTGTTGGTATTTGAGGAGTTGCTTTTCAAAATGCAAATATTCTCTATAATGAAAGGCTTGACTTTACATTGGAACTACAGATTCTCCTAGTGTGTCTTGTTAGACACCAGACAAGATCTTCATCTTTTATGATTATCTTCCACCCATTGCACTCACTGGGTTATATAACCAAAATGGCAGGGAAGTCTATTCCACACTCTTGATTTACTGAAGAATCTTCCTACTGCCTGATTTCAACTCAAAACTGATATCTTTTAAATGTATGTGTTGGAACACTATTCCCAAGTACTGTATTTGTTCTCCTTAAAATCCAAAGAAATGCACGAAACATTAAAATTTATTCTTAGGAATTACAAAGTATTATAATTTATCCTTCACTGTAGGGAGGATCTATTAGTGTAGCCCTTTATATTTCTAAAAACTACATTGATGAATACGGTTGCTTAAAATTTGTAGAGTTTTTCTACTATCTCTACTACACCCTAGAGAGAAAGTTTTTTTCTTGTAATTTATTTCTTGTTTCCATGATATAATTGGCATTGACAGTTCCAATATGGTAGACAAATGTGATATCTTCAGAATATTAAGCCAACATTAATGTTTTTGTAGATTTTTATTGTGAGAGTTTTTATATAAGAAACATTTGTATAAGAAATTTGTGCATGTTTTCTCTTCTTCTTCACATATTAAAAACAAGTAGTGTTGATCCTCTTTATTTTAAAGGTTTAGATGAAAATTTTTGCTAGACCATATACCAAGTGTCAGAGTGTGTTATTTTGTTCTAGTGATGATACTATGTATACTATAAATGATACTTAAAGTTGGGTTTTTATTTTAAATTTATGCAGCCTACTGTTCTCTGCCTTTATCCACATATTTTTATTTCTATGAATAGCCTAGGTAACTTGATGGGACTTGCCTATGCTCTCTGCTTTAAGTCTTTGATGAAAGTTATTCCACAGTATTACATGAGATATGATATTGCTTTTGGTTTATTATTTTGTAAAAGTATAGGGAGAATTTCAGGGATACCCATAACTGTATCACTGTATCACTGTCATCTGGTTGCTCATCGATTTGCTCGAGCAGGCACCTGTAATGTCTCCATTCATCCCTGTTGCATTCAGGGTCGGTGAATGAGGCCCATTATTGTTACTTTTTATGGCAGATTAAATACGCCATGGGTAGTTTGCCAAGATCTGCCGTGAGAGATTCTGCAATGCTCTCTTCTGGGAGCTTTGTTTTATAGTCTCTGGATCTTGGCCATTGATGAGATTACATGGTGCCAGGGGCAGTTTGTGGGTGTGACTGCCAAACTACTGGAAAAATGGGGATCTGGGTGGAGGAGGCCCAGTCCTGATTCGAGCAGGCTTGGAGATCTCAGCCACAGGTCCCGCATACCTGGTTCCTCTGCTGGTTCCTTCATGTGTAATGCTCACCTGAGCATGTGGAGAGTGGCCTTGAGCATGGCTGTGGCTGGGTTCTGGAGGTTTTCGGCTGCTGGGGCTCTGCTTGGGGTGGGGAGGGAATCTCAACCTGCCCCTCTCCGAGGGGGCCCTGATGAAGACAGCCTGGAGAGGGGCAGGAGATTCTGCCAGGGATATCCATATAACTCTTATTCTAGTTCTTATTTCAAAGGTTAGAAAATTAATGTGAAGGTTTTACAGATTATTAAGAATATATCCCAATTAAACATTATAAATTAAGTTACTCTTATTATCTGACCTCTTGTACCCTTTTACCTCCACCCAATTTCTAAGAAAGTTATTGCATTTCATATTCTCCTTTCCCTAGAAAGTTACTCTATTTGCTAGCTGTCCTAGAAAATAGACACTTGTATCTTTTGGGGAAAGAGTCAATAAATTACTTAATATATTTGGAATGTTGCTATAAGTTTCTTCTGCAGTCAGACATAGCTTCCCCTTAAATCACTGAATTCCAGGTCTCTATATTGAATTAGACTTGAAAATGAGGTGAGGGATCAATGTCTTCATTATTAAGCTCTACAAATTTCTGCTCTACAGCTCTTTCATCTTATTTGTTATAGAATTCAAGCAATTCTCTAGTTTACTCTCCCTCTATCATTTCTCCTTGCATTACTACAATTACTACATATACTTGGTGTTCAAGGCATCTCCTGACAACAATGATAGACTCATTAATCTTACTTTTGACAATTAACCCTGCCCTTTGCCACTATAAAATCCTCTTAATTCTACTTATTCCATGGAACTCCATTCAATAACAATCCTCCCATTTTCAGTACTGGCTTTCATAGGACAAGTTTTTCCAAATATTTCTCAGCAACACATTTTTTATTGCCTTAATAAAGTGAGTGTCTCTGGGCTTTTGGTTTTAGTCAGTTTGTACTTTGCAGTTTTCATAAAATATTTCTATCATTTCCACCTTCCTGAGCCTTTTGATCTTGTCAATACATGATCAAGGCAGTTAGAACTTCTTTCCCTCATTTACTGGTGGTCATTATGCAGGAAAAACTTCAAGGAGTCATCCTAGTAGTATATTAGAACATGTCCAATTGGTACTCTGAGTGACATAGAAGTGTAGGAGCTTTTGCACATTAGTAATATTTATAGAGTTGAAAATTGATACCAAGGCTCCTGGGAGTTTGTGGGGCCCTAAAAACTTAATGATGGAACCAAGAAACTTTTTTTTTTAATGAAGAAGGAAAATTTGACATCAGGTTAGCTCCACCAACTAGCAATTGAAGGCTGATGGAGGTGAAGTCACTGTTTCTTCTACACCATCTTAAAGCGAGTCTTGGATTCCAGGACCCTGAGAATTGCAAGAAAACACTACAAACTATTTGATCAAATGCTTGTTTCTATCTCTCATTTTTTCTTTCCTTTGGGTCCAAGCAAGTATTTAAGTAGTGTAGAAATAGTCTAACAACCTGTCTGTGGGAGGTGAAAGAGAGTCACCAATTAATTAATGATTGACAGAGTATAATTTTTCTCCTAGACATGAACTGGCTTCAGTGATTTATTAAATACACAAGTGGTAGAAGTGTTTTCCAAGGCTAGATCAAAAGAAGTCTTGCAGCTGCCACTTGTGTTCCTGGGGAAACAGCCTGAGTAGAAGTTTGTTGTTGTTGTTTTGTTTTGGAGCCACACCTATGAGTGTTCATTGCTTACTCCCTGCTCTATTTAACTTCCGGAGGGCTCAGGGGACACAGACGGTGCCAGGGATCAAACAGGTCAGCTGTGCAAGGCAAGAGCCCTAATATTCTACTATTTCTAGTATCACTGAGTTAAAAACTTGACTATCCCAATATTGTCATTCTAGAAAGGCTGTGTTTAGGGAAAGCCTCTGCTGGAAATTTCAGCAGAGTTCAACCTTCTAGCCAGTCTTACCAAAGAACCAGACCCAGGAAGGAGCTTCAGCTCTACATGAGCCTTTTATTGGCTCCCACCAACTGACCACTATTAAAACTAAATAGAAAAATAAAAAACATTCATCTGAGCCCTGCCAGAATTCTTGACCCATGAAATGGTAACATTTAATAAATTTCATTCTTTTTTTTGGTGGGGGCATATCTGGCAATACTCAGGGACTATTCCTGGCTCTCTGCTCAAGAGTGATCTCTGGAGGTACTGGGGCACAAGTCAGTGGGATAAAGGCAAGAGCCTTAACTCCTATACTATCTGCCCCTAATTTGTTCATTCTTTAAGGTACTTTTAAGGTAATTCTTACAAAGCAACAGACAAAAACACAATTTTGATAGTGGTGGAGGAGAATGGGGAGGAAGAGGGGGATGTGGGGCATTGAGATTTGAAGGAGTATGTATGCGTATGTTTTGGAGATTTTCTATTGCCTCTATATAACTATGATCATCACTGAGCTTATAACAAAAAATATGACCTAATGCTAGTTACCCTCAGTTCCATGAGCTTTATTTGGGACTAATAGTGTCTTTCTTAGGGACATAAGGCACTCTAATCCCCTTTTATTGTCTTAGGTAATTTAAAGTGAGCTACAAATAATGTGCAATCAAAAGAGCTCAAATAAAGGTACCTCTAAGCTCCCATGTCCTATGACTCAGAGGGCTGTGATTAGATCATGGCATTGACTTCCCAGGGAAATCACATCTACTTTTATCTCCTGATGAGAATATTCCAGAGAAACAGGGTGGGGGATGGATGGGTGGGAACCACATAGATTATATGTCCCTTCATCTTTAATATTTCCCTGGAAAATTACTCTTCTAATTTTGGAAAGAAGCAAAGGTAGACCCAATGGAAGTAGTGATTTGTGTTTGAAATTCATAATTACTCCTGGAGACATGGAATTTAATGGTTACAAGCAGCCTCCTGAGTTCTTGGGCTGCCTGAAAGATATATCTTTCATATCCTGCAAGGTAGTGCATACATAGACTAAGTATTCTCATAAAGTTACTCACAGAAAACTTCCTGGCATCTAGCTGAAAAAGAAAACACTATCACTATATAACAGGTATTGTGAGATGGGATGGAGCCATAGTACAGCTGATAGGACACTTGTGTTGCACATGGGTAACCTGGGTTTGATCCACTGCACCATATATGGCTCCAGAGCCCTACTAGCAGTGATTCCTGAACACAGAACTAGAGTAAGCTCTGAGCACAGCTGGGTGTACTCCCCTCCCCCCAACAAAAATAAAGCCTGATCTCTCCCATCCTGGAGCCAAATGGGGGGGCAGAGAATCTGGGGGACAATTTGAAGTTTACATGGAACATAGGGTAGAACTCATTTAACTTCTTTGTGACTCACTTTCCTGATCTAGAGAATAAGTTTAATAATTTAATTAAGTGGATTAAGTGGCCTAGTATGTGCAAAGCATTAAGATCAGTCTCTGACACCTAGGAAGGAAAGTTTATGATCATTGTCACTATTGTATTTTATGTTTGTGTCAAGACAGAGTGTTATGATGTGGTCTGCAGTCAGATGGAAATGTTAGCCCAGTAGACTATATTATGACAAAGACCCTTCTCTGACTCCGCTTATAAGACCATGCAAGTTGTTTGATTGTCCTGGGAAAGGCTAGAAAACAAACAAACAAACATTAGGTTGAAAGCCAGGATGCTGGGTCTGGGTCCCGATTCTGCTATGAATCAGTCAAATATCCTGGAACCAATCCCTTTTAATCTTTTAGGTCTCTATTTCTTTTCTATAAAAGGAAGTCTTCCCTTTTTCTACTCAGTGCTTTGAGATGATCCTTTCTTTCTTCACCATGATTTTAAAGCAACTTACTATTTTTTAAATTTTATTTTTTTAATTAATTTACCACTGATTTATTGAATTTCAGAGGTTGGATCTTAACTCTATAGGTGTGCAATCACCAACACTCCCACCACAAAATTTCCAGTGCCTCTACTGAAAGCATCCTGTTATGCATTCTTCCCAGGCCCCTCTCTTTCTTCTGGTGTCTGCTATAATTTTCAGGGAATCTAGCAGTTAGTTATGTTGGTACTTGTCAGCTTGTTTTTAACGAATTATATACCACACAAGAATAAGAACAAACCCAAACTCACATCCTTACCTATTTCACTTAGCATAATCACTTCAAAGATCTATCCCTTTTGCATCAAAGAGAACAACTTAATCTTTTGCAATAGTCGAGTAGTAATCAGTTGAGTATATAAATACAACACAACTTTTTTTTTAAATCTAGTCATCTGTTCATGGGCAATTAGTGGCTTGCAAGGCAAATGTCTTAACTTCTGTAATATCTCTCTAGGCCCAGAGAGCTATCTCATCATAACCTTCAGAACACAACTCAAGTAATAGTTTCTCAGTGGGGTTTTTCTTCATCATTTTAGTTAAGTAGATTCCCCCATTTTTTCCATCTAACTTCTTTCTTTTCTTTTTCTTTTTGTGATTTTGGTCACACCTGGTAATTCTCAGGGGTTCCTCCTGGCTCTGCCTTCAGAAATTACTCCTGGTAGTGCTCAGGGGACAGGAATCAAACCCAAGACAGCTGCAATTAAGGCAAAGGCCCTATCTACTGTACTATTGCTCTTGTCCCATTTTTTTTTGTTAAGAATAATTTTCAAGAATAATAGTACAGCGAGTAGGGCGTTTGCCTTGCATGCGGCAAGCCAGGTTCAATCCTTGGCATCCCATATGGTCCCCCAAGTACCACCAGGAGTAATTCCTGAGTGCAGAGCCAGGAGGAACCCCTGAGCAATGCTGGGTGTGAGTCTGGAAGATAGTACAGAGGCTGGGAAGCATCCTTGAGTTGGGCTCAAGTCCCTGCAAAACATGGACCCCCAGCTCCGGGGTGATATCTGGATATCTTGCAGCATCCTCGCATTCTCATGCTGGTCCTGTTGGTCTAGAGTTGCTGGTGAACAGAAACAAAAACATCAAATTCACAGATTAAACAGTGTTTGGTGTGCTAACACCCACAGTTTGTTAGAACCCAACCCCTGATTTGCAGATCCAGTGCAGTCTTCTTTAGTTCATGAATTTAAGTCCATTTGGTCTCATATATTGTGACTGTAATAACTTACATAATTTCTTGCAGGTAACAACCCCATCAAAAGAATTTTTAGTCTCTCTTTGTTCAAGATAATTAATTGCCTAACACCATACAAGTAGAATGACAAGAAAGGTCATTCATTTAGCATGATGAGAACACAAAAATATTATGTGATTTCCATCCTGAAAAAGAAGGGGTAGGTTTTGAAAGAATAAATACTGTCACCTGCACCTCTTTTCATAAGAAAACCTGTCAGCCCTTTTTATTTTGTATACAGTTGGCTTTTCCCTTTGAATATTTGGAGAACGATCATGCTTGAGATTTCCTATTAAAAACCAAGGCCATTTTAAAATGGAAGTCTTCCTTTTATTGCTAGTAATATTAGTTTTGGGGGCCACATCTAGCTATAGACAGGGCTTATTCCTGACTCTGTCCTGGCAGTATTTTGGTACTGTATGTGGTACTGGGAATCCAACTGGGGCCTGCTGCGTATAAGGCAAATGCCTTAGTCCCCATACTATATCTCTTACCCTCTGCTTATATTACTTGAGGTCAAATACAATCCTTCCCTCCTCTATCAATATATTTCTCAGATATTTATATAAAAAGGAGTGCAGGAGTAGCCACTGAACATATTCAGTTTGCAGACCACATTCATGAATTTAACATCTTATGTTCATATCTGTGTCATTCTTTATGCAATGGACTAGGATAAATTTATTTTGGGGAGGGCTACACCGAGAAGTGTTCAGTACTTAATCTTGGCTCTGTGTTTAGGGATCACTCCAGGCAGGGCCTGGGGGACCGTATGGGTGCAAAGGATTGAACCAGGATTGGCAGCATGCAAGGATAGTGCCCCACTCACTATATTATTGCTCTGGCCTTTGGACTGGGTTGGATTTCTCAGGAATTAATTTTCTTTTAAAAGGATAGGCACCCATAAGTGGATATGCAGTGGGTGGGTCATTCTGAATCCCACCATGAGGTTTTGATTTGAATCATCATAACTTAATGTAATATAAAAAATGCTGCTAACCTTGCTGCCTGGAAGAGAGATAGTGTTATTTTCTTATGATCTGCTAAGTGCTCAGGCAGCGGGTTGCTGCCACTCAGCAACTCTTCCGCAGAGATGAAAATGAGAAGGGTTTCATCTCCACTAAGAATTTGGTTTCTATTCCATCAATGCTTAAATTTTTTTTAAAAAATTAAGATTATTTAAACAATTCATTTCCTTCAGGTTTCTAGTATTTTTGGCACCTGAGCAATGAACAATGCTTAAAAGCAAATTGTTCTGAATTATTTATTTATTCATTGTTGGGCTTAGGGACAATACCCAGTGGTAGTCAGGGACTGCTTTTGGCTCTCTGATCAGGAGTGACCTCTGCAGTGCTCTGCAGATCACACGCTGTGCTGGGGATTGAACCTCAGTCAGCAGGTTGCAAGGCAAACATCTTATTTAACCTCTCCATTATCTCCAAACCTACTGAATTAATTTTTAATTAATATATAATTCACATGTCCTAAAATTAACTCTTTAAAAAATGAATTTCAACTACAATCACTATTCTTTAGCATATCTTCACATGCTTGTATGATTTCACTGATTATCTAATTCAAAAATATTTTCACAATCGTAGGATAACATTGGTTTGTCCTTTCCACCTTGCCACAGGGAGCTTAGGTTTATTGGGTTACTCCCATCACAGTGCTCCCATTCCTCTGTGTTTATTTGTAACTTCTTTCTTTATGTTCTGTGGACTTGTAAATATTGTTTTTCTCTTTGCCTTAATTCCATTGCAGTTAATTCAGAGCAATGTCTTTTTTGTATGGATACAAGAAGGCAGTTAATGCCATGCTTTTATAACTTGGAAGTTAGTTGACGCCAGATAATAATATCTCCTCTGGGGCAGGAGATATTATTTATATATCTATATTTATAATTGAGAGATAATAATATCTCTCAATTGCCCATATTTCCTAGCACCCTAAAAGCAGGGTCCCAACGAGGGGCTGGATGAACCTAGGGCAAGCTGTGACCTATGTGCTACCCTGGAATCAAAATGGACCTGGCCAAAGTGCCATAATGTTTAACTATAAGTTAAGAGCATGGTCATGGACAAATTGTGTCATGATCCAAAAAGCAATAACTAGAGTCGGACCCTGCTAAGGTTAGGAATGATTAATCTGGCCTGAGCACTGTAATCTGATTCTGTGGCAAGATGTCCCCAGGAGAACCACCCTACAAGCTCAATATATCTCTTACTGTGTACACACAAAAGAACTAATATTAAGAAGTAGAATTAAGCTCTCCGCAGCTGCATGAGCGTGAATCCAGACCCAGCTAAACCACTTTTGACATGGGCAGCTACTTGCAGAATGTCTCCAGCCTGAGAACTCAGCCGCGACCCCATGCCCGCCCAGGAGGGGAAAGGTATTTCTCTCTCTCGCCTGTCCCCTCCTGGGGATGAAGGGTGTGGGGACCGCCATATTATGACGACCACAGATGGGGTTTACAAGCTTGCAATGATCCAACATCCAGAAGAAATCTCCCTGGAATTAGTTGTTAAAGTGCAGAAATCCAAAACCGCGTGGCCGCGGTAGCGCGGTAGCAGCTGCGTGACCTCATTTCTCTTCACAACAGGTCTGACTCTAGTGGGGTGCTCCTAACAATAATGGTGTGGTTAGTGTTGAAATATTGGATGTAACCAAAGTAAATAGAAAGTAAAGTGAAATTTATCAGTTACAAGGCAGGGTGGGGGGTGCAGGGGTGGGCGGGATGGGAGGTGTACTATGGGTTTTTTTTGGTGGTGGGATATGGGCACTGGTGAAGGGATGGTTGTTTCAGCATTGTATGACTAAGACTTAAGCCTGAAAGCATTGTAATTTTCCACATGGTGATTCAATAAAATAAAATTCTTATTAAAAATAAAAGAAGTAGAATTAAGGCCCCAGCTCTCCCCCCCTTGTGTCTGCGTGCCCCCATGGCCCAGGAACTGACCTCAACCCAGTGTCCAGCGGGTAGGGACCCCGGGCTCCCAGCCACTACTGCAGACCCCATGCTTCCTGCTTCTTAATCCAGGTGTGCAAGCCCCCCTCATACGGGGCCAGAAAGGGACATGGCCTCTGCAGTAGTGGGCGTGTCCTCCGCTGCAGGGCACGTGGTCTCCAGGGGTGGCTGCAATTATTTTCCCCTATTCCAGTACACTAGAAAGATATCTCTATCCCCATTACCTAACTCTGTAGAGAACTCCACAGCTATCTCAAATGCAAAAGGCAAATAGGCCACTAGCCTACTCCAGTTGCACCAAAATATCAGTTAGCACAAATCCTATCCAATTACATCAAAATACCAATGAGCACAAGAAGCCATACAAGCCCAGTGTAAAAGAACACATCCTTCACCAGAAACCTCACAAAGAGAGAACAGCGCTAGTGAACTGGAAGGTCCCACCTCTACACAACCTTGACAACATGAAGAAACAGCACAAGTACCCACCACGAGGAGAGGATGAAGAAAAGAGTCCAAAAGCGTCAGCAGGGGTTACCCACAAATGTGATCTCTCCGATAAAGAATTCAGAGAAGAAATGCTGAGAATGTTCAACGAACTTAAAGAAACAGTGTAGCAGTCAGCGAAGAAAACACAGGAAAAATGAGAGCAGAAATAGGAAAGCTACATTCAGAAATGTTATGAATAAAAGACTCAGTAGACGAAGTAAAAAACACAGTGAGTGCCCTCAACAGTAGAATGGCTACAGCTGAAGATACAATCAGTGAGCTTGAAGATGAGCAGCAGAAAGCTCACAGGCTCCAACAAACAATTGGAAAAGACCTCAAAATAGCTCTAGGGCGAATCATCTCAGAGACCTGGGAGATGATTCCAAGAGGAATCACATTAGAATCATCAGAGCACCGGAAGGACAGGGAAGCAACACTAATGATAAAGCCATAGTTAAAGAAATCATTGCTGAAAAGTTCCCAGAGCTGGATAATGCAGACGTCCAGATCCTAGGAGTCCGAAGGGTGCCAGCTAGAAGAGACCCTAATAAAAAGACTCCAAGACATATCATAGTCAGAATGATGGATGCCATGGATAGGGACACAATACTGCGAGCAGCAAGGCAAAAAAAGGAAATCACATACAAAGGAGCATCCCTCAGATTCACAGCAGACTTATCATAGGAAATCCTCCAAGCCAGAAGACAATGGTGGGATATAGTGAAAAACCTCAATGAAATGAACATCTCACCAGGGATACTCTATCCGGCTAAACTCTCACTCAAACTCGAAGGAACCCTACATAATTTCATGTATAAGCAACAGCTCAGGAACTTCATAGACTCAAAACCAAACTTAAAAGAAAGACTAAAGGGGCTCATGTAAGACAAGAAAAACCTCTACAATCACAACAAACCCCTACATAGAGACGGCACAAAACTCCATGACAATAATCTCTCTCAATGTCAATGGTCTAATGCACCCATCAAGAGACACAGAGTGCAAAATGAATTCAGAAACTGAACTCAGCATTCTGCTGCCTACAAGAGACACACCTGAATGATCAGAGTAAACACAGACTCAAAGTCAAAGGGTGGAAAACAATCCTTTAGCAAACAACTCCCTCAAAAAAGCTGGGGTTGACATACTAGTATTGGACAACATTGATTTTAGGTTGAAAAAGATTAGAAGGGACAGCAAAGACCATTTTTTACTAATCAAGGAATATGTACTAATCAAGGGAGTGTGAGGAAGAACTCACACTCCTAAATGTATATGCACCTAATGAGGGATCAGCTAAATACTTAAAACAACTGTTAACAGATTTTAGGGAACACATTGCTAGCAACACAATAGTAGTTGGAGATTTCAACACTGCCTTATCACCTCTGGATAGATCAACAAGATCAAAACTCAGCAAGGAAACACTGGCCTCAAATGAAGAAATAGAAGAGAGAGGGCTAATAGATCTATACAGTGCTTTGCATCCCCATAATAAATAATTCACATTCTTTTACAGTGCACACAGAACATTCTCCAAAATAGATCATGTGCTGGCCACAAAGCATATCTCCATAGAATCAGGAAGATAGAAATTGTATCAACTATCTTCTCAGACCATGATGCACTGAAGATCGAAATTAATCATGTACAGATGCAGAGAAACAAATAAAACACCTGGAAATTAAACAACTTGATGTTGAACAATGAGTGGGTTAGGGAGGAAATCAAGGAAGAAATCAAAAGGTACCTGGAAACAAATGAGAATGAAGAAACAAGCTACCAGAACCTATGGGACGCAGTTAAAGCCATGTTAAGGGGAAAATTTATAGCTCTGCAATCATATCTCAGGAAGGAAGAAAGGGCCCACATAAATAAACTGACCTTACAGCTCAAGACCTTAGAAAAGGACCAACAAAAGGAGCCCAAACCAGGAAGATGGAAAGAAATAATAAAACTTAGAGCAGAAATCAATGACATGAAAACCCAAAAACCAGTTCGAGAGATCAATGAATCTAAGAACTGGTTCTTTGAGAAAATAAATAGGATTGATAAACCACTAGCAAGACTCACAAAGAAAGAGAGAGAGAGAACTCTAATAGACTGAATCAGAAATGAAAAGGGGGACATCACAACAGAAACCAAAGAAATTCAAAAGATCATCAGAGACTACTTCGAAAGTCTGTATACCACAAAACAAGAGAATCTAGAAGAAATGGATAAATTCCTAGATTCCTATAACCTCCCAAGACTGAACAAAGATGATTCAGAGTACCTGAATAGACCCATTACTATCAAGGAAATTGAAACTCTAATCAAAAGTCTCCCCCAAAGCAAAAGTCCAGGTTCAGATGGATTCACTACCGAATTCTTCCAAACATTTAAAGATGACCTATTGCCAGTTCTTTTCAAGCTTTTCCAGGAAATAGAGGAAACAGAAACACTCCCAAACAGTTTCTATGAAGCACATATCATCCTAATACCAAAAGCGAACAGAGACACCACAAAAAGAAAACTACAGACCAATATCTCTGATGAATACGGATGCGAAGATCCTCAACAAAATCTTAGGTAATAGAATCCAATAACTCTTCAAAAAGATCATATACCACGACCAAGTGGGATTCATCCCAGGGATGCAAGGATGGTTTAACATTTGGAAATCAATCAACATAATCCATCATATAAACAAAAGAAAAGAAAAAAAATTACATGATCATATCAATAGATGCAGAGAAAGCATTTGACAAGATCCAGCACCCATTCATTATAAAAATTCTCAACAAAATGGGTATGGAAGGGAACTTCCTCAACATAGTCAAAGGCATCTACCACAAGCTTATAGCAAGCATTATCCTCAATGGGGAAAAAACTAAGGGCCTTCCCTCTAAGATCAGGGACAAGACAAGGATGCCCACTCTCACCACTTCTGTTCAATATAGTACTGGAAGTACTTGCAATAATGATTAGGCAAGAAAAAAGACATTAAGGGCATCCAGATAGAAAAGGAATAAATCAAGCTCTCACTATTTGCAGATGATATGATATTATATTTAGAGAACCCCAAAGCCTCTACTAAGAAACTCCTTGAAACAATAGACTCATATAGTAAAGTCGCAGGCTACAAAATCAATACCCAAAACTCCATGGCTTTCCTATATGCAAATAATGAGAGAGAAAAAAGTGATATGAAAAAAGCAATCCCGTTCACAATCATGCCTCAGAAAATCAAGTATCTTGGAATCAGCTTAACTAAGAAGGTGAAGTCCCTGTACAGAGAAAACTACGAAACGTTATTTCACAGAATAAAAGAGGACACGAGGAAATGGAAACACATCCCCTGTTCTTGGATTGGGAGAATTAACATTGTCAAAATGGCAATACTCCCCAAAGCATTATACAGATTCAACGGGATCACTATAAGGATACCCATGACATTCTTCAAGGAAGTAGACCAAACACTCCTGAAATTCATATGGAACAACAACCACCCATGTATAGCTAAAACAATTTTGGGGAAAAAGAAGATGGGAGGCATCACCTTCCCCAACGTCAAACTCTACGTCAAGCAGTAATAATTAAAACTGCATGGTAGTGGAACAAAGGCAGAGAAGTAGACCAATGGAACAGAGTTGAATATCCTGACACACATCCTCAAATATATGATCATCTAATCTTTGATAAGGGAGCAAGAAATGTGAAGTGGAGCAAGGAAAGCCTCTTTAACAAACAGTGCTGGCATCACTGGACAGCTACATGCAAAAAAAATGGGCTCAGACCTATACCTAACACGATGCACAAATGTTAGATCAAAATGGATTAAAGATCTCAACATCAGACCAGAATCCACAAGGTACATTGAAGACAAGGTTGGCAAAACCCTCCATGACATTGAAACTACAGGTATCTTCAAAGATGGCTCGCCACTGACCAGGCAAGTGGAAACAAACAAATGGAACTACCTTAAACTGAGAAGCTTCTGCACCTCAAAAGATACAGAATACAAAGACAATCTACAGAATTGGAAAGGATATTCACCTAATGCCATCTGATAAGGGGTTGATATAAAGGATTTACAAGGCACTGATTGAACTCTATAAGAAGACATCCAACCCCATCAGAAAATGGGGCAATGAAATGAACAGAAACTCTCTCAAGGAAGAAATTCAAATGGCTAAAAGACACATGAAAAAATTCTCCTCATCACTAATCATCAGGGAGATACAGATCAAAACAACAATGAGATACCATCTCACACCACAGAGACTGGCCCACATCCAAAAGAACAAAAGTGACCGGTGTTGGCATGGATGTGGGGAAAAAGGAACTCTCCTTCACTGCTGGTGGGAATGCCGACTGGTTCAGCCCTTTTGGAAAAACAGTATGGATGCTTCTCAAAAAATTAGAAATTGAGCTCCCATTTGACCCAGCAATACCACTTCTGGGAATTTATCCCAGAGATGCAAAAAATTATAGTAAAAGTGACATCTGCACATATATGTTCATTGCAGCACTGTTCACAATAGCAAGAATCTGGATAAACCCTACTGCCCAAGAATAGATGACTGGTTAAAGAAACTTTGGTACATCTACACAATGGAATACTATGCAGCTGTTTAGAAAAGATGAAGTCATGAAATTTGCATATAGGTGGATCAACATGGAAAGTATTATGTTAAGTGAAATCAGTCAGAAAGAGAGGGACAGACATAGAAAGATTGCACTCATTTGTGGAATATAAAGTAACAGAATGGGAGACTAACACCCAACAATAGTAGAGATAAGTACCAGGAGGATTGCTCCACAGCTTGGAAGCTGGCCTCACATGCTGTGGGGAAAAAGCAGCTCAGATAGAGAAGGAAACACCAAGCAAAGGGTGCTAGGTGGGCCTGCTAGGGATTGGAGATGCGGGCTGAAAATAGACTATAGGCTGAACATGATGCCTACTTAATACCTCTATAGCAAACCACAACACCCAAAAGGAGTGAGAGAGCAAAAGGGAATGCCCTGCCACAGAGGTGGGGTGGGGTGGAGGGAACAGGGTGGGGGTGGTGGGAGGGATGCTGGGGCCATTGGTGGTGAAATATGGTCACTGGTGGAGGGATGGGTACTGGATCATAGTATGACTGAAATGCAAGCATGAAAGTTTGTAAATCTGTAACTTTATCTCACAGTGATTCACTAATAAGAAATTTTAAAAAAGGAAGTAGAATTAAGATGTTAATTAAGTTATTGGACTAAGGAAAGGAGAAAAACACTTTAAGTGGCATTTTGCCCGTGAACAAAGGAAGGACTTTCTTATTTTGATTTTGTTGCGGATAATAGGGTGTGGTGACTACCTCCAATATAGGGAGTTGGAGAGAGAGAGAGAGAGAGAGAGAGAGAGAGAGAGAGAGAGAGAGAGAGAGAGAGAGAGAGAGAGAGAGAGGGAGAAAGAGTAAGGGAGAGAGTGTGTGTGAGAGAGAGTGAGAGAGAGAAAGAGAGAGAAAGATCAGGACAGCAAGATGGAGAGTAGAGAGACTAGCAAGGGGGACAAAGGGAGAAGAATTTAGGGGAAGAATGCAGGAGCAGGTGTGGAGAGATGAGAGACACGGCTGCGAGAGGGAGCGTTGTGGAGAGATGAGCAGGAGAGACAGGAGGAGATGGGAATGAGGAGCAGTGTGAGACTAGAATGGAGAGCTTAGTGAGACTGGGACGGGCACGTCGGGAGAATGGAGTAGATGGCAACTAATCTCAACCTGCTTGGCCCTGCTTCCTCCTTCACCTGCCTCCGGCCTGGGCTGCCCTGGGAGGGGGAGCAGCCCAAGTTCACCAAACCCAGGCAGTGAGAGGGAGTCGCCAGGGTTTTCTCTAGCCGTCCTGGAGATTATACAACCATCCCTTCAGAAAAACCTCATATCCACTAGCAGTCAGTCTCCATTCATTGCTCCTCCTTCCAGACCCTATTAACCACTAATGTACAATACCTTAATGAAATCTAGATAATTTTTTGATCTGCAATTTTGTCACACTGTCATCCCATTGCTCATCGATTTGTTTGAGTGGGCACCAGTAACGTCTCTCATTGAGAGACTTATTGTTACTGTTTTTGGCATATCCAATACGCACCTGAGCGGGCACCAGTAACGTCTCTCATCGAGAGACTTATTGTTACTGTTTTTGGCATATCCAATACGCACCGGTAGCTTGCCAGGTTCTGCCGCGCGGGCTCCATACTCTCGGTAGCTTGCTGGGCTCTCTGAGAGGGGCAGAGGAATCGAACTCAGGTTGGCCAAGTGAAAGGCGAACACCCAACTGCTGTGCTATCGCTCCAGCCCTGCAATTTTGGAAGAAAAAAATTTGATGCTAACTGAAATCAGCTTTTATTTAAATTAACTTATTGTGAAAATCAAGATTTTAGATTGTAAAAATAAGATAGTTGCCTATGGTGGAAAGTGAAAATGAAAGCTGGAAATATTATTGTCAAACATTTCACAGTGGAGTTACAATAGAGTGGCACATTTAAGGCCGATTTATATGAAAAGATTATCCTTCAAGCTTGTACAATAAACATACTAACAGTTTATCAATCTGGATCCATTTAATTCAGGATATTTTATAATTTAAAAGAATTTTGCCAAATTAAAAATAATGAGAGGACACTATTTTGGCATCCTTAGAAGACCTATGTACATTCTAGTAATAAAATAGTGATCACCTTCTAGCAACTAATCTCGATTAAGAAAATATTAGCACGCAAGGCTTAACCTGTAACAACATGTTAGTAATCTCTTATACAAGGGCTTCATGGCTCCAGGGTGAGATACAACAATTTTAACACACTTACTTCTAAGGTAATATTTTTTGATCAAATTTAGCAAATTATTCATGACAAGCAATGTAAAGTAAATTGTTTAGGGATGGCTATTGGGGCAGGCTTTGGTGGTGGTTGAGAAAACTTTAAATAATGGTGGTGGGAAGGTGCAGTCGTGGTGTGATTAGTGTAGGAATATTGAATGTAATAAATAATCATGAACAACTTCATAAAAATGAAATTTAAACAAATTTTAAAAGAATGTGAAAGGAACCTTAATTACCAGACAAATTAGAAAAATACAAATAATAAAAATACTAACCATTTCACAATAAACAGTTTCAGCTCCCAAATTTAAAACTACAGGTTCGTGTATGCATTTCTGTGTGTAGAAATTTGAGGCATTAATAATTAAAGTGATATTATTCCTTTTTGAAAAAGAAATAACCAAAAACCTTCTCTCTTAATTTGAGAATTTCCCAGTGTGGAATTCCTGGTTCAATAATACACTGAGTTGCTACTGTTTCTGTTGCTATGGTTGTAAAATGGAATTAACTATGGGGTGATCTATTAAATTGGTAGTCCATTAACCTGAACTTGAGCCATCAATCAACAAAGATAAGGGTGGAGACAGGCACAGTTGTCTCTAATGGCGTAGAATTCATCTCAGATCCATAACTCATGACAGAAGCTTGATTTAAGCTATTATCTTCTGTGAATGGAAATGTCCTTTGGAAGCAGAGATTGTTGGTCATGGGAACCCCAGAAAAGGAAATTCCCAGAGGTCAGTGTTGAAGTGTCATTCATGCCCTGTTTGAGGTTAGCCCTGTTTGAGATTATCCCAGCCCAAGGACACAGCCTGCCCTGTCGGTTGCAGGATTCAGTAGAGCCAGAAGCTGAGTCATAGTAGCAGGCTCCTTCTTCCTAGTTATAATTGGGGCTTCTTTGCAGATTTTACCTAGAGAAAGGTTGGCTGGGTCAAAAGTATCCAGGAAGATATAATTCTTGTTACAAGTTATTGGTTTACTTTATATAATAAATGAACCTTTATTTCTAGCTCTCTCTTGAGCTCACTGCTGCTCATAAGTCTCCTTGAGCTTCAGAAGATGACCAGATTTCCCCCACTGACAGGGGGTAGAGGTGAACAGCTCTTCACACCAACCAGATTTTAACTTTAAAAAGTGTTTACTCATCAGTAAGAAACGAATCTTTTCTTGGTTAGAAAGTTAGAAATGAAACTTTTTAAAGATATGCCATGTCATAATAGTTTCTAAAATATGGTAGGAATTATATATAATATATACATATTTTAATTAAATCACAGTCAGATACACAGCTACAAACTTGTCCATAATTGGGTTTCAGTTATATAATATTCCAATACCTGTCCCGTACATATATGTATATATGTATGTGTGTGTGTTATGTATGTATATGAAAGTTTCATATATATAAAAGTTACTGAGAAGGGTTGTTGGTATTAAGTTTCAGGTAAAGATTAATATTATTTGGGGGTGGGAGAGGAAGTATAAGGGTGAAGATGCACTCCTTGCATACTACCGACCCTGTTCCCAGTGCAGCGTTGGGAGCCACAGAGTACCTGTAGGGTGTGACCCTTGGGCTCCCTTTGCACTGCCAGTGTAGCTTGAGAATTCCCAGCACTGCCGGGCGGAAGCAGTACTTCATCCTTTGCCTTCTCATTGAACCTCTATTCCCAGTTGGCCAAATATTGCAGAGAGGAGTCCCTGTGGCTTCTGAGTACCACTTGGGAGGCTACTCTCACGAACCAGATAACCAACCAACAAAACTAATTTGAGAGTTAGGATCCAAGTTAGTGATTCAGGTCTAATTTAAATAGCATATTATTAGTTTCTCTATTTTAGCCTGGGTTCTTTTAGTTTTGATTTGATTTTAGTCTTTCCTTCCCCTCTATACTCTTGGAATAAACACTTGGTATAAGACCCTTGGGGTCCCAGAGAAAAGTTTTCTGGGACAACTGAGAATGGATTTAGTATTTCAAATCAAGTATTATGAGGGACTGGAGTTAGTACAGCAGGTAAGGTGCTAGTCTTGCATGCAATTGACTTGGGTTCGATCCCTAGATCCATATATGTTCCCCTAAGTACTGCCAGGAGTAATCCATGAGCAAAAAACCATATATGAGGACCTGGGGTTTTGCTCAATGGTAGACTGTCTGCTTGGTGTAAAGTCTTGAATTGGATCCCCAACACAGTTCATATGCTGTGTAAGATCCCAGTGGCAGTGGCTTTACAACACAAATGTTCCATCTCTAGTTCACTGCAACCAAGTGTGGGTGAACATATAACTAAAGAGTGTGTAATCCCAGGAAAGCACCACAGCCACATGTGTAATTACAGCAACCAAGTGTTCAAGATAATAGTCATTAATTACATCAACAACAAAGTGAAGAAAAGTGGAAATTATGAAAGAACACAAATAGATTCATACTCAGTGACTTCATGGTCTGCCTTTTGGAATTTAAAGGAGGTAAGTCAAAGGAAATAGTTAATTAATTCAAAGGAAATAAATAGTTAATACAATAATTCAAAATAATTCAAAAAAGGAAGAAAAAATAAAAGTTTGTTTATTGTTTAATATGATGTAAAAATAAATTTGAACACCATTTATGGCCCTCATGGATAGCCAAGTAAATTGACATATCTCATAGGCTACTAAATAGCCATAAATTATGACTTTTATGTAACAATATGAAATAGTGAAGAATGCTCACCAAATATTTTGTTATAAAAAATGAAGAACATTTACATACCCTGTATCACAGCTAGTTGAAAGTAAGTTGCTATAGATAAGGAATGGTAGAATTTCAGGAATATGTAGACAAGTATTAGAGATGTAGACACCACTTAGAATATTCCTTCTATGTTATAATGCACCAATAGAAATAATTTTGTTTTACAATATAAACTCAAATAAAATGAAAAGACAATGAGAGTATTATTCAGGAAGTTGATGAATATCTTTATGTGGATACTTTATTTGGACTCTTACAATATTTTCCTTGTACTAGAATTTGGTGTTAGCAGTATTTGTCTATGTTAAATATACTCAGATCCCATTCCTTTAAAAATAATTTGAAAGATAGTCTTTGAATTAAGATTTCTAAGGTGATGGTAAAACCTTTAAGTTATCTCTCTGGTTAAAGCATAACATTGAGTGATAAATGTATGGTGACCCTAGAACTAAGGTCCAGGTTTCTGTCTCAACCTCATGCTACTAACCAGCCTGAAGACCTCTGAGAAATATTTGACTTTTGTGGAGTAGTCCTTTCATGTGTCACTCGACCTTTTCGGCCTATGCTTTTTTTTTTTTAGTCTCTCTAATGGGATATTAATGTTTGAGTAGAAATATTGAATGCAAATTTGTTTTTTTGGGTTTTGGTTTTTTTTCTTTGCTTTTTGGGTCACACCCAGCGATGCACAGGGGTTAACTCCTGGCTCTGCACTCAGGAATAACTCCTGGCAATGCTTGGGGGACCATGTGGGATGCTGGAATCGAACTTGGGTTGGCCGCGTGAAAGGAAATGCCCTACTCGCTGTGCTATTGCTCTAGCCCCAGTGTTTTCTTAATTTATATCACTGTCACTGTCATCCTGTTGCTCATTGATTTGTTGAGCAGGCATCAGTAACGTATCCTTTGTGAAACTTGTTGTTACTGTTTTTGTACTGAATACTGTACTGTATATGCACAGGTAGCTTGCCAGGCTCTGCAGTGTGGGTGAGATACTTTCGGTAGCTTGCTGGACTCTCTGAGAGGGCGGAATCAAACAGAGGAATCAAACCAGGGTCAGCCACGTGCAAGGCAAATGCCCTACCCGCTGTGCTATCACTTCAGCCCTCTTAATCTGTATAGATAATATATTTGACTCTTGGAATATTTCTTTAAAAAAGATTAAAGAATGGAGAGATAATCAGGGGCTAAGGCGGTTGCCTTTTGTGCAGCCAATCCTGGTTCCATCCCCGGCATCTTTGGGAGGACAGAGCTGGGAGTAGCTCTGAGCACCACAAGATGTGGTCTACAGCCCTCACCCCCACATCAAATAAATGAGAAGTTAGGTTAAAACCATAATATCTATTATATTTGATCTTTATGCTTGCTGCTTCAGGAGGGTTTATTTCTGGTGTTCAGAGTGTTTCCTATGTTCTGGCAGTTGTACCACTCACATTCCTTAATGATAAGGTTCTTAAGTTTATACATACATTAGAATCCAATTAGAAGCTTCTTAAAACACAGATGTTCAGGTCTAGAGCCATTCCTAAGAGTCTGGTATTTCTAAGGAGTTCCAATTGGTGGCAGTTATATTGCTCCAGGAACCATATTTTAAGAGATGTTTCTGTGGAAAAATACTGTGTCACAGAACAAGTAGGCTTATAGAAATAGAAGCACAGTGCACTTGCTGCATTATTATTAATTGTAAAGTATTTAAAAGCACTTTAATGACTATTTGTAGGCAAAGGATCAAATAAGCAGTGGTAATATCTTATGGAATATCATACTGAAGTTACAAAGTGAGGTAGAGTAATGCGATCATATGGTAGCTAAGTTAGTTCTGGAATAAGAATGTATTTGAAAATAATTCCCAATTTTGGAGAAGATAGAAAATCTTCAATATTTAGATTTTATTCTATTAGAATTTTATTTTATTTTATTAGAATTCAATATTTAGATTGAATTCTATTTTTAAAGTGACTTGAATTTTTTTTTAGCCAACTTCACAAGCCCGATCTACAGATACATGCATGCCACTCAAGGGGGGCTTTGGAAACCCCCCGTGTGGGCGATCAGACCGCCCCCCACTCGCACATGTGTCTGAGTAACTGTCCCTTGTGCAAGTCAGAACCTGATACCAACGATGTAGTGCCAGCTTTGCCAATCAACACGGTTTGCTCTTCCATGGTTAGGAAGGGAGGCTGCCACAGGCAGCAGGTCCCAAAGAGACATGGAGGGATACTTGAATTTTTAAAATATTTATTATTTTTTGGGTTTTGGATCACACCTGGCGATGCTCAGGAGTTACTCCTGGCTCTGCACTCAGGAACCACTTCTGGTGGTTCTTGGGGGACCAGATGGGATGCTGGGATGGAACCCCAGTTGGTTGAATGCAAGACAAGTGCCATACCCATTGTACTATATCTCTCTCTGGTCCCACAATACCTTTTTTCATTCAGGACAGAATGCCTTTAGCTAGGCTCCTAATTTCAAGTGACTCTGCATTTGTTGTGTTAGTACTAGATCAGTGGAGCCTGAGTCACAGGGCAAATCACTGTGAAGCCAAGGGTGACAGTTTCTACAATATTATGATTAATGTGTATTTTTATTTTTAATAGGCATCCATGATCCTAAGGTTATAAGTCAAAATCTTTGACTTTTAAAGCTCTTTGCCTTCCATAGCAAACAGACCAATAGCTGAAAATGCATTCTGTTAAGATGCAAAATAATTAGAGCTCTATTTGACCTTTATGATAACTGGAATTTAAATATTTACTAACCTCCCCTCTTGCCTATCAAAACAAAGGTTAATTGTTAATTCATTGCATTATATTTGGAAAGCACTTTCATCTGAAGGCTCCTGCCATTGAAGCTGTTGACTTCTCATTTTAATTTTAATCAAGAGCAGTTTAAAATATTTAGGAGTGTAAATTTTAACTCTATTTTGACTACAAGAAGGCCTGTAGGAGCATGATTTCTTCACCTCTTTGTGTGTTTCCACTTCTCTGTCAAATGATAATGGTATTCACCTCAAGGAATTGCTATAAAGGTTAAGTTAAATGATACATGTCTGCATTTGGAAAAAAAAATTGGCACACTCCTGCCACTAAAACACATGGGTCCTACTCTCCAAGGCATGGTGGATGAAAGAAATCAGGTTGTTAGAAGAATGTGAACAGTATAGCATTGTTTACATAAAAACCACTCAAAACAACTTTGAATACCTTAATGGGCGCATGTATAAGTGGAGAATAAGATTGAGGAAGACCCCAGTTGCAATTAACACTACTGCTTAATTCTGGTGTGAGAGTATAAATTATTTGGAGACTTGGTCAAAGGGTCAAACACCTATTAGTAATGTTGTTTTTATTTTACATGATGAATTTATTTAGTAACACCTATGTAACTAAAAATTAGTAGGACATTCTATTTGTCTTTCTCTCAGAAAGAAATGACCAGGACTGGAGCAATCATACAGCAGGTAGGGAATTTGCCTTGCATGTGGCCGGCTTGTATTCAATCTCCAGCATCCCATATGATTCTGTATGCATTACTTGGAGTGATTACTGAGTGCAGAGCCAGGAATAACGCCTAAATATTTCCAGGTGACTCCAAACCAATGCCCACCCAAAAGAGAAAAAAATTACCTAAGGAGTTGATGAAGGACTATAAAATTATTAACCTTTCAAGTGACAAAAATGAAGGATTTTTACAAATGAAATAATTTTTTCCTTAAAAACACCTGAAACCTTATTCTTAAATAAAAAATACAGGTTAACAATCCCATACTGTTGTTAACATTAAACTTCTTGCTTTACTTTATGAAAAATACCAATTGGATCATAAATTTATCTTCAAACTTCTGTCATTTTTTTCTTTGTTAAAATCATTTTCAGACATTTCTCAAAAATCTAGAAATTGAGCCCCCATTTGAGCCAGTAATACCATTTCTGGGACTATATCCCAAGGGTGCAAAAAAACCCCACCACAGTAGAAATGACATCTGCACCTGTATGTTCATTGCAGCTCTGTTCACAATATCCAGAATCTGGAAACAACACAAGTACTCTCAAACAGACGATTAGTTAAAGAAACTTTGGTATATCTACACAATGGAATACTATGCAGCTGTTAGGAAAGATGAAGTCATGAAACTGCTTATAAGTGGATGGTGATAGAGAGTATCATGCTAAGTGAAATGAGTCAGAAAGAGAGACAGACACAGAATGACTGCACTCATTTGTGAGATATAAATATCATAATGAGACTAACACCCAAGGATGGTAGAGACAAGGGTCAGGAAGATTGCTCCATGGTTGGAAACCAGCCTCCAATTTGCTGGGGGAGAAGGCAGCTGGGATAGAGAAGGAATCACTAAGTCAATGATGGTTGAAGGGATTGCTGTGGATGGGAGATGTGTGCTGAAAGTAGATAAAGGACCAAACATGATGGCCTCTCAGTATTTGAATTGCAAACCATAATACCCATAAGTAGAAAATAAGAGGGAAATTGTCTGTCATAGAGGGAGTGAGAGGGTTAGAAGGGGGGGAAGGGTTACTGGGTACATTGGTGGTGGAAAATGTACACTGGTGGAGGGATGGGTGTTCAATCATTGTATAGCTGAAACTCAAACACGAAAGTTTTGTAACTGTAGCTCACAGTGATTCATTAAAAAATATATTAAAAAAACATTTTCAGGTGCCAGAGAGATAGATCAAGGGACTGAGCACAAGCTTAACATGCAGCAGACCTGGTTTTGATATCTGGTGCTGTGTCAACCCGGGGGCACTGTCCAGAGTGACTCTTGAGCTGGGAGTAGCTCCTTAACATCAATGCATGACCCCCAAACCAAAACCAACTCTTCCACTAACTCATTTTTAATAATTTAAATTTCTAAGTATATTTTCTATTTTTAGGTAAGTTTTTTTGTTATTAGTAATTTAACAGAGGTGCAAAATATTATTTTCCTGTTTTATTCACCCAGGATTTATTTACATAAATCAATACTATATCTTTCTAGTTTCTGGTCATTTTGTTAAATTATGGAAGGCACTTGTACTCTACAGCGTCATTAATAAATTCGAATCAGTTTTTGTTGTTTTGGTTAATATTTAAAATACACTAGAAAATTTTGGTTATACACCATAGACATGCGTGAAAATATGCTCCCTGTTTCCATCTCTCCAGGCAAGAGAAGAACGTTATACATGCAGAAATACTTTTTTTAAAATGTAGGAGTGCTGCTATTTATTCAGCCATTGATTAAGCTGATTGAATTGGGCATGAACTCCACATTACTTTTTTATTCAGTATGTTAATTTTATCACTTGTCTCACTTGTAGTCCCGTTGATCTTCGATTTGCTTGAGCGGGCTCCAGTAACATCTCCATTTGTCCCTGTCACAAGCTATTGCAGCCCAATGATATCTGCTTGCTCGAGGAACAGGAAGAGCCTCAAATCATTCATTCAGGGATTTGATGAAGAAATCTGACCATCTAGTTGGTGGGTGGCCACGAGGTCTTCTGACGTCTCGTGGAATACAGTCGGTAACAGCTCTAGTCCAGTGGTCGTCTCTGAATCGTATTACATGACTGGCCCATTTGATTTTTGATGCCTTGGCAAACGAGACAGCATCCCTGATTTTTGACCGTCGATGGAGGTCAGAACTCCGGATTCCTTCTCTCACTTGAGTGAGACATGATATTCCCAGCATAGCTCTTTCAATTCCTCTTTGGAATACCCTAATAGCATTCTCATCCTGTTTGCGTAGGGCCCAGGTCTCTGAGGCATATGTTAGTGCAGGAAGAACGGTGGAATCAAAAAGCTGTGCCCGGAGTCGGAGGTTCTTCGTTTTCTTAACCACCTCTTCGACGCTCTTGAATGCATTCCACGCTGCTCTCTTCCTCCTGCGCAGTTCTGGCACCAAGTCGTTCCTCATGTTGATTTCTCGACCCAGGTACACATAGCTGCTGCATTCAGAGATGTTCGTTCCATTGAGAGCAAATGGAGCTTCAGGGACCAGTTTGTTTTTCATGAACATCGTCTTGTTGAGATTCAGCTGCAATCTGACCTTTCCACACTCTCGGTCGAAGTCAGCCAGTATTTGTGCTGCTTGGTTAATGTTTGGTGTTATGAGAACGATGTCATCAGCAAAGCGGAGGTGGTGTAATTGCCGACCGTCTATCTTCACTCCCATTCCTTCCCATTCCAGTTGTCCCATGATGTTCTCAAGGGCAGCACTGAAGAGTTTTGGTGAAATGGTATCACCCTGCCACACCCCTCTCTTTACATCAATGATCACTTCCTTGTAGAATGGTGAGATCCTGGTGATGAATCCACAATACAGCTCTCAGAGGATTTTGATATACTGAGTTTGAACGCCCTGTTTGGTCAGGGCTTCGATGACTGCCTCAGTCTCAAACAGAATCAAAGACCTTCTTTAAGTCGATGAATGTTAGATAGAGCGGCATCTTGATCTCTCGAGAAACTTCAATGAGTCTGGCCACTGTGTGGATATGGTCTATCGTGCTGAATCCCCTTCGGAACCCGGCTTGCTCGCATGGTTGTCCTTCGTCTAGTGTTCTGCCTATTCTATTCAGGATGACACAAGTGAACAACTTGTAGACAACAGACAGCTGGCAGATTGGGAGATAGTTGCCGATGTCATGGATGTCTCCCTTCTTGTACAACAGAACGGTCCTACTGGTTTTCCACTGGGACGGAACCTTGCATTCAGACAGGTAGCATGTGAAGAGTCGGGCCAGTGTATTGATGAGTACTGGCGGCAGTTTCTTCAGGTCTTCGGGTCTGATGTTGTCCAGGCCAGGTGCTGTTTGAGTCTTTACCAGTGAAATGGCATGTCAGATTTCAGAAGGGAGAACCTTGGGAACGACATATCCATCCTGCGGAATTTGGTACATGGGCAGGTGGACATGGCTGTCAAAGAGATCCGAGTAGAAGTCGTGAATAATTTTCTCCATTGCCTTTCTAGAGGATGTGATAGATCCATCGGGATGTCGAAGGGCAGTCATTTTGGTCTTATAGTTGGCAAAAGACAGGAGAGCATTGCGAATACTTTTCCTGGCTTCTGCTGCTGGCCAACACTGCTGCTCTTCTCTCTTTGAGGTCTTCCTTTATCGCATCTCTGCACAGCTTTGTGAGCTCAGACGTTAGCTTGTGGTTGCCTGAGGCTCGTGCCAAACCACGTTGACGAATGAGCTGAAGAGTTTCTGAAGACAGGCGTCTGTTTGTGGCTTTCTCACTCTCGGCATTCTTCGCACAGACATGGAGGTGCTGAACCAGTCGATCATATTCCTTTTTCGATGTTATCAAGGATGGCATCTTCCCACATTGCTGCAATAGTGCCAAAGAGCTCCCAGTTGGTGGTCATTCTGGGAGTTGTCTTCTTAGACTTAAATTTTGCAGACTTTTCTCCTCGCTCTGTGAAGTAGAATTTTGCACGAAGGAGATGGTGGTCTGATCCTATTTGGAATTTTGGGATAACAGTGACATCGGTCAGGTAAAACATTCAATTGAATACGATGTGGTCAATTTCATTAATTTTATATTATTGTAATTTTTTAATCACTGTGATATACAGTTACAAAGCTTTCCTGTTTGAGTTTCAGTCATACAATGATCAACCACCGATTCCTCCACAGTGCACATCTTCCACCACCAAGTTCCCCAGTATTCCACCCCCCAGCCCCCATCCCCATCCCAACCCTCCCCATGCCTCTATAGCAGACAATCTCCCCCATGCTTTCTTTTGTATTGCTTGTTTTGAATAGCATATGCTGTATCGTGGCTTTAAGAGTGGCCATGCGCTCCTGGAATTCTAAAACTTTCGGTAGTTAGGGTCTAGAGAAATCTCTGCAGCGAGTTGCTTGGTTCAGAGATTCTTTGGTGTGTCTCTGGATGACGGCCCTTAAGGAGCTCAAGTAGCAGCTGGAGGCAGTTTGTGGGTGTGACCTCCAGGGTCCCTTGGGGACAGCGTAGGGGATGAGAAGGACCGGCCCATCTCCTATCCCTTGAGGCTTGGAGTTTGCCATCACTGAACCCGTGTACCTGCACTTCTCACTGGGTTCTGGAAATTGGTGGCAACCAGGGTTTTTAGGGGACAGGTGGAGGGATGACGCCTGCCCCTGACTAAGGCACCCTGGTGAAGTCAGCCTGGTTTAAAGTCTGGAGGCATCTCTGCAGTGAGCTGCTCCGTTCAGAGATTCTTTTGTGTGTCTCTAGATCATGGCCCTTGTTTCCATCTTTTCCAGAGAAGTAAACTATTGGCCCCATGCTGCCGGCCCTTTTCATATCTTTTGAGATTTATGGGTCTCTGAAATAAGGCCAATAAATGAGCTTGTTTAGCTGAGCCAGAGGTTTTTTGTGGGTGTTGCTCCCACATACCTAACTTTTGGCCATTTAATTTCTTGGTAAACTTTACCCCCAAGTTCTTGGGGTCTTGTTGAAGGCACAGTGACAATTTTGGGTAATTAGGAAGTCTGAAGGCACCATCAGGCTGCTGATGCACTCTCCCCGCAAGTACAGTTCGACCTACTAGTGGCACCATTCCCCCCAGAAATACTTATTGCTTGAGAATTACAATAGGGATAGAACATTGATTAGGCAACTAGTTTAAGAGTTGAGAGAGTCTATATATTGATGAGGAACTTTGAAAGAGTAGTGGTAAGTTTTAGTTTGCATCAGAATCACCAAAACTCTCTCAAAATCAGATTTTTGTATCCCAATCCCCAACAAACTAAATCAGGAAATTCCCACCCTACCCGACCCCCATTCCTCAGTTTTGGAATCTACCTCAGGGCCTCACACTTGTAAGGCAAGTGGTCTTCTGCTGAGCAGGGTCAGGGTATTCAGATGCAGATGAATTGTGGACCACACACTAAGAGATATTCCTGGGGTGTCACTTGCAGTGAGCTATTGTTGCCAAGTGCTAGGTGCAGAAGCATCCTTCATCTAAAATGTGTCCTTTCCATATTTTGTCCAGGGATTAGGAAATAAAAGGATAAACTATGTTAGGGAAGAAAATTAGGCTGCCTACGTATCTAGATCCTTTATTTGGTAATATTTCCAGTTTAAGAATATCCAGCTTAAGTGTCTTGGAGAAATGAGACAAAGAACAGGGCAACTAGGTCTATTGACCAGCTCTTTCCTTTTTCATGTCCTTTAACTCAGCATTGGATTCCATGACTTTTAGCCCTTTGTGTAATCAATGGCATGAGTTTTTCTCAAATCATTCTTATCTTTGAAATTTATCTAACCTGATCAGAACAAGGCTACTCATAAAGGCATGCCCCATATTTGCAGGAATAGTGTTTTTAGTTTTTCTGCAAGGTGTTTGATATTTTCAGAACCTCTTTTTATTGAAGAATTTAAGCCACAACCAAGGTTATGTCTTTTTCCCGTCTGCCCCACTTTGCTTCTCTTGCTGTTCCTGCTGCAAGAAGAAGTTGACTGTGATGGGCATGGGATGTTAATGGATTGTTTCCAGTGAGGATTCTTCCCCTTCCCTGAGAAAAACCCTTCCCATGACAGCCAAGCCAAATTCTTCTTTCTCTTTCCTCTGGATGTGTCCCCTGAGACTGCTAGATGAGTTTCGCCTTGGCCAAGGCTGCTTCTGTGAATGCTGACTAGACAGGCTGTTTCCTGCAGAAGGCAGCTGGCTCATTTCACTGGCAGCTCAGATTTTCATCTTTATAGAAAACAGAACCAAGGAGCCCACTACTGAGCCGGTGTCCCTTTATTCCTTCATTCAAACATCACCAGTTATAGGGTCTGCTATGAGGAAGGTGCCAGAAAACCCTGTGTTACTCATAAGAGTAAGCACTTGACTAAGGATGCTGAACTAGTTCCCTTGTCCTGTTGTCATACTTATAGAGGCATAATCTTCCCTTGGGCTTCTCAGAGGCTATAGAAATTGACAAAAAGTCCTAAAAGCTTGCAGATAAAGTTAATTGGGGTTTTATATTCTAGCAATAGGAAGACTTAGGAAGTGAGGCATGCCAGATGGGGATCTTTGAATGGGGTGAACTTCCAACCTTTAAGTTTAAGACAGGGGATGTGGCATAGCTGTAGAAGGCAGAAGGCAGGAAAAGGAGGAACTGGTTCTTGGAAAATGCTATATATGTCCTCAAGTATAGTCTGGGAAAAGTGGAATTCCAAGCAACATTTAATGGGAAGTACTTTTTTATTTTCAACTCACAGGGAGCTAGGCTGGATGAGAAGTGGGGGCCAATCTTCTCTTGACATCTATTCACAGGTTTCTAGTCTCTTTTCCATTCATCTCACACCACAGAGACTGGCACACATCCAAAAGAACAAAAGCAACCAGTGCTGGTGTGGATGTGGGGAGAAAGGGATACTCTTTCACTGTTGGTGGGAATGCCGACTGGTCCAGCCTTTCTGGAAAACAATATGGACAGTCTTCAAAAACTAGAAATTGAGTTTTCATATGACCCCATAATACCACTTTTGGAAATATATCCTGAGGGTGCAATTTTTTGCATGGTAGAAATGACATTTGTACCTATATGTTCATTGCAGCACTGTTCACAATAGCCAAAATCTGGAAACAACCCAAGTACCCTAGAACAGATGACTGGTTAAAGAAACTTTGGTACTTCTATACAATGGAATACTATGCAGCCATTTGGAGAGATGAAGTCATGAAATTTGCTTATAAGTGGATGGATATGAAGAGTATCATGCCAAGCGAAATGAATAAGAAAGATAGGGACAGACATAGAAGGACTGCACTCATATGTGGAGTATAAAATAACGTAACATGAGACTGACACCCAAGGACAGTGGATACAAACGCCAGGAAGATTGCTCCATAGTTGGAAGCCTGCCTCATGAGCGGAGGGAGAAGGCAGTTGGAATAGTGAAGAGATCACTAAGAAATGATGGTTGGAGGAATCGGTCAGGATGGGAGATGTGTGCTGAAAGTAGATAATGGACCAAACATGATAACCTCACAGTATCTGTATTGCAAACCATAATGCCCAAAAGTAGAGTATGGGGAATATTGTCTGCCATGGAGGCAGTAGGAGGGTAGGAAAGGAGGATATACTGGGGACATTGGTGGTGGGAATGTGCACTGGTGGAGGGATGGATGTTTGATCATTGTGTTATTGAAACTCAAACATGAAAGCTTGTAACTATCTCACGGTGATTCAATGAAAAAAAAAGGGAAAAAATGAGAAAAAAAAGTCAAGTGGGGGCCACACCTTTGTTCTGTCTCAGAGGAACTGGAAGAAGCAAAAGAAGGTAGGAATTTATCCTGACTTGGGAAGAAAGAGGTCATTGCTTTGATACAACAGTAGTCAACCAAGTGAGTGGTGTTAGAATGAAGGAATTACCTTCCAACAAATCCTTCTTTTCTTTCTTTCTTTTTTCTTTCTTTTTTATTTGGCTCTTACTGATTTATTTTCTGACCATTCTATTTGCCATTTTTAAAAAAATTGAATCACTGTGAGAACAGTTATAAAGCTTTCCAGTTAAAATCTCAGTCATACAATGATCAAACAGCCATTCCTTTACCAGTGCACATTTTCCACCACCAAGACCCCAGTATACCCCCCATCCCACCCCTCCCGCTGCCTATGTGGCAGATGATTTCTACTTTACTTTCTCTCCACTTTGATCACATTCAATATTTCGACAAAAGACCCACCATTATTATTTGGATTTTTTCCCAACAATCATACCTGCTGAAAAGACATCATTAGATAATTTTTTCTATTGCTGATTATGAAGAGCATATGATGTCACGTGGCTGCAAAGTGGTCTCACAATTTTGGATTTCAGATATTTTAGTAATAAGTCTGCAGGGATTTCTGCCAAAAGCCTCTGGGTTCTGAGATTGGTCTGTGAACCTCTGGGATCATGGCCATTCAGGAGCCAAGGAGCCATTCGTGGGCGGCAACTCTGGGCCTCACTGGGGCAGGGAGAGGGGCCGGTTCCACCCTCCACCCTGTGAGGCCCTTCCTGTCACATGACTGCAGTCTCATACCTGGCTGTCCAGTAGGCTCTGAAAAGGTGGCGGCCACCACGCCGCAGGAGAGAAAGGACAGAAAGGGACAAACACCTTTCCCCACTCGGGGTGGCACAGCTCCATAGTTTAATGCTCAGTTCAGATGCATTTCTGCCAAAAGCCGCTGGGTTCCGAGATTGGTCTATATGCATCTGGGATCATGGCCATTTAAGAGCTAGGAGCTGTTCATGAGTGGGAACTTGGGCCTCATTATCCCGTGAGGCCACCCTACATCCCCTGAGGCTCCACGTGTCACCGCTCTCTCTCTAATTTTGGGCAGGGCAAATCCTTCTTTTCTTCTTGAACATTTCCAATCTAGATTACCCTGGCAACTTCTAGGAGCCAATACAACATTGTAAGACAATAGATTCTTTTTCTGTTTAGTGGAAGAAAAAGATGCTGCCCTGTGCATGTCTGCTCCTCTGGAGACATAGCCTGTTCCAGGATGGCACACAACAAACACCAAGGAACAGAATTAAGTGACAGCTTGTTGTTGACATGGCTTGTTACCAGAAATGGGTGCAGCCTAGAGAGTAGGAAGGAATTCTTTGTAAAATTTTTCCTGGAAGACAAAGCAGTGTGTAAGTATTCTCACAACAACAATAAAAAACACTGCTATGCCATTTAAGAAAGTTACTAGTTAGTAATTTAATTTATTTGCTAAATATAGATCTATTCATATTGTCTATTCTTGTAATAATTTCATAAGATAATGTTTCAAAAGAATATGTCAATTTTCTATTGCTTATCAGGTTTATGGACACCGAGTTATCGATGCAATTATAACTATTTTTAAATTTATATAGGACATGTGGTGATATCTCTTCTTTCATTTATGATATCAGTATAATTGTCCTCTCCTTCTTGAGCTTTTCTAAGCCTTATTAATTTATTGATCATTAAAAAAATTCCAACTTATTATTTTCTCTGTTAATTTTCTGTTCATAGTTTATTTTCTGTTCTAATTATCATCATTTATTTTCTTCTTTTTATATTTAATTCAATTTTCTCTTCCTTTGGTTATTTTCAAAGGTGAAAAAATATTAATTTAAAATTTATCTTATCTTCTATTATGTGTATTAAATGGGCTGGAGTGATAGTGCAGCAGGTAGGGCGTTTGCCTTGCATGCAGCCGATCAGGTTTGATTCCTCTGCCCCTCTCGGAGAGACCGGCAAGCTACTGAGAGTATCTTGTCCGCATGGCAGAGCCTGGTAAGCTACCCATGGCATATGTCTCACAATGGAGACATTACTGGTGCCCATGTGAGCAAATCGATGAGCAACAGGATGACAGTGATACAGTGATACAGTGACAGTGTATTAAATGACATAAATTTTCCTCTAAAAAAACCACTGCTAGACAATTCCCAAGTTCCTCCCGGGTTTAATCAATAATCTATATAATGACTAGTTAGTCTATTGTGGCTACAGATGATTATGCACATTTTGCTCTGAAGGGCATTTGGGGACAGGATGTCCTACAACTCAGGGGGTACTCTGGGGTCGAATGGATTAGATATATTTCCGCAGGTAACAGGAATGTCTTGGGGAAGTTACCGCTTTCCCTAAATTAGATGAAGGCAGAACTGAAATCTCAGTCTAGACACTCCTGTACTGACTAGACCACCTTGGGGTCTCTGCTGTGATCCCACCTGGCTTATATCTCAATTCCCCATGCAATGGGCCAGAGTCAGGTCACATTCTCTGGAAGTGACACCTATTTTGTCCTCCCTTTCTGCATCCCCAGATTCAGTCTCTTGTAATCCTGAACTCTTAGCCACTTGGCAACTCTTCTCCTCAACATAAAGTCTCAGTTTTTCTTCTTGGAAAAATTTGATATGTGAATGCAAAGTTACAATTAAAAATGCTTCAAGTAAAAGCATACTTAAAGCACTGAGCTCCTATTTAAACAGGTGAGAATAGGTTCCAGCTGTGCAAACTTATGCACCTCCTTCTGTTATTTCTGATCAACCCTTTTGTTCCTGTGGTTATTTCTCCAACATGATTTGCTCTGTGTCTAGCCTGTGTGAGACATTTAGCTGCTCACATTTCTGGTCTTGTGGTTCTTAGAGGCCTCTGCGGGCAAGGGTAGATGTCAAACAGAACTCGTTTTGGCAATTAAGTGATGTGAGATAAACCTAAGGGGAGTGAAGGGAATAGGTAACAGGAGGATCTGAACTAGTCTGGTGAGGTAAGGAGGAGTGAGCGCTGAAGCTGGTAACAAAGAAAGGAACCTGGTAGCAGTCTAAAGATTCTGCTAAGAGAGCACAGCATAAACAAAGGGTACTGGGCGGTGGGGGGTGGGGTGCGAAGTACTGGGTATGAGGAGTATGTGAGACCTGGAGAGAAGGTTTAGACTGTAAAGACTCTTGAACTTTTCTACCTAAGAACATAGAGAGATTTTTATTTTTTGTTTTTGTTTGATTGTTTTATTTGTTTTGGTCACACCCGATGATGCTCAGGGGTTATTCTTGGATCTGCACTCAGAAATCACTCCTGGTGGTGCTCAGGGGACCATATGGGAGCCAACTATTGAACCCAGATGGTCAGTGTGCAAGGCAAATGCCCTACCCACTATACTATCTTTCTGGCCCCAAGCACAGAGTGGAGAGCAGTTTTTAACTGGTGAGGGATGTGATCAAACCTACTTTTAGCATTAAAAGCAATGGCTCTAGTTGAACGGAGAAGGCTAGAGAAGGATGGAGACAAGAATGACGACAGGAGAAGAGGCAAGAAGTGTTAGTTATTCCAGGCTTCGAAGGACAACCAATTAATCTCAGAACTCACTCTCCTCTCCCCCAGGGTCTGTTTACCCAGAGCTGTTCTTTGATCTGAAGTCTGCCAGTTATTTTCTCTTTTCTCCTCTGAGTGTCCTCTGTGTTCTTCTGGGACTCTAATCCTCAACTTAGAGCCAATAAATTATTAACAATCTAAGAAAAGGTGTTTGACTTTGATGTAAATCTTGGTGTAAGCAATCAGATTGTGCCCACAGCTTTCTAATGGTGAATCCCAGGGCCCAGTCCAAGTGTAGCAGGTGAAATTACACCTGCTTCTGAAAGGGACAGAGACAGCTCTGTCTCCAATGACCCTCATGAGTAGAGACTGCCTTGGAGCCCTCTGTCAGCACCAGAGCCAGCAGCGATCTTGAGCACTGAGCTTACAGTAGCTCTCGAGTAAAGCTGGATGCATTCCTCAAATCAAAATACCAACATTCTTACCAGTGCAAGTAAAGCTATAAAAGCAATACATCATTATATCATTTGAAAAAGTATTTATATATGTATGTATGTGTCTATTTTATTTTATTTTATTTTTATTTTTTAAGTTTTGGAGCCGCACCTGGTTGTGATGTTCATGGCTTATTTTTGGCTCTGAGCTCACTCCTGGTGGGGCTCAGGGAACCATATGGAGTACTGAAAGTTGAACTTGGGTAAGTCGCATGCAAGGCAAGCACCTTATCCGCTGTACTATCCACCTCACATTTGTCTATTTTAACATATAAAAATGGCCAGGAATTGAACTCACAATCACAGTGAATAAACTTTCAGATTCCAGACTTTTACTTTTTATTCTGTTCTGTATTGTTCAATTTTCTCTGTTCCATATAATTGAAGTGGTGTATGAGAGTTTGTTGCTGTTTCCTAAATATTTATGCCCTTCTTTAAATGTCCTGCCACTCTTGAATGTGTGGGATTGTACTGGGTTCTGGCAAATGAGATATTGTTGAAAGTTATATAAGTTACTCATAGGCCACTTACTTCTAGTACTATGGCCCATCTGCCTTTTATTCAAGTGGTGACTTAGAATAAAAGTGAGAAGTTTTAAGATTTAAATGAAATGTATAGTTTCCTCCATGTGTGAGGAATAAACCTTTGTTATTTGGATTGTTGCGTTAACTAACATTAATTACTGTGACTGCTACCATACTGTAGTGAGAATTTCTGAATGTAGTAGTGCTGTGAGAAATTTCTAAATACCTAAAAAATTATCAAACAAAAAAACCCTTGGGAAATAGCGAAATGGAAAACTTGTTTGCCGTATATATTAGTGGGTCAGAAATCCTTGAGAAAATATTTAAAGATAGAGATTAATCAACATTTCTTTAATAATGTCACTAAATATTCATTTTTTGACTGGCCAGCAATTTCTAACTAAACCTTGAAAAATTTCACAATAGAAGTCAAATTACTAACAAAAGACTTGTTAGGAATCTGCAACTGGAGCTAAATAATGTCCAAAGCCTGGTTTAAGCTGATGTTTATTTGCTGTGAACATCTGTAAACACTTCACTTATCTGATCCCCAGTTTTCTCAGCTCAGTAAGGCAACCATGATGACAGCTGTCACTCTTTTATATCAAAATGGGTATTTATTTCTATTTATTTCTATCTACTGAGGCAGCAGATTCCTTTTCTGCTTAACTCAAAGCAGAAAATACATTAAGGGATAGTAATTCAAGAACTCAGCCTATTTATAGATATATGCTTTTTGGCAAAAGATTCCCTTGATTAAATGGATATGTCCTGAAGGCCCACAAAGCATACTTTTGGAAAGTTGATAATGAATATTGGCTAAGAAAGTGAACAATTCTGAACACGAGGAGAGGGATGAGGGGAATATGAGAAGCAGGGGTGGGAAAAGAGGTGGATACTTTTATTTTTTAATTTTTACTTATTTTAATTATTTATTTATTTTTTTACAAAGAAGTGTTCATTGACGTAAAGAAAGGGGTTTGGCAGGGTGGCACCATTTCACCGAAACTCTTCAGTGCCATACTCGAGAGCATCACGCGATGACTGGAATGGGAAGGAATGGGAGAGAAGATAGACGGTCGGCAACTACACTGCCTCCACTTCGCTGATGACATTGTTCTCATAACACCAAATATCAGCCAAGTGGCACAAATGCTGGCTGACTTCGACCGTGAGTGTGGAAAGGTCAGACTGCAGCTAAATCTCACCAAGATAATGTTCATGAGAAATGGACTAGTTCCTGATGTTCCATTTGCCCTCAATGGAACAAATATCTCTAAATGCAGCAGTTATGTGTACCTAGGTCGAGAACTCAACATGACAAGCAACATGGCACCTGAACTGTGCAGGAGGAAAAGAGCGATGCTTTTTTCCACTTGTTCGATGCTTCAAGAGCATGTTTGATGCTTCAAGAGCATTGAACAAGTGGTTAAGAGGATGAAGAACCTCCGGCTCTGGGCACATCTTTTCACCTCCACTGTTCTTCTTGCACTAATATATGCCGCAGAGACCTGGGCCCTACGAAAACAGGATGAAAACACTATTCAGGTATCCCAAAGAGGAATCAAAAGAGCTATGCTTCGAGTATCATGTGTCACTCAACTGAGAGAATGAATTCGAAGTTCCGACCTCCGTCAACAATTAAGAATCAGGGATGTTTTCTCATTTGCCAAGGCATTGAAAATCAGATGGGCCGGACATGTAATTCGATTTAGAGACGACCACTGGACTAGAGCTGTAACTGACTGGATTCCACAGGATGTCAAAAGACCGCGTGGCCGCCCACCTACAAGATGGCCAGATTTCTTCAGCAAGACCCTGAATGTGGAGCTGGAACGATAGCACAGCAGGTAGGGCATTTGCCTTGCACGCGGCCGACCGGGGTTTGATTCCCAGTATCCCATATGGTCCCCTGAGCGCCACCAGGGGTAACTCCTGAGTGCAGAGCCAGGAGTGACCCCTGTGCATTGCTGTGTGTGACCCAAAAAGCAAAAAAAAAAAAAAGACCCTGAATGAACGGTTTGAGGCTCATCGTGTTCCTGGAGTGAGCAGACACCATTGGGCTACACTAGCACATGACAGGGACGAATGGAGATGTTACTGGCACCCGCTCAAGCAAATTGACGAATAACGGGATGACAAGTGATACAAGTAAGTGACTTATTTTTTATTTTTAAATTGAATCACTGTGAGATAGACTCTTACAAACCTGTTTATGATTAGATTTCACTCAAACACGTATTCCAACACACCAGTGTACATTTCCCAGCACCAGTATTCTCAGGTTCCCTCCCATCAACCCCCCCTCCCCCTGCCTCTCCTTTTGGGCATTATGGTTTGAAATATTAATACTGAAAGGTTATCAATAATATCCTTTTACCTAATTTTAACACTCAGATTTTGTCTAGCATGATTATTCCCAGTTAGCATTGTCATACTGGTCTCCTGTTTATCTTATCTACCCTCAGCCCCACACACACTTGTGGTTAGTTCCAACCATTGACCAGTCCTCCTAGTTCTCCTGTTTTTCTTGGTCTTGGGCATTAGTCTTCTACTATACATTTAAAAAAAATATACCACAAACAAATGCAGTCATTCTATATCTGTCCCTCTCCTTCTGAGTCATTTCGCTCAGCATGATACTCTCCAAGTCTATTCATTTATAGACAACTTTCATGACTTATTTTTTCCTAACAGCTGCAGAGTATTCCATTGTGTATATGTGCTATAGTTTATCCAGTTGTCTGTTCTTGGGTACTCAGGTTGTTTCCAGATTCTGCTATGGTGAATAGTGCTGCAATGAACATAAGAGTGCAAATGGTCTTTCTGCTGTATGTTTTTGGGTTCCCAGGGTATATTCCCAGAATTAGTATTGCTGGGTCAAATGGGAGCTCAATTTCTAGTTTTTGAGATATGTTTATATTGTTTTCCAAAAAGGCTGGACCAGTTGGCATTCCCACCAACAATGAAGGAGAGTCCCTTTCTCCCTACATCTATGCCAGTACTGGTTGCTCTTGTTCTTTTGGATGCGTGCCAGTCTCTGTGGTGTGAGATGATAATATTATTGTTGTTTTGATCTGCAAATCCCTGATGATTAGTGATGAAGAGCATTTTTTTCATGTTCCTTTTGTATATTCACATTTCTTCTTTGAGAGAGTTTCTGTTCATTTCATTGTCCCATTTTCTGATGGGATTGGATGTTTTTTTCTTGTAGAGTTCAACCAGTGCCTTGTATATCTTTGATATTAACCCCTTATCACAAGGGTATTAGATGAATATCCTTTTCAATTCCATAGGCTGTTTTTGTATTCTGGTCACTGTTTCTTTTGAGGTGCAGAAACTTCTTAGTTTAAGATAATACCATTTGTTTATCTTTGCTTCTACTTGCTTGGTCAGTGGAATTTCAGTACTATACTGAATAGAAGTGGTGAGAGTGGGCATCCTTGTCTTGTCCCTGATCTTAGATGGAAGACTTTTAGTTTTTTCTCATTGAAAATAATGCTTACATGGGCTTTGACTATGTTGAGGAAGGTTCCTTCAATTCCCATTTTGCTGAGAGTTTTTATCATAAAGGGGTGCTGGATCTTGTCAAATGCTCCCTCTGCATCTATTGATATGATCAGATGGTTTTTATCTTTTCTTTTATTGATATGATGGATTATGTTGATTGACTACTGAAAGTTAACCATTCTTGCAAGAGGTAGATACATTTAATTAAAAAACAAGGACATATTAATGCTCATTTGTCAAGTTGGGTAGAGCTCTGTAGAACTATTCAGGAGGAAAATCTATGTTTTTCATCAGTGGCAACACAATAGTAGTGGGAGACTTTAATGCACCTTTTGTAATTGGAGAGATCAGTCAGACAGAACATAGTACAAAACAAGAGCCTCTATGAGGAACTGGAAGAACTGGTGTTAAAAGACATGTAAATGACTTTCTTACTCCACCCAAAGCAGAATACACAATCTTTTCCAGGTAGATCACATGCTGAGGCATAATTTAAGTATTCATTAAATTATAAAAATAGAACTTATCAAATATCTTCTCAGAACAAAATGCCACAAAAATATAAATTACCCATAAAAAGAAAGTTGGTAAAATATTTATTAAATAAAGGAAGTTGGAGGGAATTTCAATAATCAGAAATTGAAAAACAGCCTATCAGACAACTATTGGGTGAAAGGGGAAATCTGAGAAGAAATGAAAGGATACAATAAAAGAACAAGAGCGAAGATACAAATTATTAGAATCTAAGGGACATAGCAGAAGGAGGACTAAGGGGAAAGTTCACAGCAATACAAACTTACTCAAGGAATAATGAAAAAGGTTTTTCCACTGCTGCACGAGCACGACCCCGGAGGCAACTTTGGACATGAGCAGCTCGCAGAAATGCCTCCAGACTGTGATCGAAGCCACTGGCCCATGCGGCGCCAGTGGGGCAGGATTTCTCTCTCCAGGCTTTTCCATCTTATGAGCACCACAAGAGGGAAGTAAAAGCTTGCAGTGATGAAATTTCTGGCAGAATTTTCCCTGGACTTTATACAGAAATCCAAAACCTAATATCTCTTAATTGTTAGCAATGTGAAACGGTTCCTTTTTAGCAGGTCTGACTGTGGGGGGAAACTCCAAACAATAATACTGAGTTTTTGTTGAAATATTGAAGGTAATCAAAGTAGCAACCATTTCTCTAGACTGTGAACTAAGCCATAAGCCCACACTGGCCGAGGAGAGGAAATATCCTCCTTTCTCGGTTCTTTTCCCTTTTTGGGGAGAAACGCGGTGTGGCGTCCACCATATTATGAGGCCTATCAGGCAGGAACGAACTTAGAGGCATGGGAATGGGAGGAAAAAAAATTGTGTACTTGGAACAGCAGGACACTTGGGCAGTCTTGGGCCGATACCAGCGCATGCTCCGCTGAGATTCGACCCAGGTGGCCACACTTTTGTGCAACCGCGTTGCTGCTGATCAACCAGATTCTGGAGGCCAACTAGACTATTTTTGATTCCAGAAACTGCTTGCAGCCATGTCTCTAGACTGTGAACTAAGCCATAGCCCCATGCCGGCTGAGGACAGGAAATATCCCTTTTTCTCGTCGTGCAGCGTGGCATCAGCCATAGTTGAGGACTATTTATTAAGCAGGCATAAACTTGGTGGTGCAGGAAGGAGGAAAAAAAATTCTATGTACTTGAAACAGCGGGACTTCATATCTCTCCATTCTCAGCAATGGAAAACTAATTATCAAATGCTTCCTTGGCAGTAGGGCTGTCTTTCTTGGGGGGAATCTCCAACAATAGTGAGTTTTGTGTTGAAATATGAAATGTAATCAAGGCAAAGAGAAAATGAAGTGAAATTTATCAGTTATGCAGGCAGGGATGGGGGGAGGGGAGGCGGGGGTTGGGAGATATACTGGGGTCTTTGGTGGTTGAATATGGGCACTGGTGAAGGGATGGGTGTTTGAGTATTGTATAACTGAGAAATTAGCCTGAGAACTTTGTAACTTTTCACATGGTGATTCAACAAAATAAATAAATTTATAAAAAAGAATAACAAAAAAGGTCAAATCAATAATCATCTCTCAGTTTGAGTAATTAAAAAGAGCATGAATATAATCTCAAAGTATGTAGGATAAAGATAATAATAAAAAGTAGAACAGAGATTAATAATATAGAATTCAATTACAGTTGGTAAGGCCAACTTGCCTTGCATGCAGTAAACTTGGGCTCAATTCCTGGCAACATAATAGGTCCCCTGAGCACTGCCAGGAGTGATCCTTAAGCACAGAGCCAGGTGTAGTTTCTCACCACAGTTGGATGTGGCCCTAAAGTTAAATCAAAGATAACTTAGAGTCAGAACCAGCAGCACTTGTATTTTATTGAATTAAATAGCGTCATGGAAAAAGTTTGGTTGGAACCATCTGTAATTCTTACATGCTTATGTTGGAGATAGGTTGTAATTGTAGGTAAATCTAGTAAGGGTCTAAGGGTCTTGGAGCAGGGAGATAGATTCTTGAATTCACTGTGGGAAAGAGTTAAAGAGTAATTAAGATAAAATTGGACAATGCATTTATTGAAAACACGAGTACATATTCAAAAGTCATTGTATAGGCATACTTAAGAAACAGAGTAGCACTGCTTCTAAAACTCTAGGTTCTATAGATACAGAGACAGGACAAGTGGGGGCAACATGCATATAAAATTGCAGAGAAGAATGAGGTTGGTGAGCAGTAATTTATCCAAGTGAAGATGTCATCTGAATTTCAACCATACATGGTTATTTTTGGTGTTTGTAACAATAATTATAAACTTAGTTATGGTGGGGACTTCAAATATTTACCAATTTTAGCATGTAAATTTTGGTATTCTTTTGAGTTTCATGCTTTGAGGAAATGTTTGATTAAAAAGGTAATCTTTGCTGATGTATTAAAAATGATAGAAGTCAGGATAAAAGAGAGGGTAGGTACATATCAAAAGACAGGATGGCTACTTGACTCTTGAATAAAAATAGCAGGTAGATGTGCAATGGGTAGGGCGTTTGCCTTGCACTCGGCCATTCCTCCGTCCCTCTTGGAAAGCCCAGCAAGCTACTAAGAATATCCTGCCAGTATACTCAGCAGAGGCTGACAAGCTACCCGTGGCTTATTTGATATACCAAAAACAGTACCAAGTCTCTAAGTGGAGATGTTTCTGGTGCCCGCTCGAGCAAATTGATGAACAATGGGATGACAGTGCTACAGTGCTACAGTGTGTCCACAGGGGAGTATTTCCTTCAGAGATAGGATTCTCTAAATTTCACATAGCACTGTTATTCTCCTACTTCAACGTCCACCTCTGGTACATTCAGGTGATATGGAGAAAGATATGGAGACAATGATGAAGATGGCTGGAGATAAGTCCTGTTACACAAGACAATCTGCTATAATCCAGAACAGGATGATAAAGACTGCAAGAGGAAACTTGCTAGGTTATACACTGCATCTTGCAGACTAATTGAACGCCAAGTGGGGAATCATTAACTACATGAGAGACAAAGAAAAACATGAATTAGAAAAATCACAGATACCACAGCAAACAATATCAAGTCTTATGGGAAGAGAAATAGATTTAAGGATAAGAGCTTGGGGAATAATAGGAAATTGAAGCTTATGTCAGGAAAAGGAGAATCCTCTGCTTTTTATCAGAGTATTCAATATACAAGAGCTATGTAACTAACTTGAAAAAAGAAATTATTATGCCATTAATGTTGTTAAATCTATTTAAAAAGACTAGTAAGAATTGGAATAATAATACAGTGGGTAGCAACCCAAGTTCAATCCTCAGCATTCCATAGAATGCCCTGAGTACTGCCAGGGGTGATTCCTGAGTACAGAGTTAAAAGGAAACCCTAAGCACAACCATGTGTGCAAACCCCTTCCTCCAACATCCCCCCAACAAATACATTAAAAAAAAGACCTATTGGAGGCATTAGTGGAAGCCAATGTAATAGCAACTTGGAAAGATTAGATTCCTTCACCAAACCCCTCCAGTTATTTGGTTGGTTTACTAACATTTGTATGGAACTGACAGCTATAGTCGCTGCTTTTGATAAACTGGATTCAAGCCTAGTTATATGCTTTTGCTAAATATTTTGCTAAGTATGCTTTTGCTAGGTATGTGACTTTTAGTCAACTCTTCAAACTCTTAAATCTGTTTTTGAATTTTTAGTATTAGAGATAGCAACAACTATCCTATTCATCTCATTGGTAGTTAGAAAGATAAAAATAGATAAGTTATATAAAACTGTTAACTAAACTGACCAAAATCCTATTTGCATATTTATTATAAAAGCAATAACTATGGTTGACCTGAATGTTATATTATCTATACAAATATGAACAGTGGTTTTGAAGAACACAGTTATAGTTAGTTCTTAATTATATTTCTCATTAAAATTTCAATAGCATCTTTGGCTTTGGAAAACTTATTTGTATTTGTTGGTATTGATAAGCTTGTATTAAAATCCCGAAAAATGTCACATCATTGAAGCAAAAGACAAAGACTCCTTTTGAGCCTGTCATATCTTTTATTTGGTTTGGGAAAGATGATCATAATTATTATAAAATATAGAAAATTCAAAACTCTTGGTAAGTTATTTTTCCTACAATCAAGTGGGAAATAAAGAAGGCAACAGCCCCAAGAAATAGCCTTTAAGACTTGAAACAGAGAATAAATTAAAAACAAATTAATCCAAAATCAGAGTCTGACAATAAGATTAGCTTTGCTTCAAGAAATTTTACTGCTTCCTGGTCTAACTCTACATGATCTAACTCCCTTGTACTACAAAAAACAAGTTGTACCTTGTTCTTTGTTACAACCATAAATTCTAAGAGGTTTAACAGACTGAACATTCTCTGTGAGAATACAAAAGCTGTGCAGAGAACAAAATTTTGATAATGAGATGCTGACATCACTCACTCTGAGGAAAGGTATTTCAGTCAGTGGCCTCTCTGTAGGCGAGCAAAGAGTGCAATTTTAAGAAATAAAAAGAATGGCACAGATTCTAATTCTCCAAGTATTGGTACAATGGAAAGGATTTTCTAACCCACAGATCCTTGTAACACCTAGATGGAATAACCATCAGGTGAAATGCAGAATAGGCAGTTGTTTTTAGGGAACTGTTGGGGCTTCCTGTCACAAAATGCTTTATACAGTATTGGAAATGTACTTACCTAGTCATTCTACAGATATTTATTTAGTGACTGAATAACAGGTTATTAGCTAGTCTCTATAGAGAATATAAATTTTCATGAGATGGAGCCTATGTTCTCAAAATATTTATAGGCACGATTCTTATTTTGGGTAACTTTTTAGTGATAATTCATTATTAATGCACTGTAGCATTGTAGCATTGTTGTACTGTTATTCATTGATTTGCTCAAGTGGGCACCAGTAATGTCTCCATTGAGAGACTTGTTACTGTTTTTGACATATCGAATATGCCATGGGTAGCTTGCCAGGCTCTGCTGGACGGGTGGGAAATTCTCGGTAGCTTGAGAGAGATAGCTTTGAGAGGGATGAAGGAATCGAACCCTGGTGGGCCACGTGCAAGGCAAATGCCCTACCTGCTGTGCTATTGCTCCAGTATCACTGTATCACTGTCATCCCATTGTTTGTCGATTTACTCAAGCAGGCACCAGTAATGTCTCTATTATACTCAGCTCTGAGATTTTAGCAGCCTCCTTTACTCGTCTTTCCGAATTGGAGGCTCTTCCAGGGTCAGGGGAATGAGATCTATGGTTACTGTTTTTGGCATATTGAATATGCCACGGGTAGCTTGCCAGGCTCTGCTGTGTGGGTGGGATACTCTCGGTAGCTTGCTTGGCTCTCCGAGAGGTATGTATATATCTTTAACTGTATTTGGGGTATGAATATGCACAGCTTGCCAGGCTCTCCCGTATGGGCAATAGACTATTGGCAGCTTGTCAGGTCTCGAGAAGGAAGAACTACACTGTTAGATGTTGATGAGGCCATGTGCTTCTGGGAACTAATAATAAAAATATAATAATAATAATAGCTCCAGTATTATTATTAATTAATAATAAGTTTAAAAATTGAGGTTGTGTTCACTAACAAAAAATAAATTATTTAAAAAGTAAACAACCCAGTGATATTTGATATATACACAATAATGTTCAACCACTACCCACTACCTCCATAGAGATCCAAAGTATTTTTATGCAGAATGAAATCACTAACCCATTAAATATCTTACCCTTTGGAGGTAGCAAGTTGAGTTTCCCTCCCCGCTGAAGCAGAGCCCAGCAGCCGAAAACCTCGAGAGATTTTCGAAATTGTGGCTCGAGAACCCAGCCACAATCATGCTCAAGGCCACTCTCCACACACTCGGAAAAGCCTCACCCATGAAGGAACCAACAGAGGAACCCAGGTATGCGGGACCCGTGGCTGATATCTCCATGCCTGCTCAGATTGAGACTGGTCCTTCTCCATCCAGATCCCCAGTTTTCCAGTAGCTTGGCAGTCACACCCACAAACTGCCCCTGGTGCCATGTAATCTCATCAATGGCCAAGATCCAGAGACTATGAAACAAAGCTCTCGGAAGAGAGCAATGGAATTTTTACTGGAGAGACCACTTTATTTTTATTTTTATTTATTTATTTTTTTCCCGCACAGCAGAGCCTAGCAAGCAGCCTGCTATGTATTTGATATACCAAAAACAGTAACAGCAACGTGCTCTTTGTGATCCTGGAGCGAGCAGACGTCATTGGGCTACACTAGTACTCGACAGGGACAAATAAAGATGTTACAGGCACCCGCTCGAGCAAATTGATGAACAACGGGATGACAGTGACAGTGATAGTGACCCATTAAATATTCATTCCCTGACCCCACTCCATTTTTACTGAGTCACATGTTCCAGCCTTAGGAAAATTGTCATCTACTTTTATCTTTATGTATTCACTTATGAACATTTCATATTAATGGGATCTTTTAACTTGACATTTGACTTCTTTGACACAGCACAGAACATACCAATCCTTTTTATAGCTTAACAGCATTCCAATGTTTGTGTATTGCACATGTGGCTTTTCTACTGATATCACATACATTTCAGTGTTTGCACTTTTACTGTGTACAGTACTACTATAATCTCTTGTGGACATATTATTGAATGCCTGTATTCAGTTTCTGGTGTCACATACTAGACCCTGGTTCTCCAAGCATCAGAGGGTAGAGCTGTGGTGACTCGGGACTCCCAGTGCTGCCAGGGTGGTTTCAACATCTTGGGCACTTCACGGTCAGAGCAACATCACATTTTTCAGATGAGACTTAACTCCTGGGGCCCTGGATTTCTTGAGTATCACTTGGGAGCCCCCCAAATAAATACACAAATGCATAAATACATAAATAAATCATAATTCTTGGGGAGTGTAATGATGAGCTAGTGTTCATAGGATTGTTTCTAAATGAATAATTCTTGGTTCTAGCATTGGAATATTGCTATTATGTTTATATTTACTTGCCTTCTTTCACTTGGCCCTAAACCCACCTTTATTGAGAGAATTGTTTTGGAGTCAATTTCCAGAAATAGGACAAAAACTCTCTTAGACTGATCCTGAGACTTGGCCTGGAAGGCTTGGAGTGCATATTGATTCACCCCTTCCTGTCACTACATGTAAGGAGAGTTCTGTGAAGGACTACAGAATTCTGACATGCAACCAATTTCAGTATTAGGGAGGGCATAATGTATAGTCAATTTCTATTGCTGTCATTCTGTTGAAACTTCACTCCAAAGGAAATCATATCTTCTTAAGCACCTTCCAGTGACCTCTTCTTAGTCCTTATTTACCCTGTTTAACTTAGTTATCATTATTGATCATTTCTTACATAACAGGCACATTGTCACACAATTTATGTGCTTTTAGTGAGTAAAAACTCTATCATTTTTGTATGCTTATAGGAAAATGTAATATCTTTATTTAATCTTCTGAGATGTCTGGCTTTCATCTCAAACTCCTACTCATTGAGGGAAATTATTTAATTGTCAGACATAATCCCCAGTTTACTGCAATCCCTTATTCTTTGGCAGAAAATGCTTAGCTTCTCAGAGGACTCCTCTCTTTTGGCTGCTCCTTTCCTGAAATGTTGGTTAAGAATTTGTGAAGTGGGGGTGACCATCCATTACTCTAGGCAACAAAGCATTCTTTGGGGTTGTGCACTTTCCCCCTCTGGTTTCTAGGCCAATGCCCCTTGCTGGCTTTGCTGATACAAACCTGGTGGCTGTTTCCTCTTGCTCTGGGCAAACTGTGGTTCTGTTTTCTGACTCATTAGTTTTCCATTCACTTGAGCTTATCTGAGAGTCAGCTGAAACCCCATTAGGGTGTACTTCAGGAGTCTATTTCTGAATCCTTTACCACCATCAATAAAATCCTTTCTGAGTAGCTCCCAAATGAGAATCTCAGCTAATATGGAATGCTACTGCACCAATATGGAGGCCAAAAAGAGCATAGGGAAGCTAAATTTTGTTCTCAGTATTATTCCCATGGATCTGGTGCACTACTTACTCATCCCCTTTCCAACCGCACCCCTCCGCCCTCACACACACACAAATACACACACACAGACACACAAAACCAGAAAGGAGCATTAATACATGCATCTTGCATTCATTTACTAGGCTACTTCCTTTCTAACTTCGTCCACAATTTTTTTTGGTGAGAATAGAGTAGACTTTCTTTCCTTCCACTTTGAACCTAGGGCAATCCCTTATGGTATAGCACTGAACTTGCTTGTAAAGAGAGTACATTCAGACACCAAGCCATTCTTTGAGCCCTCAAATGTTTATTTTAGTTTTGTTTCTTTATATTCTACATGTAAGTAAAATCATAGTATATTTGCCTTTCTTTGAAATACTTCACTTAGCATAATCTTCTCAAGATTCATCCATGTTGTTAGAACTAGTAGATATCATGCTGAGGAAGCCATTCTAAAGGAAAGAGATAGATACAGAACAATCTCTTTCAGATATTGAACTTAAAGATACACAGTTAGGGAGCAACAAAAAGCTAAAGGAAACATAATGGGAGATCTGATCCACACAATTGAGTCGGAGGGTTGAGGAGTCTGAAAGGGAGGGACCTTGGTATCCTTGGGAGAGGGAGGTGAGTACATTGGTGATAGGTGTGAAATTGAAATTATGTACAAGAGAAATCATTATTAACAGTATTGTAAATCATAGAATCTCAATTAAAAAAAGGTTCATTCATGTTGTAGCAAATACTAAGATTTTATACTTTTAAAAAACATAATGAGTAGCATTCCATTTTGTGTTTATTATATATATTTTAAATGACTTATTTATAAATCTGTGGATTGGCACTTGGGATGTTTGGTTATTGTAAATAATGCTATTATGAACATCACCACTGTCACTGCTTATCGATTTGTTCGAGCGGGCACCAGTAACGTCTCTCATGGTGAGACTCATTTGTTACTGTTTTTGGCATATCCAATACTCCACAGGTAGCTTGCCAGGCTCTGCCGTGCAGGCGCGATACTCTCGGTAGCTTGCCAGGCTCTCTGAGAGAGGCGGAGGAATTGAACATAGGTCGGCCGCGTGAAAGGAGAACGCCCTACCGCTGTGCTATTGCTCCAGCCCATTATACATAAGGGTTCAAATATCTTTTTACATTCATATTTTGATGCTTTTAGGGCAAACACCCAGGGGTAGAATAATTGGACCATATGTTATTTCTGTTCTTAGTTTTTTTTAGAAGCCACTATACTCTTTTCCAATATAGTTGCATAAATTTACATTTCTGTTAACAATATAAAAAGTTTTTTTTCTTCACCTCCTTACTAACTCTTGTTTCTAGTTGTTTGCATTCTAGCTATTATAACTAGTGTGAGGCGATACCTCATCGTGGTTTAGATTTGCATTTTTTCGTGATAAGTCAGATGAATGTCTTTTCATATGACTTCTGGTAATCTGTGAATCTTCTTAAATAAAATGTCTAATTAGATACTCTGTGCATTTGTAATTAGTTTGTTTGTCTTTTTATTATTGAGTTCTATGAGTTGCTTATACATTTTGGATATTAATCACTTGTTAAGCAGGTAATTTACAAATATGTTCTCCCATTTTCTAGGTTGCCTTTTTGTTCTGATAATGGTCTCTTTTTTTCCCTAGGCATTTGAGTTTGATGTTGTCCCATTTGTTTTTTGCTTTTATTCCTTGAAATTTATCTGAATCCACAAAGACAGTTCCCAGATGAACGCTGGAGAGTTTACTATTTATCTTCAATATATCTGGAATAATTTTTCCTGTCACACATAAATAATTTACTCTCATTTAATCGAAACAACTCTGTGATGCATCTGTAATTCTTTCCAGTTTAAACTTTGGCAAATATACTTAGGAAAGGTAAGTGAAGTGATAATGATCTTGTGGCAAATTGGTCAGAGTGAGAATCTAAGCCTCTCTGATTCTGGAGGTTATGTTATAACCAGCATGTTGTTCCTCTATGTTGACCACACTTCTTTCAACATTCCTTTCCCCTGTGTGTCTATACACTGATTTATTTCTATTTATTTATTTAATTATTGTATTTTGAGGTCACTCACAGGTCCTCAGGGGTCATACCTGGCTCTGTGCTCAGTGATCACTCTTGGTGAGACTTGGGGGACCATATGGAGTACTGGGTATCAAATTGGCCATGTGCAAGACAAGCTCCTTACCTGTTGTACTATCTCTCTCATCCCTACACTGCTTTATTTCTAATCTTGGTGTTTTTCTTTTTCTGCTTGAGAGTTTTCTGGTTGTTTGTTTTGGGCATCTAAGTTTTCTTGGTATTGAATTGTTTGATTGTTGAATTTCTGACCATTGTCTGATGATGTTCTGGGTAAAAAGTCTTCTCTGTAAATATTCATGTTCCCTCATGTTGAAATCTTTTTTGCACTGCGTGAACTAAGTAATAAAAATACTCTAAATACTTTATGTACAGACATAAGGAAGGTTTGTCTCCAGCAGAGCAAGAATAAGTCTTAGTTGGGATGTTTGTCAGCAACCCTGGACCTTATTCACTAGAGTATCATGCTCTTCCCAGAGTATGATAATTCAAAATTGCGCAAACATTGTCAAATATATTATAAGGAAGGAGAGACTCAAAATTTACTTCATTTGATAAGTCTAGTAGTTGATTATTTTTGTTTGTTTTTGGGCCACATCCAGTTGTGCTCAGGGAATCACTCTTGGTGGGCTCAGAGAAACCTTAAAGGGTGCCAGGAATTCAACCTGGGTCAGCTGCGTACAAGACAAGTGCCCTACCTGTTGTACTGTCTCTCCTGCCCTAAGTCTAGTAGCTTAATGAAAGAAGAGCTGAACAGTAAGACTCTCAATATTTGCAGAATGGTTAGAGGGGAAAGTTATTTTCTGAGACATAGTACTCATATTATAGAATGTCTTCTATCCTATTTATAAGTGATTCTTCTTCTTCTTCTTCATCATCATCATCATCCCATTGATTGTCAAATTTCTCAAGTGGTCTCAGTACTGTCTCCATTCATCCTAGCCCTGATATTTTAGAAGCCTCTCTTTACTCATCCTTCCCAATGGTGCCTCATTGAGGGCTCTTTCAGGGTCAGGGGAATGAGACCCATCATTGTTACTGGTTTTGGCGTATGAATATGCCATGGGGAGTTTGAGAGGCTCTCCCATGCGGGCAGGAAACTTTCGGTAACTTGGCAGGTTCTCCCAGAGGAAGAACTAGGCTATAAGATGTCGCTTCTGGGAGCTTGGTTTTATAGTCTCTGGATGTTGGCCGTTGGTGGGATTACACGGCGCCAGAGGCAGTCCTACTGGAAAATGGGGAACCTGGGTAGAAGAGACCCAGTCCCCATCTGAACAGGCTTGGAGGTCTCAGCCCCGGGTCCCACACACCTGGGTTCCTCTGCCGGTTCCTTCATGCATGAGGCTTGTCCAAACATGTGGAAAGGGGCCTTGAGCATGGTTGTGGCTAGGCTCTGGAGGTTTTCGGCAGTGGGAGCTCTGCTCGGGGCAGGTTGGGAAACTGAAACCCACCCCCTCCCAGGGGCCCCGGGGAGGACAGCCAGGCACGGGGGCAAGAGACTCTGCGTCACTCTCTTCCAGGAGCTTGTGATTCTTAATAGATTTAATTTATTTTTATTTTATTTTATTATTTTTTTTATTCTTTTATTAATTCACCATGTGGAAAGTTACAAAGCTTTCAGGTTAAAGTCTCAGTTATACAATGCTCAAACACCCATCCCTTCACCAGTGCACATATTCCACCACCAAGAATCACGATATAAATTAAATAGATTTAATTTAAAATTAATTAAGGACAAAGTAAATGAATAATGATGTGGATTTCTTGGAAAATATCCATTTTGTGAAAATTTATAGAAAGAAAGTTGAGAATGCTTAAGCTGAGGTCTGCATGCAGCATATCTGCAATTTAGAGTTAGTAATGAATGAAACTGAGACAACTGGGAAAATCCCAGCTGAAAGATTACTGATACTCATACAATGATTGAGTACCCATCCCTTCACCAATGTCCATTCTCCACCACCAGTGTTCCAAGTATCCCTCCCGCCATCCCCCCTGCCTCTATGGCAGGCACATTTTCTTTTACTTTCTCTCTCCTTTTGGGTGTTGTGGTTTGCAATACAGGTACTAAGTGGCCATCATGTTTGGTCCATAGTATACTCTCAGCATGCATCTCCTATCCTGAGTGAGCCCTCCAAGCATCATTTACTTGGTGGTCCCTTCTTTATCTTAGCTGCCTTTTCTGCCAGCATGTGAGGCCAGCTTTCGAGACATGGAGCAATTCTCCTTGGCCCTTATCTCTACTATCCTTGGATGTTGGTCTTCCATTATGTTACTTTATATTCCATAAATGAGTGCAGTCATTCTATGTCTGTCTCTCTCTTTCTGACTCATTTCACTTAGCATGATATCTCCATGTCATTCCACTTATATGCAAATTTCATGACTTCATTTTTTCTAACAGCTGCACAATATTCCATTGTGTACATGTACCAAAGTTTCTTTAACCAGTCATTTGTTCTTGGGCACTCAGGTTTTTCCCAGATCCTGGCTATTGTAAGTAGTGTCCAATAAACATGCAAGCGCAGCTATCATTTCTACCATATTTTTTTGCATCTCCGGGTGGGAGCTCAATTCTAATTTTTTGAGAATATCCATATTGTTTTCCAAAAGGGCTGAACCAGTAGGAATTCCCACCAGCAGTGAAGGAGAGTCCCCTTCTTCCCACATTATGCCAATATGGTTACTTTTGTTCTTTTGAATATGTGCCAGTCTTTGTGGTGTGAGATGATATCTCATTGTTGTTTTGATCTGCAAATCTCTGATGATTACTGATGAAGAGCATTTTTTCATGTGCTTTTTAGCAATTTGGATTTATTATTTGAGAAAGTTTCTATTCATTTCATCATTCTATTTTCTGATGGAATTGGATGTTTTCTTCTTGTAGAGTTCAACCAGTGCCTTATATATCTTTGATATTAGCCCCTTATCAGATGAGTATTGGGTAAATATCCTTTCCCATTCTGTAGACTGTCTTTGTATTCTGGTCACTGTTTCTTTTGAGGTACAGAAGATTCTTAGTTTAAGATAGTCCCATTTGTTTATCTCTGTTTCCACTTGCTTGATCAGTGGCGTTTCATCTTTGATGATACCTTTGGCTTCAATGTCGTGGAGGGTTTTGACGACCTTTTCTTCAATGTACTTTATGGATTCTGGTCTGATGTTGAGGTCTTTAATCCTTTTTGATCTAACTTTTGTGCACATTAGGTAGAGGTCTGAGCGCATTGTTTTGCATGTAGCTGTCCAGTTTTGCCAGCAGTTCATAAGTCTGTAACTGTATCTCATGGTGATTCATTAAAAAAAATAAAGAAAAAAGAAAATACTATACAGAAATTTAACACATAACAACAGTGAAATAAGTAACAGTAAGAATATTCATTACAATTATCATTTACAATTATTGGGTTTTAATCAGTTTCCTCCTGTTCTTTTCTGTCCTTTTAAAAATTTTTTTAAATTTTATTGAATCACTGTGACAAAAGTTACAAAGCTTTCAGGTTTAAATCTCAGTCATATAATGATCAAACCCCCATCCCTTCACCAGTACACCTGTTTCCCGACCAAGAACCCCAATATATCCTCCTCTACCCCCGCACCTGAGTGGCCAATGATCTTCACTTTATTCTCTCTATACTTTGGATATATTCAATATTTCAACAGAGAACTGACTATTATTATTTGGAATTTTCCCCCAACAATAAAACCTGCTGAAAAGGAATCATTTGATAGTTTGTTTTCCATTGCTGAGAATGAAGATTATAGGAGCTCGTGTGGCTGCTGTCGTGGCCGTGCAGTTTTGGATTTTTGTTTTAGCTCAGTTTACAGTCTAGAGGCATTTCTATAAGTCTCTGGGTGCCAAAATGGGTTAATAGACCTCCCGGATCATAGTCTTTAAAAAGCAGAGGGGCTGTGTCGTGTGAGGCTGCTCCGGATCTCATCTGGGCCTCTTTTCTGTCCTTTTAATAGTCGACAACAACAACAACAACACGCAGAAAGGAAGTATGAATCAACCTTTCTACTTATGAATAAATACAAGTAAAATTTTAAGTTCTGAATGGATAATAAAAGTTCTGATATAGGGGCTGGAGCGATAGCACAGCGGGTAGGGCATTTGCCTTGCACGCGGCTGACCTGGGTTCGAATCCCAGCATCCCATATGGTCCCCTGAGCACCGCCAGGAGTAATTCCTGAGTGTAGAACCAGGAGTAACCCCTGTGCATCGCCGGGTGTGACCCAAAAAGAAAAAAAAGTTCTGATATATATGTGTATGTATATAACGTGCTAAATATTAGCAATGGAGTTCAAGACCCAGGTGGACCCTGTTTCCATTATTACTAATAAATTAAAATTGACTGTACTAATAAAAAAAAGATTACTGACACTAAAAGACAGAAGTCAGTTTGTTTGTTTCTGCTGCAGTGCTTGAACAGCATCTTTGTTGTTTAAAATTTGCTTGGAAAGATCAGATATTCCAAACTCTAGTGGGTTATGTGGCTTATTTTCTTTGTGTACATGCTTTAGTCAAGGAAAAGTCTCATGGCAGCATTTTGGAATATAAAATTTACATGGCAGGTCTTGGGAATCCTCTCATTATAAGTGGAATTGTGAGCTGAGGCTGGAAGTGTATGAGTTGATCCTGGTTTGCACAGTGAAAGAAAAAAAATGAAAGTTTTTTTTTTCTGTTAGAATATCCTTGCTTGAAAGATAGATCAGTAGAGCTGAAACCAAGACAACTGTACTGTGTATTCTAGAAAGAGAAGAGAACATGTCTTCCTAAATGAAATGCAGGAAGAAATTGAGCTCTCTTCACTTAAGTCTTCCTGGAAATTTGTTATAAATAACTCTTCAGAGTCTTAGAGTATGGAACCCTGCTCATTTGATAATTGGTCTGAAGAAATACACCTATTAAATTCATCTTCTCTAGTGATTATTTCATTATTCAATTAGACTTTATTTAAACTGATTTAAATGAAGAATGATATAAATGAATACAGAAGGTAAACCCCTAATGAATAGGACAAAATATCATTTGTCTTAAATAAACTTAACCTAATTAAATTGTTAAGGCTTTTTAATTATATTTTTATGCTAAAACTTTTTTTATGCCAAGTCCTTTTGATGACAAATAATTGATGTGATTTACTTGTTTTATGTTGTATTTTATGCTTAATGCAATTTTAAAACAAAGGTTTTAACAGAATATTGATTGTTCAGGCCTAAAATCTCTTATACCTTTTCCCCATTGATCCTATTTCATATTGTCAATATTTTTGTTAAGCAATTTTCAGTGATTTCAATGAGATGCTACCCAGCAACCTTTCACAAATAAATGGTAGTTACAAAGCAGAAAGGAACCTTCTGTCAAATCCTACTTTGCTGACTTAGTCACACAACAGACTGTCATCAGCATATTCTTTTTTTTCAATACAAGGAAAAAGAACATTCAAGAAAGAAATGACTCTCACCATTTAAACAAGGAGATTAAATAACTCACTGTCATCACCATGTAGCAGAGAGACTTTGTATGGCAAGGAATGTACTACCCAACAATTTTTTGGTCTTTGGATGGGATACTCCACTTATTGCACTAACAAAACAAATGGAGCGAACTTTGTCTCATTGACTTTATGTGGTTGATATCAGCAGGAAAATGAGAACCGTCATTATCTCAGGATAGAGGGAATAAGGTCTGCATTACACCAGAGCTTCTCTAATCCATATCCAGGATTTTCAATTTGGATTTTATTATGTTCTGTTTATAGTTGTAGTGAGAGTAAAGTTAAACTGTGTGTCTTTAGGGGAGAAGAAGGCAGGGAGGGAGGGAAGAGTGGAGGCTGAGCATGGGGACTATTTTAGAAATGGTACTCCAGAAATGGAACGATAAATTTTGCCACTCAGAAACCTGGTTCAAAGCTCCCCACAACTCCAATTTTTACAGGTGAATTGTATTCCTTTCTCTCCCATGTTTTTTCTCTTTTTCTCATGAAAGTGGGGAGAAGAAGAACAGAAGAGGAAGGTTGTGGTGGAAAAAGTTAATTTGGAATCACACATTTTAGGGTACTGATTTATATTACATGCTTTTGTGTGCGGTTGTCATTTTTGGCAGGCAAATAAATTGATAAAACAATAATTGTGGTGATGAAATCTTAGTAGTCCTTTGCATTAAAGAGATTCTAAACAACTTAGTGCTAAGGCCATTCAAAAAATTATTATTTGATGGAGTTTAGGATCAAACCTAGGGCTTCACACATGCAAGATAGATTCTCTACCACAGTTCTACCACAAGTATACATTCTGACCTTCATTAAATATTTTATTATTTTTATTTATTTATTTATTTATTTGTTTGTTTGTTTGTTTGTTTTGCTTTTTGGGTCACACCCGGCGATGTTCAGGGGTTACTCCTGGCTCTGCACTCAGGAATCACACTGGCGATGCTCAGGGGACCACATGGGGTGCTGGGAATCGAACCCCGGTTGGCCGTGTGCAAGGCAAACGCCCTACCCGATGTGCTATCACTCCAGCCCTAAGTATTTTATTATTACAAATAAATTTATGCTAATGGGAAAATCTTAATAGAAGGACATGCTCCCATCATGATTATCATATCCCTGAAGTAAACTGGAGAAAGATCAGTGGACTAAACACTTGCTTTGTGTGTGGGATCAGCCCCTGAAACTTCATGTTCTCTGGGCACTAGCAGGAGTACTTGGCACAAAGCTGAGAGTCATCCCCAGGTGACACCAGATATAGTCCTCCAAACAGAACAACAAAAAAGAAATTTTCTAAATATGTCAGTTCAAGCACATGAATTCAAATTATTTTGATAACTTTTATATCTATATACACAAATATTGAGAAAGAATAGCCATATAATTTATCCAAACAGGGGTGCCATTGAGTGATAGGAACATAAGAAAATCCAACAGGATAATAGTATAAACTGTGAATTGCAACATTTGGTGAAGCTGTATATCTCATCACAATCGATCACAATCAATCACAATATCCCGTTAATCACCGATTTCTCGGGAGGGCTCAGTAACATCTCATTTCGTCCTTTCCCTGAGATCTTAGAAGTCTATTTCAACTTGGCCCTCCTAATGATGTTGCACTGGGGGCTCTTCAGGGTCAGGGGAATGAGATCCAGCTTGTTACTGGATTTTGCATATGAATACACCATGGGAAGCTTGCAAGGCCTCTCCTTCCCTGAGAGGCAGGAAACTCTCAGAAGATTGCCAGTTTCTCCCAGTTGGAGAAGTAGGCTAAAGAGCTTTTGAGAGCTTGCTTTTAAGTCTCTCTCTAGATGTTGGCCATTGATGGGATCACACACACCTGGGTTCCTCTGCTGGTACCTTCATGCATGAGGCCTGCTGGAACGTGTAGAGAGGAGCCTCCAGCATGGCTGCAGCTAGGTTCCGGTGGTCTTCGGCCACCGGGAGCTCTGCTCGGGGTGGGGAGGGAAGCTGGAGCCCATCCCCTCCGAGGGGCCTCAGGGAAGACAACCAGGCATTCGGGCAAGAGACTCTCTGCCGTATATCTTATAACTTGAAGACAAAAATTATGTCAATTTTTCAAAGTTTATGAGTTGTCATTTCAAAACAAAGCTTTTCACAATTTTTATAACAAAGGTATCTCCAGTTTTTATTGTCTGAGAGATTCCTCCACATCTTTATCTCATACCAAAATATTACAAGTTCCAACAAATCAATAGAGATATGAGATATACAGTTTAATGTATATGCATGGAAAATGAAGGAGGGGGTATTAGGAGAAAGCATTTTCCATAAAAGGTATATAAAAGACATTTAAACGATGTCATCAAGGTAGTGAGAGAATGATCATGATCTCCTCAAGGTTACGGGGCAGAAGTCAATGAGTAGATCTGGGACTTTTGTGGATCCTATTTCCACATTGTAGATGATTACTGACCTCATATCTCACACATTGAGTTTTGCCCATAAGGGGCAGGAGAGCCCGAGAGGAATATTATTAATGTTTATTACAAACTTGAACAATCACTAGGAAATTTTCATTCTTCCATTGAGTTATGCTTTATGCTTTATTTTATGTAACATCACAGTGGGCCTTGGCGTATTTTCTTTTTTTGTTTGTTTTGTGGGTGACACCTGGCAATGCAGAAGGGTTACTCCTGGCTCTGCACTCAGGAATCACCCCTGGTGGTGCTCAGAGGACCATATGGGATGGTGGGAATCAAACCCGGGTCAGCGTGTGCAAAGCAAACGTCCTACCTGCTGTACTATTACTCCAGCCCCTTGGTGTATTTTTCTTGATAGAGAAGTGATTGTGAGATAATTAGAGATCAAAGATGAAATGAACCACAAATCTTCAGTGACAGTTCTTATGGACTAAGCAATGTGCTATAATGTTCTAAGGGGATGATGAGATATCACCAGTCTCTATCTAATGTGGATTGTGGATTTCCTTAGCAATGTGGAAGATGTTATTTTTTTTCTTTTTGGGGCTGGGGGTGTTCAGGGAATGCCAGGGGTGCCAGAAGTATACCCGTTAGTGCTCATGAGTGACTCCTGGCTCTACATGCAGGAATTAATCAAGGCAGTACTCAAGAGATTATATGGAAGAGGCTGGAGTGATAGCATAGCGGGTAGGGCGTTTGCCTTGCACACGGCCGACCCGGGTTCAAATCCCAGCATCCCATATGGTCCCCTGAGCAATGCCAGGAGTAATTCCTGAGGGCAGAGCCAGGAGTAACCCCTGTGCATTACCAGGTGTGACCCAAAAACAAACAAAAAAAAAGAGATTATATGGGAATCCAGAGATCAAAACTGTATCAGTCGCATGCAAGATAAATGCCTATCTGCTATACTATGGCACCAGCCTCTTAATTTTCTATCTCATGTGACTTAGACTTATTATTATTTTTTTAAATTTTATTGAATCACTGTGAGATAGTTACAAGCTTTCATGTTTGGGTTACAATCTCACAATGATCAAATACCCATCCCTCCATCAGTGCACATTCCCCACCACCAATATCCCGGGAATAACCCCCCTTTCCCACCCTCCCCCTGCCTCCATGGCAGACAATATTCCCCATATTCTCTCTCTCTCCTTTTAGACATTATAGCTTGCAGCACAGACACTGAGAGGTCTTCATGTTTGGTCCATTACCTACTTTTGGCATGCATCTCCCATCCCAACTGGTTCCTCCAGCAATCATTTTCTTAGTGATCCCTTCTCTATTCCATCTGCCTTCTCCCCTCCACTCATGAAGCAGTCTTCCAGCTATGGGGCAATCCCCCTGGCTCTTGTATCTACTGTCCTTAGGTATCAGCCTCATGTGATGCTACCCTACACTCCACAAATGAGTGCAGTCCCTCTATGTCTGTCCCTCTCTTTCTGATTCATTTCACTTAGCATGATGCTCTTCGTATTTAGCCATGAAATTAAGCAAATTTCATGATTTCATCTCTCCTAACAGCTGCATAGTATTCCACTGTGTAGATGTACCAAAGTTTCTTTAACCAGTCATCTGTTTTAGGGCACTCGGGTTGTTTCCATATTTTGGCTATTGTGAACAGTGCTGTAATGAATATATATGTACAGATGTCATTTCTACTGTGCTTTTTTGCGTCCTTGGGATATATTTCCAGAAGTGGTATTGTTTGGTCATATGGAAGCTCAATTTCTAGTTTTTGAAGGACTGTCCATATTGTTTTCCAGAAAGGCTGGACCAGTCGGCATTCCCACCAACAGTGAAGGAGCGTCCCTTTTTCCCACATCCACGCCAGAACTGGTTGCTTTTGTTCTTTTGAATGTGTGCCAATGACTTAGACTTATAATTGATCATTTCTAATGGGACATTTTTCAAAACCACACACACCAACCCAGTTGGTCATTACATTTACTCATATCTTTTAGATAATATTATAATATTTTTCAATTTTATTTTTGTTAACTTTGATTAGAGACCTTCCTTTTGTGTGGGGGTGACGCATACCTGATGGGGCTCAGGGCCTACTTCTGGTGGTATGCTTAGGAACCACTCTGGCAAGACTTAAGAACCATATCTGGTGCCAGCTACCAAGTCAGCCTTGGATGCCTTCACAGCTATATTCTTTCTCTGACCTTAAAGATCTTTTTACTCCATAAACAAAAGAAGATGAAATAAAATATATTTCAAGAAAACTGATAATTTCAGAACTCAAGTACAATGCTCGGAAAAGTATTTTTCTCATACTTTTAATATCTCTAGATATTAATCAGGTGTCTATTTCATTTCCATGGAATTGAACACCACCAGTGAGATGTACTAGAAGCACAAGACTAAGAATCAAATATACCTAAGGTTTTATTATAATACTAATTTACCATGTAATCAATCTGGAGCAAATCTCTGGTTCAATTTCTTTCATTGTAAAATAAGGGAGGTAGAAACATTTGGAAAAAAAAAAACTCAGTTTTTAGGGTTCTTTTTCAAGTCTAGTATTACCTGTGTTTCTGATGCTTTGTGCTCTTGCAAAATTGAAAATAAAAAACACAATATTTTTTCCTGAGTTCACATTCAATTATTTTCTAATTATTTTCTTAATAATCACTGTTATACCCAAGTTCTGGGTTCCCATTTGCAAAGAGACCAGTTCCACAAGTGAGAGTGCAAAAGCCAAGGAACCTTTATCGCTAGCTCAAGCTAGGGCCCAAGTTTCATCCAAAGCAGAAGAGTCTTTGGATGGACCCCATCTCTAGTTCCAGGGAACATTATATGGCATATCCTTACATAAGCAACGTTCCCAAGAACTTCAATGAAGCAGTTACAAGTCTATGAGCTAATTGGTCATGCCCACCTGCTGTGCCCAGAGATATCCCACTTTTCATAGGAATGGCTAGAGGTGTCTAGGGGATTTCCAGCTTTGGCCCAGGACAGTGTTTGGGGGAATTCTTTGGGGGAAACAGAAACTTAGGCCTATTGCTTGTTTTGCTGAAGTACAGCCTGTCATGGCACATATGAGGTTCTTTCTTGGCCTCACAATCGCTTTATAATTTCACAAAAGTCAAAGAAGTCAAAGTGTTTTTTTATTGGGGGGGAAGGAGTAGGATCATACACATTGATACTCAGAGCCTACTCCTGGTTCTGTGCTCAGGGATCACTCCTGGCAGTGTTCAGGGACCATATGGGGTTCCAGGAATCAAATCTGGGTCAGTTGCATGCAAAAAAATGCCATTCCCGCTGTACTATTATTGCTCTGGTGGGTCCACTACTCTTTTCTACATGGTCTTGATGTAATATCAGTCTTGAGACATGAACAGATTTAGAGATTGTCTTGTAAATATGAGGACTGAAATGTAAAACAACAACATAAAATTGGGGATGGGAAGGCTTTGGCCATTACATCCAATACTCAGAGGCTATTCTTTGTTCAGTTCTCATGAGTGATCCTTGGCATTGCTGGAAGGACTATAAGTGTCAGGAATTAAACCAGGCAAGTGTCTGCAAGGCAAGTGCCTTATTTTCTATACTATTCCTTTGTTTCTATAATGTAACATTTTACCTTCAAGAGTTTGTTTTCCTATAGATAAATCACTTGTACTCTATTTAAATGCCCACATTCTAATAGAGTCAAATATTAAGCCTGTTTCAGCATAATAGACTGCATTTATGTAAGTTTTCCCAACAAACAGGCTAAGTGACCATAGTAACTTGGAACAGAAAGGATATAACAGGAACCTTTTATAGGACAGAGGAGTGAGTGACACATTAAAAATCAGGGTTATGTCTAGTGTTCCTGCCTAGTGGGAGTAAAACTCAGAGACAAGGAGAAGCTGGGAAAATAGACGGGAGAAGAATGAACTATGAGAATGGAGCAGAGGAGAACAAACAAGGCAGCAGATTTTCAGGATCTCCAAGAACATTGTCTCAAGTTTTTTTTAGCCTGTGTCTGTCCATGCTAGGCTGTACAAAACTAAGACAGTTCCTCATTGCTCAATGAGCACTTGAAAACAGGAAGGCACAGAAGAAAATCTCATTGCATTCATTTGTGACACATTCCTGTGGTTCCTTTAGAATCTCTTCTTTTTTATTTTGCCTGTATTTCAGAGCTATAATTAGAGTTGAGAAGAAAATGTTCTGCGCCAGAAGTTTTGCTAACACAATTGTTTTTGGAGAGGACATACTTTTTTTCCAGAGGTGAAGAATACAGCGAGCCTTCTCCATCTCTGTATAAAAACATACTCTGAATCAAATGACTAAGAGTAATTCCTGAAGGCTCTTTCCAAAAGAACTCATTTCTGGTATGAAGGAAGAGGAACCTAAACTCTCCATCAGTGTGATAAGATGCACACTAAAAGCTTCCAGAAGAACTCAGAGTTGGAGGTGAGGGAGAGTGACTCTTCTTCAGCACTATGCTGACTACAGGGTGATTTCATTTATTTGATGTGTCTTTGTTTTATACTGTTCTGATATTTGATTATGGGTGAATTTCATCTGGCAGAAATAGATTATATAGTGTCTTCTCTCTCTTCAATAATTCATGTGTTTAACCTTACAAGCAATTCTGAATGTTGCAGTGATAGAGTGGTGAAGGAAGTTTAGTAAAAGCAGTATACATCAAATCTGTGTTTACTGAAAATGTGCTTGCCTTGAGACAGTTTTGAAAAAGTGGATGCAAAATTAAAAATCATTCCTCAGCAGTTAGAGATTTTAGTCAATATCTACTGATTGGGCTGGAGCAATAACTCAGCGGGAAGGGCATTCACCTTGCATGCAGCCGACCTGGGTTTGATTCCTCTGCCCCTCTCGGAGAGCCTGGCAAGCTACCGGGAGTATCTTGCCTGCACAGCAGAGCCTGGCAAGCTACCTGCGACATATTCGATATGCCAAAAAACAGTAACAAGTCTTACAATGGAGACGTTGCTGGTGCCTGCTCAAGCAAATTGATGCGCAATGGGATGACAGTGATCTTCTGATTGCTCATGATTCATTTTGGTCCAAAAAACTTTTTGCTCCAGACCAAACAAACTCAGATAGTATGTCAAAGATGAAAAGTAGTATAGTTTTACTCTGTTTTTCTTTGTTTACTCTCCTTTTATTAATTTGTTCACATTATTCATTGTAAAAAAACAGAGACTGAAGAATTAGACCAATTTCCTTGACCAAACAGTAGGAGAACACAGCAGGTAGGGAAATGGAAGGTTATTTATACCTATAATCACCAGATCTCCTTGAGTCCAGGCCATCTAGACTAAAAGTGGCAGCAGGATCTCTTACACCAGTAATCACTACTTTTCAGTCCTTTCTACTTACATAGGTTTTGATCTGTTTATTTTTTCTTGTTAATTTCCTTTCTATTGATCAGGTTAGCTCCCAAAACATTAGCAAACAACAACAACAACAACAAAAACAAGCAAATAAGATTCTTCACTAAACCCCTCTGTATATACAAATGTTTCTAGAAGTTTTATTTATAACAGCCAAATCAGGCTCCATTTTTTTCAGAGGGCAGAAGATTAAACAAAGTCTGACATACCTATAGCCTGGAATATTATTAAAGAAAATGAAAGTGTTGTAGGAGGGAGAAGTGGTACCTCAGAAGAAGTCTTTTAGATGGCTTACAAGACATTGTAGTTCACTTGGCTCTCTAACCTAATGATGTAAGTGCTGGGTAAAGTGGAAAACAAGGGAGAGTAGGCGAGTTCTACCTGGGGATTACTGCATGACTGGTTAAGTCAGCCAGGGGACCCCTGCACCGAATGAATGATCGTACCACACTAGTCTCACTGAGCTTTGTCCAAGTTTACTCAAGGTATACTTGATTGTTACAGTGTGGGAACTGGTCCCCATCACCCTTGGCTTTAAGCTAGAAGGAAGAACTGTTCTGTTTTTTAGGGGGGTCATACCAGTCGATGCACAGAGGCTACTCCTGGCTCATACACTCAGGAATTACTCCTGGCAGTGCTTGGGGGTTGCTGGGAATCAAACCTGGGTTGGCTGTGTGCAAGGCAAATGCCCTACCTGCTGTGCTATTGCTCCAGCCCCAGAAAAATTGTCTTTATAGAAAAAGGAAAGTCAAATCATACCTCCACTCAGGTTCCCATCTATCTTTGCAGTAAAGAAATTCAGGAAGGAGAGAAAGAGCAAAATCTGAAGCAAAATATATTCAGGAAAAAATGAGGGGAGGAGAAAAACGTGTTCAAGAGCAAGCACAACCTCCAGAGGGAGAGAGATGAAAGTGTGCATCCTAAGTAGAGATGTGGTGGTAGGAAGGAACTCAATATGGGTATGCATCCCATTTGCCTTTGGAAAGTTAGTTTTATAGGTTTTTATAAGCTGCTGCCACTTGGGGCTTTCTATGTAAATAAGAGCCTGTTGCCAGAGTATTATCAAAGGCAAAAGCTTGGAACTTTGGGCAATCTTCTTTCATAATCTTATGACATTTTGTCTGCTGGGGAGAATGGCATTCGGACAGGGGTTGGTACCACTTGGAATTTTATTTGACCTTCATATCTGCATCTTAGTGGGTTCCAGGCATTCTACTTTTTGACTGCTTTGTGTTGGAGAAAGTCATTTCTGGGGCTTCTCTGCTTGCCTGTTTCAAAAGAAATGCTTAATATACATAGATTCTACATCTTTGGTGAATTATGCTGAGTAAAAGAGCCAGTCTGCTAAATTTAAATTTGTATGACCTAATTTTTATAGCATTCTTGAACAGACAAAATCACAGAAGAGAGTAGATTAGTGGTTAAGGAGGATGTGGAGGCAAGAGGAAAGTAGATATGTTTATAAAAAGACAGTAGAAAGATATCCTGATAGTGATAAAACTGTTTTGTATCTTGACAGTATTATCAATATCCTGGTTGTGATGATGTACTATAGTTTTTATAAGATACTTCACTTGGGGGAAAACTGGGTAAAGGATAAAAGGCATCACTCATATTCTTTCTTACAACAGCAAGTGAGTCTACATTTGTTTGAAAATAAAAACTGTAATAAAAATAGAATAACTAGTAAGACTACATGGGAAGAAGCTTTCCAGACAAAGGTGATCAGGCATCAACTTTGGAGGTGATACTGAGAGTTCAAGTTGTTCCAAGCTTTGGATTCTCTGGACAGACAGGAAGAGCCTTTGCTTTATGACCCAGATTCTTTGTGTTCATAATGAGATGTAAGGGTGTGTTGCTGGTGATGGGTGAAGTGGTGATGGGTGAAGTAGGGAGCTAGGGAGAGAGACTTGAGAAAACAGTGCTTCCACCTCTCTGTTTGACCTACCTTGGCCATGGGGAAAACCGTTGCCTGGCAATGATTAGGACTGGTAAAGTCTGCTACTAGCACCTATATGGCACAGAAGCTCATGTGACAGTCCCCTGAGGCAGCTGTCAAGCTGCAGCTGAAGCCCTCTTGTTCCATTCAGTGTGAGAATTGGCCGCCTCCATTTGGCTCTCAGGGAACCATGGGTTCAGTCCGGAGCTCTTTGAAGGAAGAGAAGTCAGTCTTGACCTCTGCACGGGTGTTCCAGGAACATTTTTTTCCTTCTCAGAAGGGATTCCAAGAGAAGACAAACCAGAGAACACTGGCTTCTTCAGAGCAGAAAAAGCAGAGAAAGGCCTTTGGGAGAAGGCTATATACACATTTTCCAAATTGTCTTGGCCTGGAGTTTTCTGCATATCTGAAGTCAATCTGGGTGCTGGGCTGGAGAGATAGTGCAGCAGGCAGGGCACTTTCCTTGCATGAGACTGACTCAAGTTTGATTCCTGACACCCCATATGGCTCTCTGAGCCCACTCAAGAGTGATTTCTGAGTTTAGAGCCAGGATTAAGCCCTGAGTACAGGCGGGTGTGGTCTCCAAACAAACAAAATTTAATCTGGATGCTATCACAGGTAAAAAGCCCTGGACACTTGACGATCCTTTCATATTACCATGAGATTCTTATGAGAATCGCCTTTGGTTTCTTTTCAGAGGGGGTCCACTCCTTTCTGATTCAGTTCCAGCATCTCTAAAGAACTCAGAATTTGTATTTCAAAAGGATGTGTTCCTCACGCCTTTGGGCTACTTCAGTGCTAGGGAATTCCTACATAGTTTCATTATTTCCCTAAACTCTTTACCAGAAGTCTACAGTTGTTTTAAATTAAAAACTGTAATGAAAAAAAAATTAACTAGTAAGACTAAATGGGAAAAGGTTTTTCCTGTCCATCTACCTACAACAGAAAGGATCTGTGCCTCCAAGTGTCTTCTTAAAACGTCAGACTTGCTTCTAAGGCCGACATTATTAAGATCAAGCTGCCATTCTTCCAGAGGGTTTCTGTGTTCCAAGAGAAATGGGTTCATTCTAGGAATGATAAAGCCTCCATTCATAGAAAGGGATCACAGAGACCTTCCATTAACTGCTGAGAATTGCCTGGAGGGGCATCTTTGGTAGCAGATTCTACTTGTACCTTTGGCTGAAAGCTCTGGGATTGCTGATTCTTTCTCAAGCCTGGTCATCCTTTGATTTTCTGTTTCTTCTCTCTCTCTCTCTCTCTCTCTCTCTCTCTCTCTCTCTCTCTCTCTCTCTCTCTCTCTTAATTCTCTGTTTGTAGGTTATTTCAGCATCCTTTCCTTTCTACTCAGCAGGATCAAAAGAATGGGTCAGAGGGCAGCTGTGGGATCACAGCAGGCCCTAACTCATCCCTGCTGGAGATGCAGGAGGACTCAAATTGAGTACATCTTTTCTCTTTCAGGGCCATTGACAATCTTTACCTAGACTTGCCTTCTTGTCCCCTTTCCAGCGTGTCACTGTTCCTGTTGCTATATGTATTTTTCCCCCATTCCCACTCCATTGTTAGGCTTTTTTTTTTCCTTTTTAAGAAAGGGTTAGATGTAGCTCTTCAACAGAAATCACGCTAACTTTTCAGTTTATAGGAATTTCCTTTGCTTTTCGTTTGCAAGACAAGTCTGAAACAAGTGGCAATTCTATTTGCATATAGATATTTCTCTACATAATCCATATAGAAAGTACCCCTATAGGTTTTTTTCCTAATTTACCTTCTAACATCAGGTTGCTTTTCCTCACTTTTAATTTTTGGACATTTATCTCTCTTTCCATTAAATGTGCCTAAATCTTACTAGCAGCAAGTATGAAGTCACTAGGTCCCCAGGAGTAGCTCAAGTGAGGCAAGAGGAGAAAGACAGTCACTTTCTCCTATCTGGGAAGACTAGGACGATAAAATCTGTGATGAGCCCTGGCACAGTGGGGGACACCTGACGCTGCTTGGTCTTCTAGGTACTGGTTGATCCCACTGCCTGATTTCTCAGGCACAGACTCAGGTTGGAATGAGGATTTGCTCTTTGCAGAGAAGGAAAGTCAGTCCTAGGCCTTACCCAGGGTTCAGGGTTCTTGTCTTGTTTCACAGAAAAGAATTTCTGCAGTAGATGAGCAGTGGAGTAAAACGGATTTATTTGGAAGTTTTCAGGAAGGGGAAGGAGAGAGAGAAAATAAGAGAATAATACACTCAAGAAGGAATGTGTGCTTCTCCAAAAGTGGAGAGAGCTTTTACACACATCCCAGCATTAGATATGAAAGCATGAAAGTCCGTATCTCAAGAGGGGAGATGTGGGCACCACATGTGCTCAACCATGTGGGCACAAATAGCACATGGACTCAGGCAGCAGATGTGCACTCTTTTTTTGTTTAAGGTGTCTTTTATAAGATTTCCCAACCTGCTCCCATGTGGAGCTTCTACCTAGGTCAATGTCCATAGTTAGGGAGATTGCCAAGGGGGTAGAATTGGGAGTGGTTGATGGTTGATGGTGTTCTTTGATTCCTTTCTTGGCCTTTTGTTCCTGCTGGAGCTTGTGGTCCAGTCTTCTCTATTGCTGGCACCAGGTGAAACTCTTATCAGGCCTGAGCTCACAAGGTGGACTCTGTAGCATTGGGCTATTGGTTTTATTACACACTAGAAATTTCATTGCTATGGGCACTTTCCTGTCTAACTGTCTACATCAAGTAGAAATGGAAAAGTCTGTGTAAGGTGTGTGTGTGTATGTGTGTGTGTGTGATTATGTAAGTTATTGAGAAAAGCAATTGCAGTTATAAAAGGTTTTAATTATGAAAGTAAATGATAAAACTCCTTTTTGGAGAAGTGGAAATAGTCTCACAGTTGGCAGCCAGATTCTTGCAACAGCAAGCAATTATAGGTCATGCTTGTCAAACATTGGGTGAGGTGTTAAAGGTATAAAAAGGTTAGTGGCTTAGACTTCACACAGGGGTTTTTAGATTTATTCGTAAAAATAGAAGCTGTTCCTATTTTGAGGGTTTGCTGTATAACAGAACATTAACAGAAGGATTAAACTCTCTTAACTTTTCTTTAAGATAGTGAGGACTATTCCTATTAGAGAACTTGCTCCTGTTCAAAAACTTGTAAATGGTGAAGTTCTGACATGAGTCAGATCTGCACAGAAAAAAGAAGTGAAAGAAAGAGAATGAGAAAATGGGCAGGTGCTAATGTTAAACTTCTTCTATTTTAGTTTTAAATTTTTTGTTTGCAAATGTTTTCATTAGCACCATGATTTTCAAATCATGGTTAAGTTTCAGATTTACATTATTTAAACACCAATCTCTTTTTCACTGGTATCCATTTCCTTCCACCAATGTCCATAATTTTCCTCCCATCCAATAGCCTGCCTCTATGACAGGGGCTTTTTTTCCCTCTTGGTGTGCCCTGTGGTTTACAATACTGTTATTGATAGAATTTCATGCATAACACTTTATCACCTTCCAGTACCACTTCCTGCTCCAGAAAGGTCACCACTCTCCACTGCTGTTGCAGTGTTTCCCTCCCCCTATCCTCGCCTCCTGCGCCCCATGATGTTAGAGAGAGTATTTCTCTGAAGAGAGAAAGATGATATGATCAGAGTGAGGGCTTCCTGAATATGAGTCAGTAGCTCCCTTAAAGTCTAAGTTAGCACACAGTTTCCCTGGTGTTCGAATTGGATGAGTGCTATGACAGCAAACCAACTCAAACACTTTTATACATTCCATAATGTCTTGTTGACAAACCTGAGTAAAAGTTATACTACCATTTTATTTAAAAGGAAAAAACTCCTGCTAACGTGACTCAGAAGTTTCCACTTAAGAGAATTGTTTCTCAGTTCTATTTTGTTCCAAGAAATTCTTGCTTGTCCTCCTTCCTTTCCATTTCCTGGGAGAATCAGTTCTTGCCCCGTTTTGGGCTTTGGAGTTAAACGGTTCACCAAAATGTTGTGACCACAGTGAGAACTAAGATACACTACTAAAAGTAACATTCAAAGAAAGGTTTTTTTTTTTTTAATTTTTTGTTACTTTACCTATGCTAAGGAGATTGAGAAAAAACCCAACTAACCTGATATCTATATTCTACAGCAGAAGTCTTTAACACAAGAATATTCAAACTTTCAGCTAATATTTCTCTTTTAATCACTAGTGAAATCGACTCCCTTTTGTCCCGCTAAAGAGAGAAGTTCCCTTTTTGTCCCTAGAAAAAGGAAATCAATCTTAAAAGGAAAGACTGGGAAGTAGGGAAGCTGGGAGGACGAAAGTATCAAGAGGGATGGTTTGGAAAGGATATGGAATGGGATAAGCATTGTGTTTGACTAGGAGGAGTACGCAGATTTTAAGTAAGTTGAATCAGAGGCATAAGTTTTTCGAGCTTGTTGGAGGGTAAAATTTCTCTATTTCTAGAAGTCAGCATCACTTCTGATTGCCTTGTCAAGCTTTCTATATTCCAACAATTAAAGACCAGAAAATATCAGCTCACCTGACTCAGGATGAAGGGAGTATGGGATAAGCAAAATAAATAAAAATTAGTTAATGTGCTAACATCACTCCTGGGTGAGCTATTAGGTTATACTGTGGAACTGTCATTTTGGAGGAAAAAAATGATTGATTTGTGAGTTGTTTTCATATGATTCATCCTATAATTCAAATCTAAACCCTTTTTGTAGAAGTAGAGGATTTTGAAACTTCACATGTTGAAAAAATGGGCATTGGTGACACAAAGCTATTTAAATTCAAGAAACTTTTTAAGTAAATGTATGATTTGGACAAGTTCGTTCAACTCCTCTGAGTCTCAGTTTTTTCATCTAAAAATAGATATAACAAATGTATCTTATAGGGACAGGGAAAGATATTTTAAGACATATAAAGCTTCACATTTCATTACTTAAAAATTAATTTGTCAAATAAACTTACTTCATTGGGATCTTCAGCTTAAAATAAATATTTTATGGGGAGAAAAAATGAACAGAAACTTCTTCGAAGAAAATATACAACAGGCACATGAAAAAATGCTCTGCACCACTAATTATTAAGAAGATGCAAATCAAAACATCAATGAGCTATTGTCTCACATCACAGAGACTGACACACATCAAAATGAGCAAGAACAACCAGTATAGGCATGGATGTGGGGAGAAAGGGACTCTCATTCATTGTTGGTGGGAATGCTGACTGGTCTAGCTTATTTTTGAAAACAATATGGGCATTCCTCAAAAAACTAGAGATTGAGCTTCCATACTACCCAGTAATACCATTCTTGGAAATATACCCTGGGGGTGCAAAAACACTCCACAGAAATATCATTTGCACTTCTATGTTCATTGCAGCGCTATTCACAATAGCCAGAATCTGGAAACTACCTGAGTGCCCGAGAATAGATGACTAGATAAAGGAACTATGGTACGTCTACACAGTGGAATACTACACAACTGTTAGGAAAAATGAAGTCATAAAATTCTCTCATAGATGGAGGGACATGTAGAGTATCATGCCGAGTGAAATAAGTTAGAAGGAGAAGGACAGACATAGAATGATTGCATTCATTTGTGGGATATAAAAAAGGCATAATATGAGATTAATACCCAAGGACAATAGAAACAAGGGCCAGGAAAATTGGTCCATGATTGGAAGCTTGTCTCAAGTGCTGGAGGGAGAAGGCAGTTGGAATAGAGAATGTACTACTATGATAATGATCGTTGGAAATGATCACCTTGGATAACAACTGCATGCTGAAGTAGGTAAAGAAACAAAAGGAACAAACATGGTAACCTCTCAGGAACAAACATGGTAACATCTCAGAACCTATATTGCAAACCATAGTGCCAAAAAGCAGAGAGAGAGAGAGAGAGAGAGAGAGATGTTACCAAACATGGTAACATCTCAGAACCTATATTGCAAACCATAGTGCCAAAAAGCAGAGAGAGAGAGAGAGAGAGAGAGGCCTGCCACAGGGGCAGACTGGAGTGGCAGAAGGGAAACTGGAGACATTTAGTGGTGGGAAATGTACACTGGTGGAGGGATGCATGTTGGAACACTGTACAACTGAAATCCAATCATTATCAGCATTGTAACTGTGTATCTCACAGTGATTCGATTAAAAAAATTTTTTAAAGAATTTGTTACTTTGAAATACATTACTATTAGTGATTACAGGGATCACTTCCTTTTATTTGCTTGAAATGTTAGGCAACCTAGTTTTTATTTCCCTGTATTTGCACTAACCCAATATTTAGAACTAGCCCAGTATTATAATTGTTAGAGGAAGAGAAAATAGATGTCTTATTTAAATTTTCTCTGCCATGAGCTTCCACCATATTTATGGTGTCCTGGTTCAACAAAATGAATAATCTAACATGAAGATGATAAGAACTGAAAACATAAAAAAGTTTGTAATTATGCTATGAAGATAGTTTTGCCTATAATTTTAAAAAATTTAATTTTTTTCATGAAAAGGAGGGTGGTTATCTCTACATTATTGCTTACATTGTTATAAAAAGAACCTCGTAATCTTTATCTTTGTTATAAAATGTCTCCAAGGGCCTAAATTATTGTTTGCTTATTTGTTTTGTCCTCCATCTTTTTGATGCTGATAGAATCCTTTAAAAGTTCAAGTTTATTGAACGAGAAGGTATTCCATAAGGGGTTATAGCTTTGATTGTAATACATTGTTATATTCATTTCTATCGACTAAAGAATTGTTTGATTGGTATTTTGTGACCTAAGAGCCAATGCTACTCCTGTGGGAAAGGGAAATTGTAATAACAAGATTAATTGGATAAATTTTCTAAAGGTTTCCAATGTCTTCTGGAGTAATTGATCTCATTTTTATATATGTGCATTAATATTTCATATCTGATTCAAGAAATATAAAATCAGGAGAACTTATAACCAAAAGAAATTGTAGACTAAGTCTGTTGGTAGTAATTCAATTGTGCTAGCATGACTGAATAAACATAATTGGCTTTTTGAAGATATACACTTTATACAGTAGGAAATGTTAAGTTTTCCATAGACAACTAAGAAAACAACACACAAATATTTTGTTTTGATCACAGATTTTATATGGGTGGTTTAACAGGATAACTGGCCTCCCAGATATAAAGCTATCTGAAAATTGGTAAAGGAGTTTATAGAGACAAAGGATTATTTCCCAAAGGATCACCATTACTTCACTTGGACTTTTTTCCACATAAAGGCCTTCATCAAAATCATCTGCCATCCTCAACATGAACTCCAGTGCCCTTTTCTCCTCAGACTTCATGACCACCAAGAGTCTGAGATATGTTCCCCTAGCACTCCCACTGATTTTCATTAGGCATTCAGGCTGTCATTACACTCTCTATGGTGTTGCTGCTACTTGGAAGTGTCCTATGACCATCCTTCCCCGTCCACCCCAGGCCCCCATCCCAATTAGACCATTGAAAAATTTTGGCCTTGTGGCCTAACATACCGCCTTTCTGGAAAATGTCAATGCCAGGTTCCTCAGACTTGACTGTGGAGGACCATTCCCCAAATGCAGGAGTCACTTATGAAGGGAAAACATGAAAACAGAGATTTTTTGCTTAGACACTAAACTTACTCATAGTCACTCTGACATGTGTTAATTCCTTGTTAACTCATCTCCTCAATAACTTTTCCCTTCTGAGTATTTGAGTTAGAAAAGTCTTACATGAAAAAAAATAAAAAGAAAAGAAAAGAAAAAAGGTGCTAAAGGCTCTTGTGAATTGATACTTATCCCTTATTCTACTAGTTCATATCTGTTTATTATTTAGGGTAAAGTTAGCAGCTATAATAAATAAAGTAGCTTTGTTGAAAACTAACAATGTTCAGTAGCCTGACACGAGAAAGTTTGTTTCCCTATCATGGCTGATGTGTGTAATTCAGTTTAGTACTAAGCTTTATCATAGCTAGTATTCAGATAGCCAAGTTCTTCCCATCTTGTGAATCTTTTAAAAAGATCTTTATTAAGATATTATGATTTACAATGCTATTGTTAGTAGTTTCATGCATACATCATTTCAACATCATACCCACCACCAGGGTACTCACTTATCTCTACCCAAGGTCCTAAATGCCCCTCTTATTCCACACCCTCGACCCCTGCTGCTGGTAAGCTAAGTTTTGTGGACCAGTCCTCCAATTCTGCTGCCTTTGTCCATTTGTTTTTCACTTACTGTGTGTCTTTAACTCCTACATATATTGAAAGATTATTTTGTGTCTAACCCTTTCTTTCTCACTAATTTCACACAACATGATACCCTCTAATTCCATCCATGTCATGACAAACCGCACAACTTTGCCTTTTCTTATAGTTGCATAGTATTCCTCTGTATATATATGCCACAACTTCTTGAATCATTCATATGTATTTGAGCATTTGAGTTATTTCCATATCTTAGCTATTGGATGAAAGGATGAAATCAACATAGGTGTGCACATGTCTTTTCAAATTACTGATTTTGTGACTTACGGGAAAGATTCCAAGAAGTGGTATTGCTAGGTTGTATGGGAGTTCTGTTCCTACTCTTTTGAGAAATATCTATATTGCTTTCTACAGAGGTTGAACTAGACATTTCCACCAAGTGAATGAGGATTCCTTTCTCACCACAACCCCATCAACATTGACTGTTTCCAGACTTTTTTTTATATTTAAGTCTCACTGGTGTGAGATGATATAACACTGTCATTTTAATTTGTATTTTCCTATGTCATTCCTAAGCAACTATGAGGTTGTCATTATCACCCTTTATCTCTCCTTCTTTTTGATTAAATCTACTTGAACACATCCATCAGAAATACGGCTCTCATAAATGAATTTCTTTGTACTAAAACACAAATACTCCTGAAAAAGTTCACAAGTAAAGCCAACACATACTGAAGTAATCCTGATTTATTAGTTCTTGTATTGCTAGAAAGAATTTCTGAAGAGTACTTGCAACTGGAAGTAAAGGAAAAAGATGATACTGTGGCTTCTGTTCTGAAGTCATAAGGTAGCTAGGAAGACTTTCCTACATGCCTACAATTAGGGGAAACATGTTCATCATTACTTGGGTAAGTATGCTTTGGAAATTTGATATTTTTATTACAATGTAATAAATCTTTCTAAGTGCATGAAATTTTCACCATTATACACAAGACCTATAAATATTTGATAATAATTTATTTATGATGTCAGTAAATTTATAGTTATGCCCGTGGGACTTAAGGTACTTATAAGCTTCTAATGTAAAACATATGCTTGAAAATAATCTTTCAGGAAGGCAATAGCTATTTAAAACACTGAATGTGTATACTCTTTGTATCTGAAATTTTCCATAGAAATACACCCACAATTATGCAAGGGTAGATGATTTTTTACAGCATTATTTGCAGCAATGGATAACTAGAAACAATTCAAATCTTTGTTAGAGAACTGGTTAAGCAGGTTCTCCAACAATCCTAAACAGAATACTCTAAACTCTAAAAAGAAGGCATTCCTATAGATACCAATACAGAAATATGTGAAAACCATGCTGTTATGTGTAAAAAACAAGTTCAATGTAATCTACACAAGGCAAAACAATCTCAGAAAAAGAGATCAAAAGGACATAGTCCCACGTGTAAGTGGAACTTATCTGAAGCAGATGGGATATCTCTATTTTGTTTTTATTATGTCTGTACTGCTGAGGCTTTCAACATGTCTTACTTTAGTAATAAATGCTTTTAAAAATACTGTGTGGAGTGTGCAATTAGGTTTGGTCACAAGCCATCCTTATCAACAAATGTCTTTCTTCTGAGACCAGCAGTGATAAATGTGCATCTTGGTTCCATTTCTGCACCCTCTTTCTGATCTCCTCTCTTTATGCTGTGTGGGTCTCAGGGGTTTCAATCTCAGCCATTCATTCTCAGTGCCTTTCTTTGCCTCTTCACATACCCTGTCCCATTCCAGTTTTCCTTCTTCTTCTACTACTATATCTACATTATCTGTGCTTCGTCTTGTATTGCTTTGCTTTGTTTGGGTAATACCCCAGCAGTGCTTAAGATCATTCCTGACTGTGCTCAGGGATAACCCCGAGTGCAGCTCACCTGCATTAAACTGCAGCAGTCACAGTTCCAGTTAAAGATATTCTAAGGTTCAGTAGTTTTGCACTAAGTTCCAAATTTTTCTCTCTCTGCACGACCAGAGAAGCAATTGAAAATTGTTACAGACAGAATACAATTTGCCAACTGCTGGAGGAATAGCAGGAGGATTGAACCTCCAATATAGCTATCAGGGATTCTCATCTCCTGGTATTTATATTCTTGTATGAATCTTGACCACAGGATCAAGATTTGCCTCTAGGGGCCTATACAATAAACACTGTGAAAGTTCTAGTAGGGGACTTATGAGACTTTTCATAAATGGCATTTAAGCAAGCACATAGGGGAAGCAAACTATCTACTTGCAGTGAGGACACTCCAGATTGGCTGTGGTGAGCCCCCCCATGGCTGGTAACTAAAGCCTCCTTCCCATAGCCAGTATTAACTTGCCTGCCATCCAGTGAGACTGAAACATGGAAGCAGATACTTAGTCCCTCCTAACATGCAGATGGATAAAGTTCTACGGAGACTTCAGGAAAGATCTGAGCCAAAATCATCGAAAGGTCATTGTCAAATTCGTTTGTTTGTTTGCTTTGGGACATCACACCCAGCAATGTAAAGAGCTTACTTCTGACATGCTCAGGAATCACTCCTAATGGACTCAGGGGACAATATAGGGTATCAGGGATTGAACCTGGGTCAGTTGCTTGAAAGTAAGCATCTTATCTGCTGTCCTATCTCTTTTGTTTTCACCATCAAATTCATGACTCACATACATGGAATTATGAATCTTACTTTTTTTTTTTTTTTGCTTTTTGGGTCACACCTGGTAATGCACAGGGATCACTCCTGGCTCATGCACTCAGGAATTACTCCTGGCGGTGCTCGGGGTGCCATATGGGATGCTGGGACTCGAACCCGGGTCAGCCGTGTGCAAGGCAAACGCCCTACCCTCTGTGCTATCACTCCAGCCCCTGAATCTTACTCTTATCAATCACTAATTCCTTAAGTTTGAGTCTTACTTTCTCAACCACAGAGCTAGATAAAAGCACAAAAGCTGTGCACTAACTACCCAAAGTTGTCCTTCTCTCCATGGTCCTTCTGTGTTTATTTTTTGGTAGTTAAGGCTGTAGAGAGAAGTTAAAACAAAGAATTAGAGATGGATTTGGTTCTGATTCTAGAATCACTACTCCCTACATCTGTCACCTTGGGATAGTTGTTTCAACTTTTATTTTGTCTCAGTTTCTTCATTTTAAAATTAATTTTTACCTTTTTTTTATTCTTTCCCTCCCTCCCTCCTTTCCCCTCCCTCCCTTCCTGCTTCTCTACCTCCTTCCTTCCTTCCTTCCTTCCTTCCTTCCTTCCTTCCTTCCTTCCTTCCTTCCTTCCTTCCTTCCTCCCTCCCTCCCTCCCTCCCTTCCTTCCTTCCTTCCTTCCTTCCTTCCTTCTTCTTTCTTTCTTTCTTTCTTTCTTTCTTTCTTTCTTTCTTTCTTTCTTTCTTTCTTTCTTTCTTTCTTTCTTTCTTTCTTTCTTTCTTTCTTTCTTTCTTTCTCTCTCTTTCTTTCTCTCTCTTACTTTCTCTCTCTTTCTTTCTTCCTTTCTTTCTTTCTTTCTTTCTTTCTTTCTTTCTTTCTTTCTTTCTTTCTTTCTTTCTTTCTTTCTTTCTTTCTTTCTTTCTTTCTTTCTTTCTTTCTTTCTTTCTTTCTTTCTTTCTTTCTTTCTTTCTTTCTTTCTTTCTGTCTCTCAAGCAAGCCATGAATTCAATGCAAAGGCCTAAGAATGTAGTGCTGTTCAGGCCCTGCAGCCAGTGGCTTCCTTCCTGGGTCACCCTAGTGGGGACTTGGGGGCTGCCAGGGCCACAATCAGTAGTACTCAGGGTCCACAGGGCTGCACCTAGCAATTATTGGTGGGGAATGTGGTTTCAGGACTCAAACTATGGTGGATCATATGCAAAACATATGCTTTAATCTTTGTATTACATCTTTGGTCAAGTTTCCTCGTTTGTGAAATGAAAATATAGTCATGGAGTCCACTCAGTAAACATATATTAAAAATGATAATATATACATATATACACAAAAATGTATACATATTTCCACATATGACACAAAACAAATGTTTAATAAATGCCATCTTAAAAAAATAGAGGAGCTGGAGACAATGTATAGGCATTGTGGTGTCTGTCTTGCATTCCGTCTTAGCATTGTTGGTGCAGTCTTGGAGCCCCCACTCATACCCCTGAGTATCTGGCCCCCAAGCACTGCCCAGGTGGCTTGGGATGTCCCCGGCACCATAAAGCCTGAGCAGCACTGCATCTTTAGGATCTCACTTAGAACCATTGATCTAGTTGGTCAAGAATTTCCAGAAGGGGTCCTCTCCTCCTAAACACAGTTTTGAAGGCAGCCCTGTCAAAACAAAACAAGCAAAAACTCCTAAGGTACCTGATAGCAAAAGCAAGCCCTCCTTGTTTGACTAGGTACATATCACTGTCACTGCCACTGTCATCCCATTGCTCATTGATTTGTTTAGGTGGGCACCAGTAACGTCTCCATTGTGAGACCTGTTGTTACTGGTTTTGGCATATTTGATATGCCACAGGTAGCTTGCCAGGCTCTGCCATGATGGCGAGATACACTTAGTAGCTTGCCAGGCTCTCCGAGAGGGGCGGTGGAATTGAGCCTGGGTTGGCTGCGTGCAAGGTAAATGCCCTACCCGCTGTGCTATAGCTCCAGCCCAAAGTAAAATTTGAATTCAATTCTCTTTTGTTTTGTTATTGAATTCGTTGCTCATCCACTGTCATGCTTTTGTGTCAGTGTAAATATCTGAAGTTCAGAATGGGCCATAGGAGTCCGTGAAATTGCTTTGATCATGACATTAAATCAAGAGAAATTTGAAGCTAGTGTCTGAATTCCTGTATGGATACACCAACGTGTTCAGATGTTCATTATGAAAATGACCCTTTCCCAATGGACACTGCATTTTTTCAGATTCAGATCATGAACAAGGTTGCTGTTGATTTCTTCACTACTACAGAAGCACATTAGTGGAATTTTACTACCAACAGATCACCTCCCAGAGATATTGTATAGTTTTATGGTGAAATGAATAATTCAGAGTTTGTACAGACCTCACTTCCCAGACTTAAATTGTTAATGAATTTATCAGTGTGCCCAATTGATGCAGAGTTGCACAAGAATATAAACCTGATAAATATTTATGGTAATTCTTTATTCTATTACTGAATGATTCCACTTTCTCAAGTTAATAACTTGAGCTATAAAGGCAACACTTTTTAAAAAAAATCTTTGCATGAATATCCTTCAATCTACTAACCAGTTAATTAAGTTGTTTAGAAATTATTAAGAACTGAAAGAAAGAAATTTCTGTAAAGGTGCAACCTGCCTTATTATTTCAATCTTATTAAGAATTGAAAATAAACTCACTGTCACTGTCACTCTCATCCCATTGCTCATCGATTTGTTTGAGCGGGCACCAGTAATGTCTCTCATCGAGAGACATATTGCTACTGTTTTTGGCATATCCAATACGCACGGGTAGCTTGCCAGTCTTTCTTGTTTAGAAATAGAATTTGTTAATGAAATGGAAGAAAAAGACATTAAAAAAAACAATCTTTTTTCATAACAGTACTTCAAAAAATCAAGTACTTCAGAATCAGCTTGACTAAAGAGATGAAGGACCTATACAAGGAAAATTATGAAACACTACTTCAAGAAATAAAATAGAACATTAGGAAATGGAAACACATCCCCTACTCATGGATAGGGAGGATAAACATTATCAAAATGGTAATATTACCCAAAGCACTATACAGACTTAATGAGGACCCTATCAGGAAACCCATGACTTTTTTTAAAGAAAATAGACAAAACATGATCCCCAGGCCCTGCCTCCCGTCGCCATGCCTCTTTGCTCGCTTCCCAACCGCGCTGCCCCTGTCTTGCAGGTAATCAGCCCACCCTGAGCACTGCCAGAGTCCCAAGTGGTTACTGGGGGTGTGGCCTGTATCTCAGGGGTCGTGGTCTCAAAAGGGGCGTGGCCTCCTGCCTGATCAGCGGCACAGCCGCAATTATTATTTGCTTTTTTAGCATAATCTGTATAACCTGTTTCTTTGAAAAATACACTGGCCATACTCCATTAGCTTATTCTTTTTTTAATTTATTTTTTATCAATAGTTTATTTTTAATTAGTGAGTCAACGTGAGGGTACAGTTACAGATTTATACATTTTTGTGCTCATGTTTCCCCCATACAAAGTTCGATAACCCATCCCTTTACCAGTGCCCATTCTCCACCACCAGTAACCCAACATCCCTCCCCCCCTCCCCAGTCCCGTCTCCCCCCACCCCACACTGCCACTATGGCAGGGTATTCCCTTTTGTTCTCTCTCTCTGATTAGGTGTTGTGGTTTGCAATAAAGGTGTTGAGTGGCCATTGTGTTCAGTCCCTAGTCTATATTCGGCCCGCATCACCCTTCCCCCACATGACCTCCGACCACATTTTACTTGGTGTTCCCTTCTCTGAGTTGCCCAGAATGAGAGACCAGCCTCCAAGCCATGGAGACAACCTCCTGGTACTTATTTCTACTATTCTTGGGTGTTAGTCTTATAGTCTGTTGGAATATTTTCCCTTTTTCAGCTGCCTTCTGGAAATAATTTCAGAGGCAGTTTCCCTTTTGTCACAGAAGCCTAGTTGATCTTTGACACGCAGATCTTAGGTGCTAGCCAGGCTTGACTTGACATTGTAGATTCCAGGCTCTGGCCCAGCCTAGTCTTTGGGATGTAAATTTCAGGTGCTGTCTAGTTTGTAATTGACATGTAGATTTCTTGTGGCAGCCCAGCCCGGTCTTTGGGATGTAAATCCGAGTGCTTTCAGCCCAAGGAATGCTTTTGGTTTTGTATCTTCTTTCCCAGGGCCTGGATTAAGGGCCTGCAGATACAAGAGAATTATGTTGCCTCAATGTTCTTCCTGTAAGATCTTTTGGTGCCTTTGGTGACATCAATGTATTGCGCCCTTTGGAAGGGCCATGATCAATAAAAGGGGTTGGGAGAGAAGGTGAGGGGAGAGAGTGTATAGAGGAAAGATTGGAATAAACTGCAAGTGAGACCAACCATCTTGGCTCCGTTCCTTCCTTCACCTGCCACATCATCGCCATCAACCTCCCCGGGGTGGGGGAAGTGGCCGGAGGCTACCGAACTCGGGTGGCGGGAGAGACAGCGGCTGCCCTAGGCCCTGTGCCTGGCTCGGTGTGGTGAGGCGTCCCTTCCCTCGCCCGCGCCTTTTCTTTTTATTTTTCACATAGTCTATTATTCTATATTCCACAGATGAGTTCAATCTTTCTATGTCTGTCTCTCTCTTTCTGACTCATTTCACTTAGCATGATACTTTCCATGCTGATCCACTTATATGCAAACATCATGACCTCATTTTTTCTAACAGCTGCATAGTATTCCATTATATAGATGTACCTCTTCAACCAGTCATCTGTTCTAGGGCACTCGGGTTTTTTCCAGATTCTGGCTATTGTAAACAATGCTGCCATGAACATATAAGTGCAGATGTCATTTCGACTATACTTTTTGGCTTTTCTGGGGTATATTCCCGCAGTGGTATTGCTGGGTCAATCCATTAGCTTATTCTAACTTCACAAAAACTATCCGTGAACAATAGAAACTACACAAAACCTTTGCAAGGAGAGCATACCTTTAAACCTTCAGTAGAGGCCCCACATAAATCAGGATGAATGCCTGAGAGTAAGGAAGAATTCTAGAATAGGATCAAGGTTACCATTATCAACTTAGCACATCAGAGCCCCTCCTCCCGCAGCAAGAGGGAATAGGGATAGACAACTAGAAGGTTCCTACTCTACACTTCCATACCAATATGAAGAAAAGCGAAAATTCCCTCCATGAAGAGAGGATGAAGAAAAGATTCCAGAAACCTCAACATGGGCTACCCACATATATGACCTTTCAGAAAAAAAATTCAGAGAGGAAATTTTGAGGAGAGTCGATGTACTCTAAGCAACCATGGAACAGACATCCAATAAACTAAGGGAGGATATAAATGAAGCTTTGGAGCGGTCCACCAAGAAAATGCAGGAAGAAATTAGAGCAGAAATTTCAAAGCTACGAATGAAAATCACACAAATAAAGGAATTAGTAGATGAATTAAAAATCTCAGTAGGAGCTGTCAACAGTAGAATGGCCACAGCCAAAGACAGAATCAGTGAGTTTGAAGATGAGCTGCACAAAGCTTACAAACAACAACAAATAATGGCAAAAGACCTCAAAATGGTTCTAGAGTGAAACAGTATCCTAGGTAGGGGATGACCTTAAGAGGAACAACATAAGAATCATTGGAGTACCAGAAGCACAGGGAAGTAACACCAATGTAAAAAACACAGTGAAAGACATCATTGCTAAGAAATTCCCAGAGATGGAGAAGGCAGGCATCCAGATCCAAGAAGCCCGAAGAGTACCAGCAAAAAGAGACCCGAAAAAAAAGACTCCAAAGGCACATCATAGTCAGAATGATGGATGCTGTGGATAGAGACACAATACTGCAAGCAGTAAGGTCAAAAAAGGAAATCACATACAAAGGAGCACCCCTTAGATTTACAGCAGACCTATCAGAGGAAACCCTCCAAGCCCAAAGACAATGGTGGGACATAGTGAAAAAACTCAATGAAATGAATGCATCACCAATAATACTTTATCTGGCTAAACTCTCACTCAAACTCGAAGGAACCATACACTATTTCTCGGATAAACAACAGCTCAGGAACTTCATAGACTCCAAACCAAACGTAAAAGAAGGACTAAAGGGACCATTGTAAGACAAGGAAGAACCCCACAAGAACAAAAAACCACATAGGAAGATGACACAAAACCCCATGACAATAATCTCTCTCAATGTCAATGGCCTAAATACACCAATTGAGAGACACAGAAAGGCAAAATGGATCCGGAACCTAAAGCCAACATTCTGCTGCCTGCAAGAAACACATGTGAACAATCAGAACAAACACAGACTCAAAGTCAAAGGATGGAAAAAAATCCTGCAAGCAAATAACTCCCTCAAAAAAGCTGGGTTGGCCATACTAGTATCCTAAAACATAGATTTTAGGTTGAAAAAGATTTGAAGGGACAGTGAAGGTCATTTTCTATTTATCAAGGGATATGTACAACAGGAAGAAATCACCTCTTAAACGTATATGCACCTAATGAACGACCAGCTAAATACTTAAAACAACTCCTAACAGGCTTTAAAGAGGACATCACTAGCAGCACAATAATAGTTGGAGATTTCAGCATCGCCTTATCACCTCTGGATAGATCGACAAGAACAAAACTCAGCAAGGAAACACTGACTCTGAAAGAAAAAAATTGAAGAGAGAGGCCTAATAGACCGATACAGGGATTTACACCCCCAAAAGAAAGAATACACATTCTTTTCCAGTGCACACAGAACATTCTCCAAAATAGACGATATATTGGGCCACAAACATATCTCAATAGAATCAGAAAAATAGAAATTGTATCAACTATCTTTTCAGACCACTATGTGCTGAAGATAGAAGCTAATCACACACAGACACAGAGAACCAAAGCAAACACCTGGAAATTAAACAGCTCAGTGTTGAACAATGAGTGGGTCAGGAAGGAAATCAAGGAAGAAATCAAGAGATACCTCGAAACAAATGAGAATGAAGACACGAGCTACCAAAACCTACGGGACGCAGCTAAAGCCGTGTTAAGGGGAAAATTTATAGCTCTGCAAGCATTCCTAAGGAAGGAAGAAAGGGCCTACATAGATAGCTTGACTTCACAGCTCAAGATCTTAGAAAGGGACCAGAAAAAGGAACCCAAACCGACCTAAGGAAAGAAATAATAAAAATTAGAGCAGACATTAATGACATGGAAACCCAGAAAACAATCCGAAAGGTCAATGAAACCAAGAGCTGGTTCTTTGGGAAAATAAACAAGATTGATAAACCAAGACTCACAAAGAAAGAGAGAAAGAGAGCCCTAATAAATCGAATCAGAAATGAAAAGGGGGACATCACACCAGAAACCAAGGAGATTCAAAAGATCATGAGAGACTACTTTGAAAGTCTGTATGCCATGAAACAAGAGAACCCAAAAGAAATGGATGGATTCCTTGATTCCTACAGTCTTCCAAGACTGAACCAAGAAGACCTGGAATACCTGAATAGACCCATTAATATCAAGGAAATCAAAACAGCAATCAAAAATCTCCCCAAAAACAAAAACCCAGGTCCAGACGGATTCACTGGCAAATTCTTCCAAACATTTCAAGAGGACCTATTGCCAGTTCTCCTCAAGATTTTCCAGGAAATTGAAAAAACAAAAACCTTCCCAAACAGTTTCTATGAGGCACATATCTCCCTAATACCAAAAGCAAACAAAGACACCACAAAAAAAGAAAACTATGGACCAATATCCCTGATGAATACCGATGTGAACATCCTCAACAAAATATTAGGAAATAGAATCCAACAACTCATCAAAAAGATAATACACCATGACCAAGTGGGAATCATCCCGGGGATGCTAGGATGGCTTAACATTTGGAAATCAATCAACATAATCCATCATATCACAAAAGTAAAGATAAAAACATATGATCATATCAATAGATGCAGAGAAAACATTTGACAAGATCCAACATCCTTTCATGATGAAAACTCTCACCAAAATGGGTTTTGGAGGAACTTTCCTCGAGATAGTCAAAGCCATCTACCACAAACCTATGGCAAGTATTATTCTCAGTGGGGAAAAGCTAAGGGCCTTTCCTCTAATATCAGGGACAAGAAAATGATGCCCACTCTCACCACTGCTGTTCAATATAGTACTGGAAGTACTTGCAATAGCTGCTAGGCAAGAAAAAGATATTAAGTTAAATCCAGGTAGGAAAAGAAGAAATCAAACTCTCACTATTCGCAGATGATATGATACTATATCTAGAGAAGCCTAAAACCTCTACTAAGAAACTCTTAGAAACAATAGACTTGTATAGTAAGGTCTCAGGCTATAAAATCAATACCCAAAAATCCATGACCTTCCTATTTGCAAACAATGAGGCAGAGGAAAGGGACATGAAAAAAGCAATCCCATTCACAATCATGCCCCAGAAAATCAAGTAACTTGGAATCAGCTTAACTAAAGAAGTAAAGGACCTCTACAAAGAAAACTATAAAACGCTACTCCATGAAATAAAAGAGGACATGAGGAAATGGAAACATATCTTCTGCTCATGGATAGGGAGAATCAACATTGCCAAAATGGCAATACTCCCCAAAGCATTGTACAGATTCAACACGATCCCTATAAAAATACCCATGAAATTATTCAAAGAAATGGACCAAGCAATCTTGAAATTCATATGGAACAAAAAATGCCCACGGATAGCTAAAACAATTCTTGGGAAAAAGATGGGAGGCATCACCCTCCCCAATCTTAGACTTTACTACAAAGCGGTAACAATTAAAACAGCATTGTACTGGAACAAAGGCAGAGCCGCAGACCAGTGGAACAGGGTGGAATGTCCCTACACACAACCTCAAATGTATGATCATCTAATCTTTGATAAGGGAGCAAGAGATGTGAAGTGGAACAAGGAAAGCCTCTTTAACAAATGGTGCTGGCATAACTGGACAACCACATGCAAAAGAATGGGCTTAGACCTCGACCCGACACCATGCACAAAAATCAGATCAATGGATTCAAGACCTCAATATCAGACCACAACCCATAAGGTACATTGAAGACAAGGTCAGCAAAACCCTCCACGATATTGAAGCTACAGGTATCTTCAAAGATGACATGTCACTGACCAACCAAGTGGAAACAAAGATAAACAAATGGGACTATATTAAATTAAGAAGCTTCTGCACTGCAAAAGATTCAGTGACCAAAATACAAAGACAATTTACAGAATGGGAAAGGATATTCACCCTATACCCATCCGATAAGGGGTTGATATCAAGGGTATATAAAACACTGGTTGAACTCTACAAGAAGAAAACATCCAACCCCATCAGAAAATGGGGCCAAGAAATGAACAGAAACTTTCCCAAGGAAGAGATACGAATGGCCAAAAGGCACATGAAAAAGTGCTCTACATCACTAATCATCAGGGAGATGCAGATCAAAACAACTATGAGATACCACCTCACACCACAGAGAATGGCGCACATCCAAAAGAACAAAAGCAACCAATGCTGGCATGGATGTGGGGAAAAAGGGACGTTCCTTCACTGTTGGTGGGAATGCCGACTGGTCCAGCCTTTCTGGAAAACAATATGGACAGTCCTTCAAAAACTAGAAATTGAGCTTCCATATGACCCCGCAATACCACTTCTGGGAATATATCCCAAGGATTCAAAAGAGCACAGTAGAAATGAAATCTGTACCTATATATTCATTACAGCACTGTTCACAATAGCCAAAATATGGAAACAACCCGAGTGCCCTAAAACAGATGACTGGTTAAAGAAACTTTGGTACATCTACACAATGGAATACTATGCAGCTGTTAGGAGATATGAAGTCATGAAATTTGCTTATAAATGGATAAACATGGAGAATATCATGCTAAGTGAAATGAGTCAGAAAGAGAGGGACAGACATAGAGGAACTGCACTCATTTGTGGAGTGTGGGGTAGCATCACATGAGGCTGACACCCAAGGACAGTAGATAAAAGAGCCAGGGGGATTGCCCCATAGCTGGAAGCCTGCTTCATGAGCGGAAGGGACAAGGTAGATGGAATAGAGAAAGGATCACTAAGAAAATGATAGCTGGAGGAACCAGTTGGGATGGGAGATGCATGTCGAAAGTAGGTAATGGACCAAACATGATGACTTCTCAGTGTCTGTGTTGCAAGCCATAATGTCCAAAAGTAGAGAGAGAGTATGGGGAATATTGTCTGCCTTAGAGGCAGGGGGAGGGTGGGAAAGGGGGGTATACCTGGGATATTGGTTGTGGGGAATGTGAACTTGTGGAGGGATGGGTGTTTGATCATTGTGAGATTGTAACCCAAACATGAAAGCTTGTAACTATCTCACAGTGATTCAATAAAATTAAAACAATAAAAAAAATTTAAAAAAGAAAAGATGAAGTCATGAACTTTGCATATAAGTGGATCAACATGGAAAGTATCATGCTAAATGAAATGAGTCAGAAAGAGAGGGACAGACATAGAAAGATTGCACTCATTTATGGAATGTAAAATAACAGAGTCGGAGACTAACACCCAAGAATAGTAGTATAAAATACAAGGAGGTTGGCTCCATGGCTTGGAAGCTGGCCTCACATGCTGTGGGGAAAGGTAGCCCGGATAGAGAAGGGAACACCAAGAAAATGTGGTTGGAGATCCAGCGCGGAAAGGGAGATGCGTGCGGAAAGTAGACTAGAGACTGAACATGATGGCCACTCAATACCCCTATAGCAAACCACAACACCCAAAAGGAGAGAGAGAACAAAATGGAATACCCTGCTACAGAGGTGGAATGGGGTGGGGGGGGGTGACGGGATTGGAGGGTGGGAGGGATACTGGGTTCATTGTTGGTGGAGAATGGACACTGGTAGAGGGATGGGTTCTTGAACATTGTATGAGGGAAACACAAGCACAAAGATGGGTAAATTTGTAACTGTACCCTAAAGGTGACTCACTAGTTGATAAATCATGAATCATGAATCACAAAATCCTGTTAATCGTCATTTCTGAAGCGGGCTCAGTAACCTCTCCATTTGTCCTTTCTCTGAGATCTTAGAAGTCTCTCTCGACTCGGCCCTCCAAATGATGTAGCACTGGAGGCTCTTTCAGGGTCAGGGGAAGGAGATCCATCTTGTTACTCGCTTTAGCATATGAATACACCATGGAAAGCTTGCAAGGCTGTCCCATGTGGGCAGGAAACTCAGAAGCTTGTCAGTTTCTCCCAGAGGGAGAAGTAGGCTACGAGATATTCTGGGAGCTTGCTTTTAATCTCTGGATGTTGACCGTTGATGGGATTACACACACCTGGGTTCCTCTGCTGGTACCTTCATGCGTGAAGCCTGTCCGAACGTGTGGAGAGGGGCCTTGAGCATGGCTGTGGCTAGGTTCTGGTGTACTTCGGCCTTTGGGATCTCTGCTCGGTGCGGGGAGGGAAGCTGGAACCCATCCCTTCTGAGGGGCCCCGAGGAAGACAGCCAGGTATGTGGGCAAGAGACTCTCTTTTATATAAAAAAATAAATTAATTAAAAAAATAAAAAAATTAAAATGCCATGTGAATAAAAAAATAAAATAAAATTTTTATCTTAAAAAGAAAATAGACAAAACACTCATGAAATTCATATGGAACAACAACCCCCCCACGAATAACTAATGCAATCCTTGGGAAAAAGAAGATGGGTGGCATCACCTTCCCCAACTTCAAACTGTACTACAAAGCAATAGTAATTAAAACAGCATGGTTTTGGACTAGAAACAGATTTGCAGACCAATGGAACAAAGATGAATATTCTGTCACAGAGTCTCAAATATGTGATCACTTAATCTTTGATAAAAGAGCAAGAAATATGAAGTGGAACAAGGAAAGCCTCTTCAACAAGTGGTGCTGGGAAAATTGGACAGCTTCCTGCAAAATAATGAACTCTGACTTCTGTCTAACGCCAGGCAAAAAAGTCAGATTAAAGTGGATTAAAGACTTCAATATCACCTGAATCCATAAAGTACGTGGAGGAAAATGTAGGCAGAATCCTCCATGACATTTAAGCTAAAGGCCTCTTTAAGGATGAAACACCACTGACCAAAGCAAGTGGAAACAAACAAACAAATGGGACTACATAAAACTAAGATGCTTCAGCACCTCACAATAAACAGGGACCAAACTACAGAGAGAGTCCACAGAATAGGAAAGAACATTTACCCAATACCCATCTGATAAGGTATTAATATTCAGGATATACAGGACACTAGTAGAACTGTACAAGAAAAAACCTCCAACCCCATCAAAAAATGGGGAGAAGAAATGAACAGAAGCTTCCTCAAAAAAGAAATACAAATGGCCAAAAGGCACATGAAAAAATGCTCCACACCACTAATCATCAGAGAGATGCAAATCAAAACAATAATGAGATATCACCTCACACCACAGAGACTGGTGCACATGCAAAAGAACAAAATCAACCACCACTGGCATCAATGCAGGAGGTGGGGTAGGGGACGTGACTCTCTTTCACTGTTGGTGTGAATACCTACTGGTCCAGACTTTTGGGAAAACAATATGGACATTTCTTAAAAAACTAGAAATTGAGCTTCCATATGACCCCACAATGCCACTTCTGGGAATATATCCTGAGAGTGCAAAAAAGCACAGTAGAGGGGCTGGAGTGATAGCACAATGGGTAGGGTCGTTTGCCTTGCATGCGACTGACCCAACATCCCATATGGTCCCCCAAGCACCAACAGGAGTAATTCCTGAGTGCAAAGCCAGGAGTAACCCCTGTGTATTGCTGGGTGTGACACAAAAAGGCAAAAAAGAGAGCACAGTAGAAATGACATCTGCACCTGTATGTTCATTGCAGCACAGTTCACGATAGCTGGAATCTGGAAACAACCCGAGTGCCTGAGAACAGACAACTGGTTAAAGAAACTTTGGTACATCTACACAATGGAATACAATGCAGCTGTTAGGAGAAATGAAGTCATGAAATATGCTTATAAGTGGATGGACATGAAGAGTATCACACTAAGTGAAATGAGTCAGCAAGAGAGGGACAGACATAGAATGACTGCACTCATTTGTGGAATGTAAAATAACATGAGACTGACACCGAAGGACAGTAGACATAAGGGCCAGGAATATTGCCCCATAGTTGGAAACCTGTCTTATGAGCTGGGGGAGAAGGCAGTTGGAATTGAGAAGTTATCACTAAGACAAAGATGGTTGGAAGAATCATTTGGACTGGGAGATGTGTGCTGAAAGTAGATAAAGGACCAAATGTGATAATCTCTCAGTATCTTTATTGCAAACCATTATGCCCAAAAGTAGAGAGAGAGCATGGGAGAAATTGTCTGCTATGGAGGCACGGTGAGGGTTGGAAGGGGGGTGGTTAATACTGGGGATATTGGTGGTGGAGAATGTGCACTGGTGGAGGAATGTGTGTTTGATCATTGTATGATTGAAATTTAAACATAAAAGCTTGTAATTGTATCTCATGTCAATTAAAAAAATTAAAAGATAGAATTTTTAAAATTCATGTAAAAATTGCAGAATAAAAAACTTTATTGTGTGGCTGGAGTGATAGCAGAGCGGGTAGGGCATTTGCCTTGTATGCGGTCGACGCAGGTTGGATTCCCAGCATACCATATGGTTCTCTGAGCACCGATAGGGGTAATTCCTGAGTGCAGAGCCAGGAATAACCTCTGTGCATTGCTGGGTGTGACCCAAAAAGCAAAAGAAAAAAGAAAAAAACTTTATTGAAATTGAGCATATGCTCAGAAAAATCACTTGCTTCATCAAAATAAGATATGTGAGATACAGATTTAAACAAACTATCAGAATACATCTTAAGCATTACTGATTTTATTTAGAGAAAATAATTTGAGAAGTTTTATCATAATTATTTTCCTTGTTAAAGATTTTCTATTATTGCACTTTAGACTTTTTTCTTGTCTGAATTCTGTGGTATTCAGGGATTACTCCTGGTTCTGTGCTCTGGGGTCATTTCTGGTGGGACTTGGGCAACCATATGGGATGCTGAGGATTGACTCTGTGCAAGGAAAGTGCCCTACCCACTGTACTATTGCTAAACTCACACTTTAGATTTTTATATATAAGCCTTGCTTTATATGATTATATTAAAACTTTTACTAGATATTGATTAAATTATATTAGTTTTCATGATTATGCAGACTCTTAATATTTTTGTGTGTGCTAAAATTAATCCAGTAGTAGTTTTGGCAATGTCAATCTTTAGCCCAGATTCACTTTTTATCAGTTAACTTTCAATTAAAGATACAGAACTTCCGGGGCTGGAGCCATAGTACAGCAGGTAGGGCATTTGCTTTGTATGAAGGTCGACCCGGGTTCGATTCCCAGCATCCCATATGGTCCCCTGAGCACTCCCAGGTGTAATTCCTGAGTGCATGAGCCAGGAGTAACCCCTGTGCATCGCCGGTGTGACCCAAAAAGAAAAAAAAATACAGAATTTCCAGCATATGAATCACAATAAAATAAAATTAGAAACTAGTACATATATAAAAGATATAGATTCCATATATGCATATACAATTTCAAGCTATAAATATATTAATATTTATCAAATTGTGTTGTTTATATATGCATACGACACAGCACCATATATCAATCTCACATGTCTCCATATCTACTATTCCCCATAAGAATCCATCTTGTCTCTGCTTATACCCTATTTTTTATAAAAAGAAGGTATTGGCAAAATAAACATTGAACTAATGAAGTTATGTGGAATTCAATGGTTGAAAAACAGTGGAAAAGAAATTGAGTACCATCACAGGTATTCTAGATATCGGACCATCTACATTGAGCTTATCACAGTTCGTGTGTTTGTAGAGTTTACCTCCTGTTGGAAGGGAGAAAAACAATATAAAAAGAAAATCTACACATAATATATTATATAGAAATAATAATACTTTGCATATACACACATACACACATATCTACATATGGGGTAAGAATATAGAAAAAGATCAGTGAAGGTGTTCTATTTAGAGAGGATGGTTTGGAAATGGTATTTTAGGTGAGGTCACACTTGGCAGACCCCTAGAGAATGGGAAACAGAATTAAAGGTATTTCAGGAGAAGAAATTTCCATTCAGATGGTGCATAAGTGGAGATCCACCAGTTTTTGAGAATAAGCAGAAAACTAAAGCAACGTACACTAATTGATCGCTAGACATTCTGCCAAGCACTCTACATACATTATGTCTTTGAATTCTATAATGTTAATGTTAGGATTAGTGTGACTATTAACGATTTTATACACAAGATTTTTTTTATTTATTTCAATGTTTTTCATAGCAGAGAGTCCCAGGAGTAAAATTTCAAGTCAAAGGATGTGGGCATTTTTATGGCTCTTGACATTATATGACCAAGTTATTTTCCCAAAGGACTGAATCAATAGTTTGCACTGCCAACAGACATATCCAAGTAGAGTAAAGAAGAATGAGATACCTCTAGCCTGACTTCACTGTCTCAGGATGGGCCTCACCAAGATATAATTTGCTGAAAATTCAGGTATGTGGGTTTTATGACTGAAATATCCAGGCTTTATCAGTTGGTATTGGCTACCTTCCCATACTTCCCAATACTCCTGGAAGCACTGGCAGTCTCCCCCACTAACCAACTCCAGTGCCACCATGTAAGCTCTCCTACTGGCCTTGCTTCAGAGACCCATAAACAAATCTCAAAAGAGAGAAAAAGCAGCAGTTAATCTTGGACCCTCAAAAGGTTGAGCAACTGGGGTAAATTGGAGAGGGGAGAGTAAGCCTGGTGCCAGCCAGAGCCCCCAGCAGCTGCTTGCCCCAACAATCCAAAATCGCCACCATACCCTTGACGTGATTCCACTGTCTCAGGATGGACCTCACCGAGACATAATCTGCTAAAAATTCTGGTATGTGGGTTTTGTGACTGAAATCTCCAGGCTTTCTCGAGGTCAGGATGGGCTACCTACCCCTACCAACTTCCTGTACTTCCGGAAGCCTCAGCAGTCACATCCACACCCTAAAGCTGCCACCCAATTTAAAAGCTACTCCAGCCTTACCATCCCAATAAAAATACTGAATGCCCTGAACAAACACCATGACCTCTTAATACCTGTATTGAAAACCATAATGCACAAAAGGAAAAGGAGGGACAGAGAGAGAGAGAGAGAGAGAGAGAGAGAGAGAGAGAGAGAGAGAGAGAGAGAGAGAGAGAGAGAGAGCAAGAGTAAAAATGCCTCCCATAGAGGGGGGCTGGAGGTAAGGGGTAGGGTGTTAGGGGATGGTGGGAGGGAAATAGGGGACATTGGTGGTGGGAAATGTACACTGGTGGATGTATCATTGTATAACTTAAACCCAATTATGAACACTTTATTTTTAAATTTTATTCTTTTATTGAATCACCATGTGGAAAGTTACAAAGTTTTCAGGTTTAAGTCTCAGTTATACAATGCTCAAACACCCATCCCTTCACCAGTGCACATATTCCACCACCAAGAATCACGATATACCTCCCCCCTTCCCCCAACTTCCCCAGCCCCCCACCCCGCCCCCCACCCCGCATGTGTAACTGGTAAATTTCACTTTACTTTCACTTTACTTTGATTACATGCAATTATGAACACTTTAAAATGGTCTATTTCATGGATCCTGTTGCTCATCGATTTGCTCGAGTGGGCACCAGTAACATCTCCATTGTAAGACTTCTTGTTACTGTTTTTGGCATATTGAATATGCCATGGGTAGCTTGGCAGGCTCTGCAGATTTCATGGATATTCAATTAAAAAAAGTAATGTGGAGTTCATGCCCAATTCAATCAGCTTAATCAATGGCAGAATAAATAGCAGTGCTATTTAAAAAGAATGAGAATAGCATATTTTTGTGAATGACCATACTCAGGTGAATATTTCTCCCTTTCCCCCAATGGAAAGGGTGAAGGATATTGGTCATGATTTTTTGCTCTTTCTTTCTTCCATGAGATACACAGTTGTGAAGTTATTCATGATTGGATTTCAGTCATAGGATGTTCCAATACTTATCCCTTTACTAATGTACATTTCCAGGCACCAGTATCTCCAGTTTCCCTCCTGCCACCACCCCTATTCCCCACCCTACCCCAGCCTGCTCCTAAGGTTGGCACTTTTCTTCTCTCTCTCTCTCTCTCTCTCTCTGTTTCTGTCTCTGTCTCTGTCTGTCTCTCTCTTACTGTCTCTATTGCTCATTCTGGGCATTATGGTTTGCAATTCAGGTACTGACAGATTAGCACTGTTAGCACTGTAGCACTCTTGTCCCATTGTTCATCAATTTGCTCAAGCGGGCACCAGTAATGTTTCCATTATGATATTTGTTGTTACTGTTTTTCGCATATAGAATACGCCACTGGTAGCTTGCTAGGCTCTGCCTTGTGGGCAGGATACTCTTGGTAGCTTGCCGGGCTCTCCGAGAGGGATGGAGGAATCTAACCCAGTTCAGCCGTGTGCAAGGCAAACACCCTACCTGCTGTGCTCACATATAAATCCCTTTACTTACTTTTAGCACTCAGTTCTTGTCCAGAGAGATCATTTCTAAATATCGTTGTCATGGTGGTCCAGGTGAAGGATTTCATTATATTCACACTTGTATTTGTGCTTAGTATTGTCTTTTTTAGGTAAATTACATTCAATCAAAATACACACCATTAAATCAACATCAGTTTCTCAGAGTTCTAAGTTGGGATAATAATGCAGAGAGATGGGGGTTCTTCTGTGTGGCTTCTCAATATTCATTCTTTTTTCTAGTAAGAAGCTTTTATTTTCCTAGGGCATGGATATGCTCCTCATCCAGATGGCATGTGGGCCGCTGATTTGGCTTTCCTTTGAGGTAAGCACTTGACACAGACCTAAACCAGTCACTGTATCCCTTCACTCTCTGGCTTCAGTTCAGAGATGGGCATGTGACATAATAAGAAGTAATCGTAGGATATTCATGGTAATCCCTTAGAGAGTGTTTTCCTTGTCCTAGAGTCTAGGAAAATAGAAATCATCCCAATAGGGAGGAAGAGCCTGCAGGCTAATGTGCCAAAGTATAAGAAAGTGGAGCCAATAGATGCAAAGAGAAAACCCTGACAGCATGATCTGCATTCTGAGTCCAGCTGTGTTCTCTGCAGTCCTGGCTTGCCAGGTACATGAGCCAATATAATCTCTGAGTTTACTCTTACTGGAGAGAGATAGTCTGTAATTTGAAGCCAAAGATTTAGGAGTTATGCAAAGCCTGTATATTTCTGTAGCACTTTTGGATTTTCTAAGTGAGTATTTATCATTGGTTTCTCCTAGCAACTTTGTGAAGTTAGCATCAAAAGTGCTATTATGCAGGTTTAAAGGGGAGGTACCTGGAAAGTCATTGTGTGTTTGTCTGTGTGTGTTGGCTATGAGCCTGTTAAACACTTAAAACCTGCTAATTCCTTCTGCGAAGCATGAGCCAAGTCACCACATTGTCTAAATCTGATTTACTATCTGAATAACTGAGGAAATCATGTTGGTCATTGAGCTTTTTCAAAGGATTAGATGAGAGTGCAAATATAAAGATCTTAAGAAAGTATCTGACCTTAAAAGTGAGAAACTAGATAAAGGTAATGGATTATGTAATTATTAAATAATCCCAGAGCTGGTAAATTATATGACCCAAACTCTGTTTCTTACAGCTCACGGTATACTCTCATCTTATCATTGGTTGCATGTCCAGGAAGTACTATAGACTTCTGTAAGGGCTTACCTTGGGAGGGAGCTTCTAAACAGTAGGGAAGTACTTAAATGGCCAGTAGGAGCAACATGGGAACAAAACTTTGTAGAAGATTGGGACCTGCTCTTCTCTTGGAATCCTCCAATACCTTCCCAAAGTGCCTTTAAACCAAGAATTCCAATTTATAAAAATGTTGAAAGGTATTCCTAGAAAACCTATTAAAAACTCATAACAATGATTAACAGAGTCAATGGGGTAACATGGAGAAAGTGTATCAGATAAGTAAGTACTTATTTCCATATTGAACAAGTTGGCAAAATACAGCAAAGCTCTTATTGAAGTTGCTGACCTCATTTCTTTTTCCTTTAATATAATAGAAATGTTGACACACAAATTGAGTAGTGGAACAACTGCCAGATATTTTAAGTGCTTGTTGCCTCACTTGAAATGGATGAATAATTGCATCATATGCCTCTATATTAGAAGAGACAGAAGGTGTTTTCATGGGTCGGCTTCCTGTGTTTCTATTTCCTTCTGGGTTTTGCCCAAAATACTCATTAAGGTTTGTGTTGAATGATCAGATCGAAACATTCAGATCTGCTTAACATAGTCATTAAATTTCCATTTCCAAGGCAATAAAATACCCCAATTCCATATGTCTTGAGATCAAAGGAAAATCACTGTAACTCTAGGTATAAAGTGAAGAGTGTTCAGTATGTTGCACTCAAGCATTTTGTTGTTAACAACATATGTACAGAAAAAGGTAGAAGACATAACATTATGAACCTAACATATCTAACCTGTTCTGCAGAAGTAATTGAATTTTCATTCTTCTAATACTAACCTTCTTGTTTGACTAGATTTGATTAAATATTCAAGAAAGGACCCAGGGATGTGGCTTAATGGTAGAGTACCTGCCTTGTATACCACGAGCACTGACCCATATGCCTAGTGAGATCCTGATGGAACCAGCATTGGAATCTCCCGCACTACAACAAAAGTTGCAGTCTCCAATACACTGCAACCACTTGTGTGTATGACTTTGTATACATGTGGCTCACAACTAGAGTGCATATTTCTGGTCCATGAAGCAGCAATAACAAAGGGAAGGAAGGAGGAAAAAGTGAAAAGAAAAGTGCCAGGAAACTCAAGATGATATGCATGCTAATTTTTATTATCCCATATTTATAAAGTTTTCTTTGAAGAAAAAAATAAATTTTAAATAATGTTTCTGGAGAGTATTATGCTGAGTGAAATGAGTCAGAAAGAGAGGGACAAATATAGAATGACTGCATTTATTTGTGGTATATAAAAATATATATAGTAGAAGACACATCCATGGCCAGCGAAAACAGGGACTAGGAAGACTGGTCAATGGTTAGACTATACCACAATTGTGTGTAGGGCAGAGGGTAGGTAGGTAAGATAGAGAAGGGACTAGGATGAAAATAATAGCTGGAAACAATCATGATGGACAAGAACTGAGTGTAAAAGTGTAAAAGTAGGTAGAGGGATACACCGATTTCGATTATCTTTTGAATATCTGTATTGCAAACCACAGTGGCCCAAAAGGAGGGGAAAGCAAGTGGGGCGGGGGAGAGAAAGAGAGAGAGAGAGAGAGAGAGAGAGAGAGAGAGAGAGAGAGAGAGAGAGAGAGAGAGAGAGAGAGAGAGAAGAGAAGGCAATGTATGCTGGTGAGGGATGGGTGTTGGAGCACTGCACGACTAAAACTGAATCACGAACAGCTTTGTAAGGGTCTATCTCACAATGACTTAATAATAAAATCTTAAAAAAAAAGAATACTATCTACCGTCAATTGTTCAAGACTACCTAAGTTAATCACAGATGAGTATGCTTACATGTGAATTTGAAGATAAAGTTGAATGTTTCTAGAAATAGAAAATGGAATTAATCTTTGAGTTTTCAGTTTGTAAGAGAAATATTAACATATAACTATTACAATAGTGAAAATGCATCTGTGTCATTTATGATTGTTGCCAGAAGCACTTTTGTCTCGACTACTTTGTACTGTATATACTGACATTACTTTAGTAAAAATTAAAAGTACATATAAAATATTAATAAGTTATTTTAAAATAACATTACAGTCATTAATATATTAATATTAAAAGGACACTAATAAATTGCTAGACCATGTTGACATATTATTAAGAAAAACAACAATATTTTTAGAAAATAAAAACCAAACCAAAAAAAAAAAGAATGTTCTGGAAAAACTACACACATGAAAATTTATAGATCTGCTGCTAAACATTCCTTTGCTACCTGGAGAAATAATATTTAAAGCCACTTAATTTTAGAGCCATCAATAGTCATCTATAAGTATCCATAATGCTTTAAGTATTGCTTTAAGAATTGGCATTATGACTTAATGACTATTTTTATGAGATTCATTAGAACTTATTCCCATCTCAAATATATAGGAGGCCTGGAAGCTTAGCTCAAAGGGTTGGAGAAAATGCTTTGCACTTATGAGGTAGTCCTGGGCTTGATTCCCTGAGCATCACTGAGTGTGGCCCCCCGAAAGAAAGACATATAAACAACAAAAAGCCAAACTTAAATATTCAGAAACAAATTATTTTATAGAAGATGTCATTGGTTGGGGCTAAATTTAGAAACAAGTTTATCATGATTGCTCTCTCATAAGAATTTGTAGCTAAAGAGTAGAAACAGAATTATTTACCATTCAGAGATGTCTATTTATCCATTTTTTATAAACAAAAGAGATGCACAGAGTAACCAGCTGTCTCACTATCCTCATGAAGTGGATGGGGGTGTATTTTCAGGGAGCCCCAGGAGAGCTGGCTAGAACAGCTGGAGCTGGCAGCACATGCCTGGCAGACCAGTGAGGGCACCTCAGAGTTCCATCTCCTCGCTTCCTACTGGCAAGAGAAATTGTATTATAAAGGATGACTTGTGTACTTGCCCAAAATCCTTTTTCTTTCTTGTTTTAGGATACAGCCCTTCACTGTAGATTTTCTTCTGTTCTGCTGCCTTCTCTTTGTCATTTATCATGCAGACAGTTTAATGAAATTGCAGACCTGGCAGATGGTGCTGGAATATCCTTCCCAAAAGATGCTAAGGAGCTTTAACCCTATCAGGGAATCTCTTGACACCTGACTGCAAAAAGTGGTGCTAACAATCCTGCTATGACAAAGTAGGGACCGTAAGGAGAGTGAAAGTATACATAAATCAACTTCACTGGGCTTTATCTTCAGTGCTTCTGGCAAAATCCATTGGGAATTAACAATATACAGGTATGGCAGTGCACTTCACTAAATTAATAAACTCATAAGAGCAGGTGAAATGTACATTCTGGAAACATATTGGAAGGGTATTGGTGATTTTCTAGATGATAGCAAGAGTCTAGAAGGCAGAACAAATAGAGAAAAAACTATAAATTAATCAATAAAAGAAACTTGATGTTATTAACACTGAGAATTTACTCAATGCTAGACAAGAAACTAAGCACTTTCTACACATGATTTAATTTAATCTACTTGCTAACCTTTTAGACAATTATCATAGCAAACATCTACTGAACTTTATGCCACACAGTGGGCTAAGCACTTTACAATTGTTGACACATTTTTTTCCTTTTCAGGATTTTTATCTCCCAAATATCTTACCAATATCTAGTAACTCCTTTTAATATTCACTGCTACCATCCAATGATGGATTACCAACAATATTTCAAAACCCTTTTGGTCATTGCTTATTAAAATTTTTTATGTTTTCACTTATTTTTATTTTTAAACCTTATATTTTAGTTGCTATGGTTTACAACACTGTTAATGACAGGGTTTCATGCACAACACATTCCAGCAATACACTCCCTTCTAGTAAGCTTTCTACTGAACACCAATTCTCAGTTTCTGTTGCCTTTGGGCATTTTCAAATATTTTGTTTTCTTTTTAAAAAATGTAGAATAGAGGACTTATTGAAAAGTTCACATTACAGAACTCACATTACAGAAAAATGGCACGTCTACATACATATCCGGAGACCTCTTTGCTCAAGAGTTAGAACATTTCTAGTGGATTACACTCCAGAAGGCTTCCTCCCATTCCCTCCTGCCTCCCGTGTATGTGTGTGTGTGTGTGTCTATGTCTGTGTGTCTGTGTGAGTGTGTATGTTTGGGCCATACCCAGCAGTGCTCAGGGCTTACTTCAGGTTCTGTGTTCAGGGATCATTCCTGGATGGAGACAGGGAAGCTCATGGGGTGCCAGGGATAGGACCTGTGTCACCATGTACAAGGCAAATGTCCTACCTGCTTTCCACTTCAAAACTGGTGAGATTTCTTTGTATAAAATCTTATAGAAGTAGGTTTTTTTTTTTTTTACATCAACAAACACAAGCCAAACCTTCAAAATGGTTGGTAAGTGAATTTCAACTTATGTACACTATGACTCAAACCCCTTCCCAAAACAAATTAATCATTAGGATTATCTCTATTTTTCATGTCAGTTAAAAGGTATTTTCATTTAATTTTAAATTCAAATAACAGTTCTATTTAATATACCACAATCTTCATTTTTAATATTTAGAATCAGTTTTATTGAGGGACCAGGATTAATAATGCTGTTACTTTTCATGTGTACACCATACACATCACCAGAGAGCCTAATTTCTACTACCAGGGTCCCAAGGGTCCCTCCCCACCACCCCTAAAGATAAGTACAGCTTATCTTTAGCTTACTCTTTCCCCAATTTTAAGCCTCGCCTTGTTTAAATTTGCAGATGAAGTACTATGCGAAGAGGGGGGTTTATTATTTATTTCAGTGCTCACTGGTCTGGAACTGATCCTTTCTATGTGCTTCTCTATTCTTTTTATAAACTTTATTCTTGTGACCTCAAAGAAGATTACTTTGAGGGCTGATCTGCGATCTTCTACTCTCCTGACTTGTTTCCAATAAAACTCTTTCCTGAACCATCAATATGACTCTTCTTTGATTGGCTCTTGAGTGGCCATGAAACAGAATATGGAAGGATCATCAAGGGACAGAGGGTTTTTACCCTGTGACAACACCAAGATTAACTTTCATTATGCAGAGAAATCCAGGCAACAATTTGGAGAAATTGTATATAACCTTCCAAAAGCCTTTTTGTCTTTTGTCTTTTGGAGAAACCCATATTCTTTCTTGAAAGGAGCTCTCCTTTTCTCTCCTTTTGCATTTCTAAGCAAATTTCTTTAAAACCTTTACTGAACAAAGAAACTCAGAGTTAAATGGCCTTATAGATAGTAGGTTATAAGCTAGGCCAGCCCTGTCTTCTCTTGGCTTAGAGATGGGTGGAAGCCTGCCCTTCTCCTGCTCATTGAACCTTTGTTCTGGGACCTGCAAGTAATGCATCTTATGACTTGAATTCTTCTGTAGGTGGGCATTACAACTGCTCCTTCAATCAAATGATCATGGCCCCTTCCATTTCCCCCAAGTGGGAGTGGGGAGGGGATGCTGCAGGAGCGCTGTGTCGTGCAGGAGATATGCCCTTTCAATTCAGCAGGTCCTCATGATCTGCAGGATCTTCATTAATGCACCACCAATTCTGAGGTTTTCAACTTTTTCACCTTTCTGCTGTAGCAATGCTGTAATTATTGTGTGGCACACAGAAGTGTGCCCCCAAAGATTAGTGCTATGGATTAATTAGAGCCAAAATGTGATTTTGCTTTTCTACTTCTTTTTTCTAATGTTTATAACTGGATGTGGACTATGGATTGTTCACTTCATCATAAAAGCTTCACAATCTGTGAATATAGATAGCAGAGATTTGATCCATTCCTCTGATCAGACTTCAACATTCTTGCTTTTCCTTCTGTGAAACAGGTTTTAAAATGTAGTATATATATATATATATATATATATATATATATATATATGTAGAAGTATAATCTCTGTACATATAAAAGTTAGGTTCAAAATAATACTACCTTAATATAAAAATGTTTACAAAACGTATCTGTTCTTCCCTACATATACATTTTCTTTTCATATTTTTGAACCACACACAGCAATTCTCAGGGATTACTCCTGGCTCTGAGCTCAGGGATCACTCCTCACAGGGTTTGGGGGGATCATATGTGGTGACAGGGATGAACCTTGGGTGGTTTCATGCAAGACATGTACCCTATCCACCGTACTATTCTCCTAGACTCACTAGAAATATGTTTTCAATGGATATTCTTTTTTCCTGCATCACACCTGAAATTATCTGGCTATTACAAATAACTTGTTTAGTTTTGTTTGCTCCTGAGGGCAGGAGAAAGGCAGAAGGTTTTGTCAATATGTTTTAAATTCATATTTTTGAGGAAAATTTATTTCTTGCTTCTCCAACTTTCCTGCTCTAATGTCAGTTAATAATATTTATGAACTCTATTATGATCCTAGTACTATGCTTTATCATGGGTTCTTGTCTTACTTAAAAAACATTTGATAACACTTTTTTTTCTAAATCTTCTTCAATATGTTCATAGTTTGCTTAAAATATGAATATAAGAAACAAGGCCCATACCGGTGTATACATATGGGAAAACAGCTTGTGAACAGATGTTTTAGGGAGACCTAGATTCCCTTTTATTTGTATTGAGAAAAAGGATATTGGTTAATGAAGCCCCTATATAGATGTGACATAGGGAGATGGGTTACAACCACAGAGGCAGGGAAAGAAAGAAGCTTGATGTTTTCCAGAAAGTGTAGGCTTTCTGGAAATAAAATTTCTTTCATAGAAAACATAAAGTATATTATAACCAAACATTCAGAGAGATAGTTCAGTGGACCCAATGCATGCTTTGCTTGGGAGACCTTGGTTTGAGCACCACCGGGAGCAATCCCTCACCACCTGCCCCCCTGCTTCCCAGCATAGCACATCCGGACTCTGGCCAAACATATCAAACTTTCAAAATGTTCAAGATATTCTTGCTTTGTTTGCTCTGTACTGGGAAGTTATTTCTACTATTACATTGGGTAACAAATCACCCCCAAACTTAGAAGCTTACAAAAACAAACACTTATTCTTGGGCTCATGGGTCTATAGGTCAGTGGCAGTTCAGCTGATTCAGTTCAGGGAGGATCTGGCATGGGCAGAAAAGCTTTGCTTAGGTCATTGAATATCCAGGCTGATTGCTTAATGGATTGTTCATATCTGCCCCCATAAGTTGTCTCCTCCTTGGATCAAAAGCATCTGTTGCTGAAAAATAAGAAGGCAAGTACATTAGAGGCCTTTGCTCACATCTTTTTACTAGCATTATCTGAGTGAAGGCCAAGTCCAATACTATTGGGGCCAAGAACACTGAAGTCACAAAAGGAAGAGGAAAAGCATGAACACTAGCTGAAGAGTAATGAGCAGTCAACTCCCTCAACTATAAGCTCACAAAAGCTGGACTTGGCCTGCTTTGTTCCTCTCAGTGCCCACTGGGCTTTGTATAGGTAGTGACTCAATGAACATTTGTCAAATGGTGATGAATGAGGAGACCATTCACACTAAGAATGGGCATTCATTTATATGATTATGAGGTCACATCCAGTGGTGCTCAGGAGCTACTCTTAGCGCCGTACTTGGGGTGACTGCTTACAATGCTTAGGTAACCACATGTTGGAACCCCATGGAAACCATGGGCTTCAGCCTAATGAGTTATCTCTCTGCCCTACAGTATATTTTAAATATGTGACACAGTTCATATATTCATATTCTTTCTGTATTTTTTTCCATGGTTAACACAATTTAAGGAGCACTGTTGTGGCCAGGAGGCTCTCCCATGAATGTGAGGATGTCCTGTGATTTGTCTCATGAGGAGTAGCTCTGTCTCAAGCCTTCTTGCCAGGCCAGCATGTCTGCTGAACTTGGATGACCTAGAGGAGAATCACTGCAGGCCAGCTCACTGCTGTTGCGGCCTTAACCAGCTGGGTTTACACTGCTTGAAGCTGTGCTACAGATAGTCTTTTAAGTGCCTTTGCCCTCTGCCCCATTAGAATCAGCTGGTGCTTTTGCTTTCTGTTGGCTTTTATTATGTTAATTAGCTGAACTCCAGAAAGAACCTATATCTTTCCTTGGATTCAAATTCTTGGATTCAAATCCTTGGATTCAAATTCTGTCTTGGTTAAGTATAACAAGAGATGACAATAATTTCTCTAGTAAGGCTCATAAAAATTCCAAGGAAGGTCTTCTAAGAGCATTTGACTGAGATGTCAGAGGCTACTGTGTCTGTTGGTTCAAGGAAACTGAATCATTGGTATCATTATGGGGCAGCAAAGATATTTGTGTGAACAGGTATGTGTGTGTGTGTGTGTTTGTGTGTGTGAGAGTGTGTGTGTTTCCTGACAACCCCAAAAGCAGCCAACCACAAACTTGACTGTTAGCTGTGACTTTGTATTGCTACAGAGAAGGTGAAGTGCTGAAGTTCGCTCTTCAGAATAAGAGACTCTCACAGGCTGTCAGTATCTCTGCAAATCTGGCCTTCATCCTGGAAGATGTCTGTCATCAGTGGTTCTGGCATTAGTGGATCATCAGTGTCCCTAGAGGTTCTGTCATCATTGGAGTGATGTCAAAGTCCCCATGGACTCTTTGTTAGCTCAGAAACCTGTGTGAAAAGCATTGTCTTTCAGCCATCTCCTTACAAATAAAGAATCAGGTTAAAGAAATCATTTGAGGTGGATCAAGGTGATGTAAAACCTCATTCTGACTTCATTTTCTATATTTAATTTTACCTGCCTTTTTACTTGCCTAGCTTTATTTACTTGCCTAGCATTATTTCTTCAAATATCGTCAAGTAGTATCTTGATAAATTACTTATATTCCTTTTGAAATGTAATTAAGTATACACAATTGGAATAGTATCAAAAGAATTTATTGAATATTTGTGCCAGAGAGCAGTTAAGGAAGTTAATATTGGATACACACTCATATGTGAGTCATGTCTCTGGCTAAAGCTTTTTGTAAATCTAAGCTTTTCTCTTTCCTTAGGCAAAAACAGATATTTCTCAGTCCCCTCTCATCTGGATTATAATTTGAGTATCATCAACTTATTGCTTCCTAATTTTAACCAAATAGTAGTGTTTTCTATTTTTTGTAAAGAGTAACTTACATTCACTTATTACTTTCATAATTTTTCATGTGGTAAAATCTTTTATTATTAGTGAATATTTGTTTAAAAATATAAATGTGGTTATATTAGTTCAGTCCTTTTCTGAGTCACAGAAATGATTCTCTTCTTTTTTCCAGTCAGGGTCTATTTCAAATCTTTCAAATCCATGGACACATGGATTTGAAAGATTTATTCATGTTTGCAAAATAACTATAAATCCAGTAGGGGAAGAAAGCCAACCAAATCTTTACTATTCAGTTCGATAAATGCCCCCTATGGGGGGGGTAAGCAGACTGAATGCCTTTATTTTTCAGGTCCTTACATTTTCATTCAGTTGTAGGAACAACCCTGCTGAGTCAAACTCACTGCAATTCTTTGTTCTGTATCTGATTGTACTAACATTATGCAGACCCAACCTGTGTGGGTGTCTGACTTCTTGCTCCCCATTTTGAAGTCAGAAGGTTCAAAATTACATGTGCAAAATGCTGCAGTTTCTATTCAGACAAATATCTCATCGTTAAAAGGTAACCTTTTAATGCCAGATTTTGCTAATGAAGTCACTTTCTTGTTTTCCCGGTTAACCCATGGCTGGAAGACTGCTTTGCTAATTTAACATCAAAAAATTCTATTGAGGAATGCATTCTGCAGGAAGGATAGCTTCATCAAATCTTCAATTTGTTTTGAAACACTGGCATTGATTTACATTGTGGTGGAGGTGGTAGAATCCAAAATTTCCTATAAGTTTGTTTTGTTTATCCCCCAGAAATTCTATCAAGAGGCAGGATCTATATCTTTGTCTCTTAAATCTGGGCTATCTTTGTAACTTGTTTTGGCCAAAAGGATATGGCAGAAGCAATAAAATGTTAAGTACTACATATGGACCTCAGGAGACCCTGCAGGCTTGAGTCTAACTCTTATGACTTTATTGCTGTCTTGAACAGGCTTGGGCTAGCCTGCTGGATGATGAAGTACTGTAACCAGTTATTTCTGCCTCCCTATCCACTAAACACATGAAAGAGGCCAGCTTGGGTGGATCACTCTGATGGATCACCCATCTGAGTGGGCAGAATCACTCTGATGACACAGATATGTAAGTGAATACAGGTGACATTAGCAAGGCCAGACCAAATCAGTAGAACAATCAAACTGACTATTCTGACAGAAATAAATCGTGTTTTTTTTAAACCATAAATGTTTGGGCTTGTATGGTAGGCTGTGGAAGTTTGACAGGAGTAGTATAATTTTTCAATGACAATAGTAGTAGGTAGATGTTAGAGGACTGCAGAGCATAGTGGGATGAAGAAGAAAGTTAAAGGAAATGAAGAGGAGTGAACGACCGACTGCCCTCTGTACATTCAATTGGTGTCTTTTTTAAAAAATTAAATCAAGAATGAAGAAATAAATAGGTCACCTGACCACTATATTAGAAGATTGCACATAGAGAAGATTCAAGCATCCTCATGTATTTGCTCCTTATATATATGATTGTCAAAACATTTGTAAAATGAGTCTGTTATGCATGGCAATTAATTTTGAATATATTACCTGAACAAAAAGAAAATATATGCTTAATTTATTTAATTAATTAGAGTTAAGGACATACAAATTATCTTATGCTTATTGCCACAAAGATGATAGGTAACGGTTTAGCTTGACTAGATGTCTTCAATAAGTAATCAGGTATTAATTACTCCAGAAAGGTAAGTCAAACTCTAGAAAACAATTCTTCTTGGTATTCAATTGAATACAATCTTTATTTGGGAATATTTATGTACATTAGTATAATTTTGTACCTAAAAATAGAATATTTGAGAATTGAGAAGTTTTATCTGGTGTTTTCATGATATATTATTTGCTAAGTAGATTTTATCTTTAAGCTCTTAATATTTAAAGGGATTCTAAACCTCTTCTTTTAGTTCATATTAATATAATTTTCGGCTGCTTTGTGGAGTTTATGTTTTAATTCTGCTTAATAATAAATTAAGCAAGACTTTTAATAAGGCACCTAGATTACATTCTGAGAAACCTTGTTCCCTTGTTCTTTCTGCATGATAGTGGAAAATTAGGGGTGGCTTCTAAGGGACCTGCCATATAAGTAGAGGAAATACGATCTCTTTTAAAGCACTGAAGGAGTTCAGCCAGTGTTCATTATTTTTGTTTCTAGTAGATATTTTCAGCATTTACTTGCATGGGAAGTTTAGGCAGAATGCATCTTTAACACCTGATGCCACTCATTTATATATAAGTAATGTAGGATGCCTTTAAAATAAAAAATATAAAGGGTACTTATAAAATATGTAAGTAAATATGTGAACTTTCTGATTATATGTAGAAATACTATTGGTAGCATAATAACTATATATTTATTACATCATTAACTGATGTAAAATAGGTAAATATTTCTATACCATAATTTTATAAGATTGTAATTTTAAAAATAAATGGATTCAAATTGAAGCACTTCATTTTCTTTTCAAAATAACTTAACCAATGATAGTGATACTGTGTTCATGATTGTGTGATTTTTTTCAGAGGAGAATTGGTTTATAAATGTTGCATGACAGTATGATGAAATAAGGTAGTTATCTAATTTTAAAGATGACAGACAAGGTAGTTAGAGTTATTGACAAGTGGGAAAATCTGTATGATTTTTCTAGAGCAGTATTGCTGAGAAAGGTATGTGACCCATATGTACAGTGTTAGATTTTCTAGCAGGCATCCATCTTAAAAAATAAAACAGCTATATTAATTATAATTATGTAATATATTAACCCAATATGTTTAAATATTCATCATTTCAACATGTAATCAAAGTTAGAAATTGCCAATGAGATATTTATGTGCCAATAAAATTAATCCTTTGAAATGAGTTATGTGACTTTTATTTATAATATCTCAATCCTAGTGCTAAATTTCGGGCTGGAGCGATAGCACAGCAAGTAGGGCGTTTACCTTGCACACCACCAATCCGGGTTTGATTCCTCTGCCCCTCTCGGAGAGCCTGGCAAGCTACCGAGAGTATCTCGCCCGAACAGCAGAACCTGGCAAGCTACCCGTGGCATATATGATATGACAAAATCAGTGACAACAAGTCTCACAATGGAGACGTTACTGGTGCCCACTCGAGCAATTCGATGAGCAACAGGATGACAGTGACAGTGACAGTGATTCAATTGAACAGTTTCATTGATGGCATTGTCTGTTGAGCACAGGGTTCAGCCAGAAAAAGATAGAAAGATGACAAAGAAAAGTGTATGATCTCATTGTGAATATTGTGTAGAGGAACAGGGATGGTGAGCAAATGTAATCTAATGGAAGGAACAGTGAGAAAGTCATGCAGGAGGAAATTTCACTGCTTAGTGTCAGGAAAAGTTTGCTGCTCTGAGAATGGAAGAGTTGCCACAAAGTCACTGTGGAGTCAGATATTTGCTTCACTCAATCCTGTTCATACAGTGTGGTCATTTACACTTGCTTGCATCCTGTTCAGCACCATGATGCCAGTGCTTCTCAGAGTTCAAGAACCTGTGTTAAGGACTGAAGAAATCACTGTAACAAACAAAATTTTAATTAGAAGCTAAGGATTATTTTCTTAATGAAGAGGCAAGTCAATACACTTAGGATAGGTGGACTTTTTTTTTTTCTTTGATTTTTGGATCACACCTGGTGATGCACAGGGGATACTCCTGGCTCTGCACTCAGGAATTACCCCTGGCGGTGCTCAGGGGACCATATGGGATGCTGGGAATCGAACCCAGGTTAGCCATGTGCAAGGCAAATGCCCTACCCGCTGTGCTATTGCTCCAGTCCCTTTTTCTTCTACTTTTTTTCCTTAGGTGGACTTGTTTTAAGACCAGAAATGTTACAACTTCCCCAGTGCATAGTTTATAGAAGAATAAACTACAGCTGAGAGTCTAAGTTGATGGTCCAAAGACCCCATCGTGAGTTGGTGGCTACTGAAAGACATATGGGACTGGTCAATGAAGTTGCATTTTCAATGACTCTCCAAGCTAGGATGGTCTTACCACTTGGCTCTTCTCACAGAACCAAGGAGCCCTTATGCTCAGAAAACTGTGTATATCTAGATTTACAGTATATAAACATGTTATGTTTATTAGCATAGCAACCTGAAGATTTTAGAACTACTTTGAGATATAACAAAACTTCTTGTGGAGCCCTATTTGTTTATTTATGGGAACACGGAGAATCAAGAGCATTAAAGACCTTCTGTTAGACTTCTGCACAGTCCTAGAAAGGATATAATTCACCCACCAAAGAGATTAATATGCGGCAGGTAGCACTCCCAGCAGAGAGTTCATGAAAGCTGAGCCACAATAGACAATGAACAGCTAGAATAAATTTTGGGTCTGGGGCACATTGTGTACACATTCATATTCATATCATAAGATTCTATTTCAGGTAAATTGGAAAGTAAGCAACTACTCATCATTGTATTCCTCTTGTTGCCTGTGGAGGTTCCCTGAGTAGCTTACGTGAACTGGAGAGGAGAGAGGCAGCAGCATCAAAAAGTGGGTAAATTTTTTTCTTTATTCACCTGGCAGTCTGGGAACACTTGGGAGACCTAGGACTGCTGAAAGTCTGCTGCAAGCCCCTGCATGGCATGGACTTCACATCCCACCAGCCCCAAAGGCAGCCATCAATCTGCACCTGATACCCTCTTGTTCTGTGCAGCGTGGGCTGTGATCCTACCATTCTTTTTTTTTTCCAGGAAGCCATGGAATCAGGTTGGAGTGAGAAATTTCTCCTTGTAGAAAGGAAATTCAGCCCAGATCTTACCCAGGTTTTTAGGGTCTGTCATCTTGCCCTCACAGAAAAGTATTTCCAGAGTAGATGAATAGTGAAGTATAACAGGTTTTTATTTACAGATATGAGGAAAGGGAGAGAGAGAGAGGAAGAGAGAGAGGGGCATTTAAAAGAAAACACAGACTTCTCCAGAGGCAGAGCAAGCTGAGGATACACGGCTCAAGAGGGGAGAAACTGGTGGCATGTTTTCAGGGAACTTGTGACTAATAGTATGGTTGAGGACAGTATGGGTTGGCAACACATGAGTGCTCTTCCTTTGTTCAAGTTAGTTTGGATATGCTGTTCTCAACTGCCCCCCACACTGGGCTTTCTCCCTAGGTAAGAGTCCATTCCCATGGTGTTGTCAAGGAGAAAAATTTGAAATTTGATGCTCCTCTTCCATGACCTTATCACAGTCCTTTGTTCCTGCTGGAGCTTCTCTCTGAAGAAGGATGAGGGGGACATGGCTTCTCTGGGCCTGTGTCTGCAGTGAGCGCCTTATCAGATCTCTATTCCTGTGTCCACAAAGTGGCTTAGGCAACTATGCTTTCAGTAACTTTAGGGCTAGCTGCAGAGTAGCATTGTAGCACTCTCATCCCATTGTTCATCGATTTGCTCAAGCAGGCACCAGCAACGCCTCCATTGTGAGACTTGTTGCTGTTTTTGGCATATTGAATATGCCATGGATAGCTTGCCAAGCTTTGTCATGTGGGCGGAATACTCTCAGTGGCTTGCCAGGCTCTCCAAGAGGGATGGAGAAATCGTACCCAGGTTGGCCGTGTGCAAGGCAAATGTGCTGTGCTATTGCTCCGGTTGCTACAGAGTAACTTCTTCAAATCTCCAAATCAATGGTTTTTATTGTATCCTGGAAATTCATTGCCAGGGGGCTCCTCTATCTCCCTGCCTGCCTGCTTTACTCGAACAGTCACCCTTTGAAGTTTGACTATCCTAACCATCTTTTCTCTAACAAAACAAAACAAAGGCAAATTTCTGAGATGGTCATAATCTTGACCATCATTTGTGGTCAAGACTGACTAATGTGGGACCTAAGCAAATAGTACAGCAGGTAGGTGCTTGTCTCACACTGACTTGGATTTGATCCCCAGGTACCATGTATGGTCCTCCAAACTCCATCAGGAGTGATCCTTTGACACAGAATAGGAGTAAGCTCTGAGCCGTGTGGGCATGGCAGCAAAACAAAACAATAAAAAAAGACTGGCCAATGTGACTGTGTGCTGGACCTTGTAGCCACATGCTAGCTGCATAAGGAATGTATCTCAGAGCAGTTCTTTCATAAGAGAATGAAGACAAAGTATTCTATAACACCTGTGTCCCACGATTACAGATTTGCCCCTTGTTACCTTGGTCCACTGCACTTTCATGTCTCAGGAATAATGGGGATGTCCTGAGAGGAGGCTAGAGAGGAGCATGACATTGGCTGATAGTTAGGCTCTTCCAGGCTGGGTCTCCTTACAGCCAGAATCTGGAAATAACCCAATTGCCTGAGAACAAACTACTAGTTAAAGAAACTTTGGCGCATCTACACAATGGAATACTATGCAGCTGTTAGAAAAGATGAAGTCATGAAATTTGCTTATAAGTGGATTCACAAGGAGAGTATCATGATTTAAGTGAAATTACAAAGAGATAGACATGGAATGACTGTACTCATTTGTGGAATATAAAATAACATAATATGAGACTAACACCTAAGGACAGTAGAAACAAGGTCCAGGAGGATCACTCCTCAGTTTGGAAGCTTGCCTCATGTGTTGGGGGAAAAGGCAGTTGGGTGAAGAGGGACCACTTAATCAATGATGGTTGGAGGGATTGCTGGGGATGGGAGATGTGTGCTGGAGGTAGACTAAGGACCAACCGTGAAGGAAGGCATCTCAGTACATGTATTGCAAACCATGATATCCAAAAGTAGAGAGAGAGTAAGAAGGAAGGTGCCTTCCACAGAGGCAGGGAGTGGGAAGTGGTAGGGGTGGTTGGGAGGAATACTGGGAATATTCGTGGTAGAAAATGCATATTGGTGGAAGGAAGGGTGTTCAATCATTTCTGACTGAAACTCAATCATGAAAGCTTTGTAACTGTACCTCATGGTGATTTAATAAAAAATTAAAATAAATAAATGGCTTTTGATGTTAAAGGCAAAGCCATTTCTAAAATTGTTTTTGTCAATAGTTATTTAAAACATGGATGGCTAGGTTCAACATATATTTAAGAATGATTGTTTTACTGTTTTATTCTAATGAGTTTTAAGTATTCTATTCTCTAATTTCACTATACCATTTATTTCACTCCAGCAATTTATTTTCTCTATAGCATTAGTGATAAAGAGCTTCAGAAAGTTTTGATACTGAAACTTGTATAGAACAAAGTATAAAGAAAATAGTATTTGAGGGGCTGGAGTGATAGCACAGTGGGTAGGGTGTTTGCCTTGCACACGGCCAACCCTGGTTCAAATCCCAGCATCCCATATGGTCCCCTGAGCACCACCAGGAGTAATTCCTGAGTGCACAGCCAGGAGTAGCCCCTGTGAATTGCCAGATGTGACTCAAAAAGCTAAAAAAAGAAAATAGTATTTGAAATCTAGGTGTGGGAGAGATAATATAGCTGGTAGAACACTTGCCTTGCACATGGCCATCTCAGGTTTAATCCTTAGCATCCTATAGGGTCCCCCAAGCACTGTCAGGAGGAATTCCAGAGTGCAGAGCCAAGAGTAACCTCTTAGCATCACTAGGTGTGGCCCACAAGCCAAAAAAAAGTGTGGTTGTACTTATGGAAGGAATCAGGACTCCTTCTGATATTATTTTTAAACCAGTTTTATTTTGGAGTGGTTGGCAGTACTCAAGGGCGATTCCTGGCTTTGTGCTTTGAAGTGACCAGAGAAGTGCTTAGGGGACCCATATGTAGTGCTTGGGATCTAACCTCGGTTTGTAAGGCAAACATCTTGAGCCTATACTGTCTGGTTCAGTAACTTCACTTTCTATATATCAAACTCATAAATGTTGGTGGTCATGATGTCAGATGGAGAGAAATTCCAAATCACTTGTACTTTCAGTAGGTGGGCTATGGCCATTGTTTCTTTTATTCACAAATGGAATCAATCACATTGCCCTCATACGACTACAATTGGGCAGAAAGTGCAATCTTATGATATGTCTGTAATAGGGGGGAAACCATAAATATTTGGCAAACAGTAACAAAAACTACTGTAGCATTTTTAGCAGTGTTATAGAATGTCTTTTTTGATAAATCACAAAATGTGATGTGAATGGAATTTTAAATGTTTAAATTACAGAAAGCCTTCTATATAAAATGAATATGTAGTAGATTCAAAAGCATAACCAACAGAGCTATTTTAAAAAGTTAAAATATTTTTAATTTTTAAAAATTTTTTATTAGTGTATCACTGTGATGTACAATTACAAACTTATGAACTTTTGTGTTTGCATTTCACCCATACAGTGATCGTTTACCCATCCCTCCTCCAGCAATTATCCCAGTATCCCTCTCACCATGCCCACCCCATCCTCCACCACCTCACTCTCTCTCTGCGGCAGGCCCTTCCTTTTTGTTCTCGATTTTTTTGAGTGTTGTCATTTGCAATAGAGGTATTGAGTGGCCTTCATGTTCGGTCTATAGTCTACTTTCAGCTCGCCTCTTTCAACCCCAATGGGTCCTCCCAACATCCTCTACTTGGTGTTGTCTTTTGGATTTCCATGTCATTGATTTCAGCTCTAAGTTTTATTATCTCTTTCCTTCTGCCTGGTTTGGGCTCCTTTTTTTGGTGCTTTTCTAAAATCTTGAGCTGTGAAGTCAAGCTATTTATGTGGGCCCTTTCTTCCTTCCTGAGAAATACTTTCAGGGCTATAAATTTTCCCCTTAACACGACTTTACCTGCATCCCACAGGTTCTGGTAGCTCATGTCTTCATTCTTGTTTGTTTCCAGGTACCTTTTGATTTCTTCCTTGATTTCCTTCCTGACCCACTTATTGTTCAACATTGTGTTGTTTAATTTCCAGGTGTTTGATTTGGTTTTCTGTGTCTGTACATGATTAAATTCTATCTTCAGTGCATCATGGTCTAAAAAGATAGCTGATACAATGTCTATCTTCCTGATTCTGTTGAGGTACGTTATGTGGCCCAGCACATAGTCTATTCTGGAAAATGTTCCATGTACACTGGAAAAGAATGTGTATTCTCTTTTGGGGGGATATAAAGCCCTGTATAGATGTATTAGCCCTCTCTCTTCTATCTCTTCCTTCAAAGCCAGTATTTCCTTGGTGAGTTTTAATCTTCTTGATCTATCCAGAGGTGATAGGGCAGTGTTGAAGTCTCCAACTACTATTGTGTTTCTTAAGTCTGTTAGCTGTTTTTGTAGGTATTTAGCTGGTCCCTCACTGGGTGCGTACATGTTTAGGAGTGTGATTTCTACCTGCTGTACATATCCCTTGATTAATTAAAAAATGGCTTTTACTATCCCTTCTAATCTTTATCAACCTGAAATCTATGTTGTCCGATACTAGTAAGGCCACCCCAGCTTTTTTTTTTTTTGCTTTTTGGGTCACACCCAGCGATGCTCAGGGGTTACTCCTGGCTTTGCACTCAGGAATTGCTCCTGGCAGTGCTTGGGGGACCATATGGGATGCCGGGGATTGAACCCAGGTCAGCTGCGTGCAAGGCAAACGCCCTACCCGCTGTGCTATCGCTCCAGCCCCCCAGCATTTTTGAGGGAGTTTTTGCTTGCAGGATTATTTTCCATCCTTTGACTTTGAGTCTGTGTTTGTTCTGGTTATTCAGATGTGTTTCTTGCAGGCAGCAGAATGTTGGGTTCAGTTTTCGAATCCATTTTGCCACTCTGTGTATCTTAATTGGTGAATTTAGACCATTGACATTGAGAGAGATTATTGTTATGGGATTTTGCATCATCTTTCTGTAAGGGTTTGTTGTGCTTGTAGGGGTTTTTCTTGTCCTACAATAGCCCCTTTAGTCCTTCTTTTAGGTTTGGTTTTTAGTCTATGAAGTTCCTGAGCTGTTATTTATCCACAAAATAGTGTATCGTTCCTTCGAGTTTAAATGAGAGTTTAGCCAGATAAAGTATTCTTGCTGAAGCGTTCATTTCATTGAGTTTTTTCACTATATCCCACCACTGCCTTCGGGCTTGGAGGGTTTCCTCTGATAGGTCTGCTGTGAATCTACGGGGTGCTCCTTTGTATGTGATTTCCTTCTTTGACCTTGCTGCTTGCAGTATTGTGTCTCTATCCATGACATCCATCATTCTAACTATGATGTCTTGGAGTTTTTTTTTGTTAGGGTCTCTTTTAGCTGGCACCCTTTGGGCTCCTTGAATCTGGATGCCTGCATTCTCCAGCTCTGGGAACTTCTCAGCAATAATTTCTTTGACTGTCACTTTTTCATTGGGGTTGCTTCCCTGTCCTTCTGGTACTTCGATGATTCTAATGTTCCTCTTGAAATCATCCTCTAGGACTCTGATTAGCCCTAGAGCTATTTTGAGGTCTCTTCCCATTGTTTGTTGCTGCCTGTAGGCTTCCTGCAGCTCATCTTCAAGCTCATTGATTCTGTCTTCCGCTGTAGTCATTCTATTGTTGAGGGCACCCACTGAGTTTTTTATTTTATCTACGGAATCCTTCATTCATGACATTTCTTTTTGTAGCTATTTGATTTCTGTTCTCATTTCTTCCCGTATTTTCTTGGCTTTCTGTTCTATTGTTTCTTTCAGGTTCTCCTTTAATTTAATGGATACCTATTCAATCTTTACATTGAGTTCATTGAACATCTTCAGCATTTCATTTCTTAGTTCCTTATCAGAGAGCTCAAGTTTGTAGGAAATGCCTATTGAGGCTTCTGGACTCCTTTCATCATCATCTCCTTGTGGTGGGGATTTTCGCTGTTTCTTCATGTTATTGTGGTCGTATGGAAGAGGGACATTCAAGTTCACTATCCCTGTCCCCTCTTGTTGTGAAAAAGGATTCTGGATGGGCTCGGTCAATGGTGGTTGCCTTTTTATTTTTCCCTTCTAGAACATGTCCTTCCTCTCAGATGTTCCTCTAATCCTTACATGAGGTCTCAAGTGATGCTTTCGGAGAATGTGCTCTTTTACATTGAGTTTGCACAGCTATTTGTATTCATTGGTGTTTTGGTGAAATTGGGATAGACTAGCGGCCTATTGGCCTACTGGTATTTGGATAGCTAGGATGTTACTCACGGACATAGGTAATGAAGACTGAGATTTAACAACAGATTGATGGGTGTGAAGAAAATAACTGCAACCCCCAAAGAGGCCACACCCACTGCGGTAGAGGCCATGCCTCTGAAGATTAGGCCATGCCCCCTGCCGCACTAAAGCTGGGTCCCAGTCGCTGGCTGAGTTATGGAAAGGGCAGGTCAAGGGGGACGTCACACACCTGGGCTGCCATGCTGGGGAACAGCTTTCTACTGGCCAGGGCGGCAGTCTGGAGCCTGGAGGGGAGGGTTAAAATAATTTTTATGATAAATTTTATTCTGTATTTTATTTGTTCCCCATAGGAATAGTGGAAAATGTGAGCTTAGCATTAATGGGCGCCCTTGCTGAGAAAAGGAAGATCTCTGCCTGAGCTTAAGCTTAAGAATTCAGGACTTTGATCACTGCTGTATACTGGCCAATCTCACTTTTAGTCATCTGGGGCTGATGACACCGCTCATTCTAGACCAAACCTGAAGACACTAGATACTTCGCTAGTCCACAGCCCAGGTCCCTCAGGACTCCATACCAGTTCCTCTGAGGTGCCTTCATCTCTCTGAGCATTGACACCAAGCTGGATGCAAATCCCTTCTATACTGCAGACCACTAGTCTTAAGACAATTCTGTGTTGAGGTCTTCTCAAAGCCCAGAAAGAACTGCTAAATTTGAGCATCATTTTTTTTTGCAACATCCTTAAATTCTACAGCTCATATATTTTATTGATTTGTCAATGTATTTCTGAAATATATCTCATGTGCTTATTGCCATGGTTGAAAGAGTTAAAGGAAACTAATGAAAGCAATGGCCACAGAGAAATCCATAATAATGTGAATGAAATGTTAAGGTATGAATAGCCCCAGGACCACAGGGTGTGGTCCACTCCCTCTCTCATAAAAAGAGAAACTAAGTGGAGTGAGATATAACCTCTTTTTAAAAAATTTTGAAAAAATTTTATTGAATCACTGTGAGATAGTTGCAAGCTTCCTTGTTTGGGTTACAATCTCACAATGATCAAACACCCATCCCTCCACCAGTGCACATTCCCCACTACCAATATCCCGGGTATACCCCCCCCTTTCCCACCCTCCCCCTGCCTCCACGGCAGACAATATTCTCCATACTCTCTCTCTCTACTTTGGGGCATTATGGCTTGCAACACAGACACTGAGAGGTCATCATGTTTGGTCCATTATCTACTTTCAGCACACATCTCCCATCCTAACTGGTTCCTCCAGCCATCATTTTCTTAGTGATCCCTTCTCTATTCCATCTGCCTTCTCCCCTCCATTCATGAAGCAGTCTTCAAACTATGGGGCAATCCCACTGGCCCTTGTATCTACTGTCCTTGGGTGTCAGCCTCATGTCAGGTGTTGTTTTATACTCCACAAATGAGTGCAGTCCCTCTATGTCTATCCCTCTCTTTCTGACTTATTTACCTTAGCAGGATTCTCTCCATGTTTATCAATTTACAAGCAAATTTTATGACTTCATCTCTCCTAACAGCTGCATAGTATTCCATTGTGTAGATGTACCAAAGTTTCTTTAACCAGTCATCTGTTTTAGGGCACTCAGGTTGTTTCCATATTTTGGTTATTGTGAACAGTGCTGCAATGAATATATAGGTACAGGTGCCATTCCTACGGTGGCTTTTTTGCATCCTCGGGATATATTCCCAGAGGTGGTATTGCAGGATCATATGGAAGCTCAATTTCTAGTTTTTGAAGGACTCTGATAATCTGACCTCATTGTCCATGGTTCGACACCATGTTTTTCAATCTTTTTTCAACAACTGTGATTTCTGTACCCTTATAACCTTATTTCTTTCCTGTGGTTCCCTGTCCTACCAGTAGGACTCCTAATCTCCTGCTATGGACCCCATTTATGCAATTTTCATCTGTGGCCCTTTACAATATCCTGAAGGCCCAAAGCAGGGAAATATATGGTCCTGAGTTGACGATAGTTGGCATAGACCACTGTGCTAGACAGCTGAAGGAGGAGAGGAAAACAGAGGGAGAAAGGGAAAGAGTAGGGGAAGAGCAGAAGGAAGAGTACAAGGGGAAAGGCAGAAAAAGAGAGTCAAAGACTAATAAACACACATATATTCACTCAGAGGTCACAGACAAATTCCAGATTGTGACTGTAGCACTCAGCACTGTCATCCCATTGTTCATCAATTTGCTCGAGCAGGCACCAGTAACGATCCATTGTGAGATTTGTTGTTACTGTTTTTGGCATATTGAATACGCCACGGGTAGCTTGCCAGGCTCTACTGTGCAGATGGGATACTCTCGGTAGCTTGCCAGGTTTTCTGAGAGGGACGGACGAATAAAACCCAGGTTGGAGGCGTGTGAGGCAAACGCATACCCACTGTGATATCCCATCATCAAAATTGTGACTGTATTTGATAAAATTTTTTAAAGATGTTATCCAAAGAAGTTCAATGCATTTCCAAGGAAACGAGCTTCAAAAATAGTCTATGATGAAGTCTGGTAGTGAAGTTCAAATACAAGTAGAGTCTGCCCTGACTTCTTACAAACTAATGACTGAACCTCAAGTCCTTTCAGTTCATGTGATCTGTTCATGTTATGTTAACAATGCCTACATATCATAAGATTGAATAGAAGGGCCAGGTTAGCATTCCAAATGGGGTGGATAAGGCATAGACTTAAATATTCAAAGCAGCTTCCCTAAAAATGGGATATGAAGACTGTGTATGTGTGTGTATGTGTTTATTCCCAGATTCCTGTGTTTATTACCTGGTTGGATAGACATCAGAGCCTTTCTTTCTCCATTTTATTTTAATATAGAAAAAAATGACACCTGTTGATACAATTTTAGAATTAAAATTAATTAGATAACCAGCTCCAATATTAAAATAATAAGTATAAAAATAAATTTATATGAAAATCATTATATCAAATCACAGGGTAGTTATGTCCTTGTTTAAGAATTTATTAAGCTGTTACTTTAGGAGGTCTACTTGGGTTTGGTGTTTGCATTGGGGGTTATGTATTTGCTGTGCACACAGTGAACTCAGGTTTGTTCTCCATATCTCATCTGGGTTCTTGAGTCTTACCTGTAGTAATTCCTGAGTACAATGCCAGGATATTTTCTTGAGCAGTCAGGTGTAGTCTAACCCATGCAAATCTTCTCTCAAAATAATTTGTCATAATTGTAGTGATGTCTAAAAAACTCAGCTGAAAGCTTAAAAAAATTTTGATATGAACCAAGAAGTACTATCACTATCTGCTTGCTTTTCACTGTTGATTAATTTATAACTGTAGAATCAAGTTAAATAATAATTCCATCAAAATAGTGTGGCTGTGGTAAGCGTCTGCTTGCATTTATTGTTTTAGTCACCCTTTATAGACGATTACAGAGACATTTGTAAATGCACTGCTATTTCAAAATTAATTTCCAGGTCAGTCTGAGAATTTTTATAATTGCTTTGAGAAAACATATCCTTGTGGACATAATATTTACATTATTTAAATTCATGCTGAATTTGCTCTTTGTATGAATGATGAGATCTAGTTAAATATATTTCTACCACTTATCTGAAAATTTCTGAAAACAAAGCAAAACTAAGAATAAGGCAACAACTTACACAATAAATTTAACTAATAACACAAGTGACTTAATTATAGTAAGTTAAGTTACAAATATAAATAGGACAAAATCATTGTCTTTCAAATTCTATGCATGTTTAAATTCCTATTTACATGAGTGGGACTAAAAATTGCTTCAGTGTTATCTCAATTTCTCCCTAATTAAATGTATGTATTAATATGCTCATGAGTGTAATGAATGTAATTAAACACACATGCAATATAGCAAAATTTTTTTTACAGAAACTTTAAGCAAAAGGGACATCTTTCCTGTTTTTGCTTTAGGGCCACATCTAGTTGTATTCAGGACTTAGTCCTGGCTCTGTGCTCAAGGGTCACTTCTGGTGATGCCAGATTGCTAAGTGTTCTCACCTGGACATAGGGTGCTGGGGATTAAACAGAGGTATGCTGTGTGCAAGGCAAACACCTTATCCCCTACTCCAAACTATTTTTCTGTAACCCTGAACAAAAGGCACATTTTATTTTATTTTATTTTAATTAATTTATTTTTTAATTAGTGAATCACCATGAGGGTACAGTTACAGATTTATACATTTTTGTGCTCATGTTTCCGTCATACAAAGTTCGAGAATCCATCCCTTCACCAGTGCCCATTCTCCACCACAAATAAACCCAGCATCCCTCCCAACCCCCCCAATCCCTTCTCCCTCCACCCCACCCTGCCACTGTGGCAGGGTATTCCCTTTTGTTCTCTCTCTCTAATTAGGTGTTGTGGTTTTCAATAAAAGTGTTGAGTGGCCATTGTGTTCAGTCTCTAGTCTACATTCAGCACCCATCACCCTTCCTCCGAGTGGCCTCCAACCACATTTTACTTGGTGTTCCCTTCACTATCTGAGTTGCCCTCTCCCCAGAATGTGAGGCCAGCTTTCAAGCCATGGAGTCAACCTCCTGGTACTTATTTCTACTATTCTTGGGTGTTAGTCTCCTACTCTGTTATTCTATATTCTACAGATGAGTGCAATCTTTCTATGTCTGTCTCTCTCTTTCTGACTCATTTCACTTAGCATGATACTTTCCATGCTGATCCACTTATATGCAAACTTCATGACCTCATTTTTCCTAAAAGCTGCATAGTATTCCATTGTATAGATGTACCAAAGTTTCTTCAACCAGTCATCTGTTCTAGGGCATTCAGGTTTTTTCCAGATTCTGGCTATTGTAAACAGTGCTGCGATGAACATACATGTGCAGATGTTGTTTCGACAATACTTTTTTGCTTCTCTGGGATATATTCCCAGCAGTGGTATTGCTGGGTCAAATGGGAGCTCAATTTCTAATTTTTTGAGAATCGTCCATATTGTTTTCCAAAAGGGCTGAACTAGCCGGCATTCCCACCAGCAGTGTAGAAGGGTCCCTTTCTCCCCACATCCTCTCCAACAGTGGTTGCTTTTGTTATTTTGGATGTGTGCTAGTCTCTGTGGTGTGAGGTGGTATCTCATGGTTGTTTTGATCTGCATCTCCCTGATGATTAGTGATGTAGAGCACTTTTTCATGAAAAGGCACATTTTAAATGAATATGAGCAAAGCCTTTTACTATGGGCAGAGCATTCATTTTAAATAAGGTTCCCATGGAGGTGGGGGGTGTTGAAAATTGATAGTAGAGGTGAAGTATAAAGGTACTGACATTTTTCTTCCATAAAATATGTCAGCATTGTCCTAGAATTGCTTTATCCTTTCAGTTTATTTTGACCTTTTAAGTTCCTACTGTCCTTCCATCATTCTTTTCCCAGAAGGCAAGAGTGGGAAGATACTATTTTCTTTACGAACTCTGCTACTGCCATCTTCTCAGATTCACTCCACACTTTTCATCCTGTGTAAGGTCTATGTCAGGATGAATACCCTTAGCAAGTGGTAGAAATTTAATGCTGTATTTTCATATACAGGTCTCACAATGGAGACGTTATGGGTGCCCCCTAGAGCAAATCGATGATCAATGGGATGACAGTGACAGTAATACAGTGATTTTCATGTGCTTAAGCCCAAATGAGCCTTTAGAAGTTCCCCTAGCTCTCTTCTCTTATGGACCCGCACAAAATGACGAAAAAAGCGACAGGTTCTTTGGCGGTTTTTGAGGGGACAATGGAATCAACTTGCTTTTTGTCTTTGTCCCTCCCAAGCTATCAGAAATGTGAAATTAGAGCAGGGCTGTCTGAAATGAGACTGAGTTGCAAGGCGAACAGGATGACCTGCACGCCAATGATCTAACCTCTGCCCGCCGCCACAAGCACTTCAGTTTTGCCTAGAAAGGAAGAGGCTTATTTTCAAGCAGTGGTGTCTGCAAACTATGGTGAGCTCGGCTTCCAACTGACCCCTACAACTTGGTGCGTATCTCACCCAGGCAGAAGCATCCCCTCCAACTCCACCCCCAAACCCCCGGGGTGAAAGGAGGGTGTGCTCACTGCATTCAGGGTTTCAAGGACGTCCTGGTCTCAGAGCCAGTCTCTATCTACACTATGGCTAAAACGTCCCCGACCAGGTACTGACGGTGTGAGGATTTCTCCCTCCCCAGCCTCCTGTTTTCAGCAGCAAAGGCGGGAATAATTTCTTCTTGGGCCGTTTGGAATCGAAGAATAAACAGGCTGTGAACAGCTGCATCTCCTGAACCTTTGATGTTTTCTCTTCCAGGAAAGAGGGTCCAGACAAGGACAGTCAGGTTTGGGGGTGTGATTCTCTGAAAGTCTTAAGAGAAGATAGCTGGATAATCCTCTATATGCCACCTGCTGGGCCCCGTTTTCTTTGCATTTCTTAAAAAAAAAAAAAAGACTAAGCAAGTTTTGAGAATTGCTGACCAACAAGGAGTGCGGAGCAGCATCCCTACGGGTTGTAGATGCCAAGGGGAGCCGAGCCCCTGGGCGCTGCCGGCACCCCTCTCTTCCCAGTGCCTGTGTGCCCCTCTCGCAGGAGATCTGCTGGGGTCTTCCCACAAACCCCACCGACGTCCACCGTCTCCCCTTTGCTTCTTCTCCGGCGCCCCCGAGGGACCTCGAGTCTTTTCCAGTCCGTGGGGCGGGGGGGCGGGGGGATGCTCTACTTCTGCGCCAAAGGGTTAAGGCCCCGGGGTGGCGGCCAGGTGAGGTGCCACGACCCCGGCCGCGGTGGGCGTCGGAGGGGAGGGGGCGCTGTTCCCGCAGCAGAGCGCCGGCGGCGGGCGGGAGAGCTGCCAGGCTGACGGAGAGGCCGGCCCGAGTGGGGGCCGCTCCGCCGCCGCCGCCACCGCCGCCGCTGTGATGCGGAGCCCGAGCTGCGCCGAGCGGTGGAGTCACATCTCGGGCGCGGGAGATCGAGCTGCAACATCTGCACCCGCGGCGGCGGCGGCGGCACCTACACCAGCTCCCCGGCTCAGCGCTGCGCTCTCCGCCCCGCCGCGCCGGGGGCCGCCGCCCCGTGCTCTCTATGGATGTCAAGGCGGCCCCCAATGGGGTGGCCACCATCGAGGACCGGATTCTGCGCATCACCGGCTACTACGGCTATTACCCGGGTTACTCTAGCCAGAAAAGTAAGACGCCCGGGCTGCCCCGTGCTGGGCGCCGGCAGGGGTGGAAGGCTCGGGACAAACGGTGGGGACACCTGCAGCCCAGTCCGCGCCTCCCACGCCACCCCCCGCGGCGGGCCCGCAAGACTGTCCGCTGTCCGCGGTGCTGAACCGCGAGCGCGATCGGGGATCGGGCTGGTGGCGTCTAGGAGTTCGCAAAGAGTCGGGCTGGGGAGCGGGAGCGCAGAGGGAAGCCGGGTTGCGCTCCGGTCTGCCAACCCCGACTTATTTACGACCCGAGAAGGCTCCTGGGGCTGTTTACTCAGCAGAGATCTACACTGGGGAGGCCCTCCTCGAGAACCCCTGCTGGGTGCCAGGCTGCGGGCGGGGCCCGGGAGAACCTGGCTGGGCAGGCTGGGGTGGCGGGTATGCAGAAGGCGGGTGGGGGTGGGGGTGGACGACCTAGACGTGAGCTTTCGTGTCGCTACGGTCGCGTGTGCGCTACTCGCTGCGGAGATGATGTCCGCGCAGCAATCAGTCCTGTTGAAACATCCCTAAAATGTTTTCCATCCTCTATCGAGCAAGCACTGCTCAGGTGTCCCTGGATGCAAGCTCAGTCTGCTGTGGGTGGGCACTGAGGGTCAGGGAAGCGCCACCTCACCGCAGCCGTCGCAGCGCGCTCCGAATCTGAGCGGGTTGTCCTGTTTTGTACCCTGTACCCGCTCTTTTCCCAGAGAGCGAGGTCATTGCACACGGACGTGTGTGTGCGTGTGCGCGCGCGTGTGTGTGTGTGTCCAAGGAGAGAGAGAGAGAGAGAAGGCGAGGAGCTGTAAGCTGCTCTGAGCCCAATACACAACCCCCCCCCCACATGCCCCCTCCCCCCGTGTTAGTTGCTGGGACTGGTTCTGCTCCAGTCCGAAGTGAAGCTTGGTTTTCTCTGAATTGGGGGAGTAGCTGCGTTTCAATTTTCATGCAAGTGGGATTTCACTTTCACTGTCGGTTTATGTCGCAATCGATGTAGCTAAATTGGTGTTTTTGGTGATACTATTTTAACCAAGAAGATTTGCAAGTACCCAGATTCATTTCTGATCGTTATTTCATCGTGATATTTTTTTTGATCAATCAAAGGGATGCTGTTTTTCTGAAGCAGACAATCGTTTAGGCATAGAAGAGAACCCTGTCATATAACTTCCTCCCACCATGCCCCCTCTGTATTGACTACTTATTCAAGAGCACTCTTTCATTGGGTTTCCTCACACAGAAATTTGCCTGTTTAGTGTTTCAGAAAAGGCCTATGTGACTTGGGTGGTTTCTGTCTAGGTGGTTTCTGTCATTTTTTTTAGAGGGAGCGTTGTTATTGTTTTAGCATTAGAAGTTGCATTATTTTCAATACAAAAGTAATTGTATAGTGTCAGTATTTTCTGTGAAGAAAATAACATACTGTGGAATGCAGTAGAAGTCTTAGTACTAATTTGAAAACTTGTCCCCCCACCCACTTATTGACAAAAGGTTTCTTTTTAATCCTAGAAATTTAAGTGAAAGCAACAATATGGTTTAGGGAGATAACTTGAGTTTCACTTTTGAGTATATTAATAAAGAACTGTGGGATTTGATTGCTCAGAGAATGGAAAAAACTATCTGGAATAACAAGACTCAGGATAGTTTGTTATAATTATTATCATTGGATTTTTGGTTAATAACAAAGATCCAGAAAGAATACTGGAAATTGACATTTTAAATGTTCGTATTATCTCCCCATACTTGCTCAAATCACTGCATATGCTTCATTTGCAAAGCACTAGCAAGACATAAAGAAAGAGCAGCATTGGCCAAGATAACAATATAATTGAAGCCAAGAGAGACAACAATGCATTTACCATATTTATTTGGGATGGTACTTACCTAATTTTAGGCCACAGAACTCAAACAGTGAAAGCAAAGAAATTCACCAAGTTGTAGTAAAATAACTTTTAAGATGTTCATGCTTCTTGACATAGACAGAGATCACCATTTTGCACAATGAGAGAATAGGAGAAGATATGGAAGAGGGACAGAAAGGTGAGCAGAAGCAAATGAACCTGACCTTAAGGCAGTCTTCAGCTAGTAAACAGACACATTGAGGCAAACCAGAAAAACATGGTCAATTAATTTAACTGTTACCATGAATGAGCAACAGTTTGAAGAAGTCAGAGGGATATGTTTGGAAAGAGCTAAACTGAGGACTACTCAGTATGTGAAGGCAAGGGGATTTTAACATTTTCTGACTAAGGGACCTCAAGGTTGGCATGATCTCTTGATATCTATGCATTTACCTTTTTGAGAAGGAGAATCACCTCTGAGATGGTGCATTCATGATTATACACATGTTAATGTATTCTGCTATTCTTGCCAAGAAATCAGGAAGATAAGCACATTTTCCAGAACAAATTCTAGTAGCCAAGTCATAAAAATATCATAGGATTTAGAGAAATTAAGATACTTATATAGTCCACTGGTTCATTTGTTTTACGTATCTCAGTCAATTTAATGAATGGTTATTGATCATGAACATTTATATGTAAGGACATAAATATAATATATGTGTATTATATATGTACATGTACATTTAATTGCATAGTGTACACAAAGGACACAAAGCTGATTATGACTTGGTCCATCTTTCAGGTACCTAGAATCTGGCAAGGAAATATATATAAACTCATTCAGCAAGTGTTAGAGTGTCTTCTTCTGTGTACCAATAATGTATCAGTGAACACAGCAAAAAAATGTTTTCCCTTTTGACAACTTACGATCTAGTGGGAGGAAACAAAAAATAGAGAATTTATGTAGAGCATTTCAGGGTAATAGGCACTGTACAAAATTATAACAGGGAAAAAGGACAAACTCAGAAGGAGGTAGCAATTGTGATAATTTAAATAGGATGTCAGGTAAAGAACTAAAGAACAAAATAACTAAAACCTGAGACTATAAAGGAATTAGTATAGACTTTGGGAGAAAGGTATTCATTCCAAGTTGAAGAAAGAACTAGTGCTAGGCTCTGAGGTGGAGGGTACCAAACTTGCCAGAAAAAGAGCAAGGAGCCCTGGCTGGCTAATATGGAGAGGTTGATTAACTGGAAGAGTTACTGGAAGAGTGGTTGAAGAGGGTCTCATCCACACTATGTACACAGAGGCTTAGATAAAATAGGATCCTTTCATCTAGTGTGAGTCCATTAGCTTTTTCTCTGAATGAAATGAGAAGCTACTACAGGAATTTGGTAGGAAAGGAAGGTGACTTGATCTCTGTTTCTAAAGGAATGGATGCAAAGAGACTACTTAGAATATTGTTGCAATTAGTTAGGTGAGAAGTGATTGTTGCTTAAAAAATGAGTGGTTATATAAGGCCCCAAAGTAGAGAGAATAACAAGTAAATTGTCTTCCATAGAGGCAGGGGATGGAATGGGTGGAGGTGGTGGGAAGAATACTGGGAACATGGTGGTGGAAAATGTACACTGGTGGAGGAATGGGTGTTTGATCATTTGTATGACTGAAACTCAAACATGAAAGTTTTGTAACTGTTTCTCACAATGATTCAATAATTTTAAAAAAGAGTGGTTGCAATGGAGATAATAAAAGATGGTCAGACCCTAGACATATTTGAAATTAGATCCAATAGGACTGCCTGCTGAATTAGATATTGTATCTGGAGAAAGAAATTAGAGAGGGAAAAAAGTTATACTATCCTTTCTAGATTGACATGGTTTGACTTGCCAACAGCTGAAGTATGGAAGACTTTAAGACCAAGAAAACGTAGTTTGTCAGGAAATGAGGATGACATTTTGGAAAGGCTTAATGTAATTGGATATATAGAATAAGATTAGAGATCAAAGGCTATATGTTAATGAGGATATGAATTAGAGTTATCCCAGCATTATAATGGTATTTAAAGTCTAAGACTGATGAGCTCTCTAAGGAATAAACATATGCAGGGAAGGGAAGAGAAGCAAAGATTGGCTCTGAACACTTTGCATCAAGAGATTGAGAAGAGGTTCACTGTATCACTGTCGTCTCATTGCTCATTGATTTGCTCGAGTGAGCGCCAGTAACGTTGTCATGTTCAGGGTCCGGGGAATGAGGCCCATTATTGTTACTGTTTTTGGCATATTGAATATGCCACAGGTAGCTTGTCAGTCTCTGCCACGTGAGATTCTGCATCGCTCTCTTCTGGGAGCTTTGTTTTATAGTCTCTGGATCTTGGCCATTGATGAGATTATATGGAGCCAGGGGGAGTTTGTGGGTGTGACTGCCAAGCTACTGGAAAAATGGGGATCTGGGTGGAGGAGGTCCAGTCTTAAGTCCAGTCTTAAGCTGAGCAGGCTTGGAGATCTCAGCCATGGGTCCCATATACCTGGGTTCCTCTGCCGGTTCCTTCATGCATGAGGCTCATCCGAGCATTTGGAGAGTGGCCTTGAGCATGGCTGTGGTTGGGTTCTGGAGGTTTTCAGCTGCCTGGGCTCTGCTTGGGGTGGGGAGGGAAACTCAACCCGCCCCTTTCCGAAGGGTCCCCGGTGAAAACAGCCTGGCACGATGGAGAAGAGGTTAAATCACTGAAAGGCCAATGAAGTTTTCCATGAGGCTCCTAGGAGGACTGGTGGAAATTCAGGAGCATGTGAGACCCTCAAAACTGTGAAGACTTACAAGAGGAAGAGATTAGTTGCTATTAATGTTGCTAAAACTGACCACTGAATTTAGCAATTGGAGTCAATTGTTGATATTGACAAATGTGGTAAGAATAGATAAAATATGATAAAATTTGGAATGTATATAAAAGAAAATTAGATGAAGAGTCATAAGTGTCTTGACTCAAAGGATTTTTGTGCAAAAGAGAACAAAGGACATGGGGGTCATAGGTTTAATTTTTTTCCCTTAAGATGAGAGACAGCAACATATTGGCATGCATATGAGAATAATTCAATAGAGAAAGAAAATGTGGGGAGGTAGGGCATGGAATCTGGCACACAAGGAAAGGGACATTGCTTTAGATAGGAACACGGATATAGGGCAGAGTGTGTGGGTGCAGGTTCTGGAATAACTGAAATATTTATGGCTGAAGAGATAGTACAGTGTAGGGCATTTGCTTTGCATGCAGTGACCTGGGTTTGATCCCCAACATTCCATATATTCCCTGGCTCCCACCAGGAGTGATCCCTGAACAAAGAGCCAGGAGTAAGCCCTGAGCACCTCTAGGGGTGACCCTCCACCCGTCAAAAAGCCCCAAAGAAAGTACCCCACCCTCCTGGAATATATGAATAACTGTCTCCTTGGATAACTGAAGTGGTGGGAGTTTCTTTTTCTGGTTGCTCTTATGTTTTTTCAGTTAGAAAACAAGGTGGTTGAGAGTGAGGATATAGGAGGAGGTAAAAGTTGGAGGAGAGAGGGGTGAAGTGTTAAATAAGGAGACTGAATGGATTGGAAAAGTACAGATAACTTTTCTGGTTGCCTAGAGGGAGTAATTTCTGGCTACAGATTTAAAGTGAGATCAGTTAGCAGGCTGCTTTCATTGACAAAGTAGAAGCATTTTAGAGCGTGTGAATAAGATAATAAAATAACAAGGCAAGGGCATTGTAAATGTTGCATATATGCAATTATTATTATGGCTTACAATAAAGTATAAAGCTGTTAAGTAGAAAAGAAGTCAAGATGACAAGAAAGAGTGAAAAGACAATAAAATCAATACACTGGATATTTCAGTGGGATCAAAGGTTAGTAGAAGTTAGCTGGAAGACAGAAGGTGGTGATCAGAGAAATGGTGCTATGGTCCAAGACACGATTCATTTCCATAAGTGAAGTCAAGTGATCAATTCATTCATAATTTACTGTATTCCACTGCTGATATTGTTGGCTTAAGTCTTCTTTCTGTATTTATGTAAAAAAGACATATAAATGTGTATTGTATTAAAACATGGTGGCTTAGAAACTGATTCTACTTTTAAACCTGAAGCAACTGGCCCTGGCACATGGAACATTGTTTTCTTTCTGTGTACATCAATTTTCTTGTTTGTAAAAGACATTAGATAGTTGTTGTCTCATAAAAGGCACACAAGTGCTGGGCTTTGACCAGCTTCACAGAGTTAGACGCAAGGATCTCACTCAGTAAACCCTAGTAACTTTACTTTTCCTCACTTTATTTCATCTTTGGTTTCAGGTAGTGGCCAGTGGTCTCTATATTCTATGCCTTTTGCATCTTTTGAATTCCTCCCTCCCTGTTTCCCATTACTGACCAGGTACTGGTTATTTCCCGTTTGTAATTGTAAATTATTTACATTTAGAGTAAAAATCCTTCCCCTTGCTCTGACTCCATTCTTTATCCAAAAATACTAATTTCTGGCTCTTGTGGCTAATTTCTCTAGCAGCTGCTATGACAGCATTTCCTGTGGTTCCAGCTTCAGCTGTCTCCTCTCAGTCTTTTCCGTTCAGTCCATGTCTTTAGCATCATCTCTGCGCGTGCCTCTCCAAGTCCATTTTTACTGAATCCAGATGTATATTTCAAATGTCCTGCTAGAATTCCTAACAGGATGTCCCCCAAGCATGGCACACGTAATATTAAATTCATCACTTTTTCTTTTAAATTCTAGCTTTTCCTTATTAATTTACTTTTAAAGCCTCCAATAGCCTTATCTAATAAATTACTCAGAAATTTAGTTTCATCCTCAAATTCTCCCTCCCTTTTCAATTTTCATTAACAAGTGCTACTATTCTGTTCCCATTATGACCTTTCCATCTTTCCTGCTATTACCTTAGTTCTATCTATTACATCTATCACCCAGCCTTCAAATTTGAATCCTTCTCTTTCAGCATGCACAAATTACCAAGATTTAATTCACCCCAATGCAAATTTGTTCATCTCACATTCCTAATAAAATGTCTGTCATAAATTTTTATTTTGTCACTGTCAAGGTAATAGTAATGCAGAAAAATCTGGAAGACAGAGAAACAGAGAAAGATTAAAAAAATAATCCGCAATAGTTTTCTCTAGAGGTGATTGGTAGCAACATTTCTGCTAACACTGATCATTTCATATTCCTATATCTACAAACACATACAAATGCATCATATTTATCTTACACCCAACATTCCTTTAATCAGTGTGTGTATACATCTATCTATCTATCTATCTATCTATCTATCTATCTATCTATCTATCTATCTATGTGTGTATATATGTATATATATCTATATATCTATGTATGTATGTATACATATATATGTATATATATTTGGGCTTCCCTGGGGGCCTATCAGGTAGTAGGCTTAAGGATGTAGTGATTTCTTAGTCCTACAATGCTGGGGATTACTTGAGCCTAATCTGGCAGTGCTTTGGCCAGATGTGTCACATTTTGAGAGCTGCACCATCAATGCTTGGAGGACATTGTGGTGATGGAGATACAACCAGGGTTAGTGACATGCTAGATATATGCCTAAATGCCTTTACTATCTCTCTAGTTTTTAGTCAAGATACGTTTAATAGTGGTTTTAATGTTTGCATAGTCTTCAATATGTACAGGGACCTTAAACTACATAAATTATGGGATTTTTAGTTGATTTCCTCTTTTTAAATTTCATATCCTTTGTGGTATCTCAATACCTTGACTCCCTTTTCTTTTGACTTCTTAGTCACTAAATGTAAAATGCATTCTCCCTGCAAAACTTCCTGATTGCCTCAGGCTGGGTTAATCCTTCTCTCTGCTACTGTTATACTGTGTACTCACCTCTGCGCCACCATTTAGCACACTATTTTGGGCTATTTGCTTTACACAAGACTGTCTCACTCGCAGATCTTGGAGAGGGCAGGTATTCAGTTTCATTATATCTTTTCATATTAAACAGTGTCTCATATATTCTTAGATATTCAATGAAATTTATTGTATCTAATAAATGATTATACGGTTCTTTTAAAAAATGAAAGTAGATCATTTGTACATAAAGCAAGAAGTAATGCATGTTGTTTGTTATTCAAGGAAAAGAAAACATTCTCCATTTCTGAATGAATCAAACAGAGGTGCCCATTGAGAGAATGAAAATACAACAAATGGTATTTTAGGATGACTTGCCTCTGTGGTTATAACTTCTGTGCTTGGTTTCTTCTGGCTTCCTTCTTAAGGTTTCCTAAACCTTAAGGGGGTGTTGAGGTGGCAAATATTTTTCTATAGTGTTAACTAGAATTATGTAAGCAAGTGGTCCTGCCCTTTGGAAGTAGTTATTGTTGGTCTTCGTGATACAATGTTACTGTTACATTTCAATACTCTAACTGGGGTAAATTATAGAATTGTGCCTTACAAATACAATAAATGCAATAAATATTTCTCCCAGTGCATGTCTGTATATACTGTGACAGTAGATTTTATATCTCCTTGTACATAATGTTTTGTAAGCAATTATAGGTACAATTGAGAAGTCTTTGCACCAGTTTTAACTATAAAACCTATAAGGACTATGCTGATGTATGACACAAGGCCAGTTCAGTGTGTGAAAGCTGTTATGATGTGGAGGAAGGTAATAACATCAGTTTTATGATTATAAAATCCTCGCTTAGCTTTCCCTTGCAAATAAGTTATCACTTATTTTTCATATTTGATGTTGTACTTTGGTTACTAAATATTATGTTAGAGCAATGCTAAAAATAATTCATATTCATAACTTTTCTTTTATTATGGGATGTTGATTCTAATTCATTATTCATTTCTGACTTACTGGTACACTGAATGGGGTAGTCCTACATAGTAAGAGTCCTGCGTGCTTCTAAGGATAGTTCCTGGTGGTCATGAGGTTATTCCCAGTGAACTGACTCAAAAGAGAGGAGCTTGAGTCATAGAAATGATCTGTACGTCTGGAGATGTGGCTACTCAGACATCCAATTAGAGAAGAGGGGTGTGTGTGTGTGTGTGTGTGTGTGTGTGTGCGCGCGCGCGCGCGCGTGCGAGTGTGTATTGAGGGGTGGAGAGAGGGGTCAGGGGAGATGGTAAGAAGCCTAGGATGGGATGGGGAGGGTTAGGTAAAAATTGGCGGACAGGGCTGAACCTCTATTACAGTGGGTGATGCCCTTGCCTTGCTTGAAGTTGACCTGGGTTTGATAATGCTGCACCACATACTGTCCACCAGTCCCTCCAGGAGTGATCTCTGAGCCCTGAACACTGCTGGGGGTGTAGCCAAAGTCCATTCTTCCCCCGACAACAAAAGAATTGGAAGACAAATAATTAGGAAGTAAAGACCAATTTATTGGGAATTGCATGACTTGATTTTTATGTGGAATCTTAAAGGGGCAGTTCCTTTTCTGACCTCTGATAAAGCTGCAAACATAACAGATTATTTTAAAACAACCTCATTATTTTTTATTTTCTGCTTTAAAAATGTTTCATTATGTTATAAACACATTTACATAGTTCTTATAGTCCCCAGAGTTATAAACTGTTCAACCACTTTCAGGTACAAAGTATCATTGGAGAAAAATAATCTTGTCTCCTACCACTCCTTGACACAACTACTGTTATTTTGGTTAATTTATTTATAATATTCCTGAAGTATTATAGTTTTCACTTCTTAATTTATTGGCATATGTAAACTATAGTGCTGTCATAATTCTTATTTGTACATACCTATAAATAGACTATATAGATAAGTATCTTTATTTCTATCTACTTAAATTACTTTGCATTTAGTATAAGCGTTATTTATTTATTTATTGCTGTGTTTACTTACCTTGAGAAATTGAAATTGGATCTCCTTTCAGACCTCTTGGTTTAAAGAGTTTAGATAAGCTGGTTCTTCACTTTTTGAAATTAAATAAAAGGAAGTGGTGGTGAGGACTAGTTTAGTGTTTAGTTAGAGGATTCCACTTGACTGGTTGTAGAAAAAGTGGAAGTGATGCAGAGGATACTAGGGCTTTCCCATTAATTAAAAAAAGTGGGATAAATGGGAGAAGTTAGCCTAAGGTCACGCAATGCTGTGGGGATGCCAGTTCATCTTATTTCTTTACCTTTCATGGATTTTTTTACATTATTTTTCTGATCCATGTTCCTCATTTTTTTTACTTTGAATCTTTAAAAAAAAATTTATTAGTGAAACACCATGAGGTACAGTTGTAGACTTACAAAGTTTGTAAGTCTACAACTGTGTTTCAGTTGTACAATGATCTAGTACCCATCCCTCCACCAGTGCCCATTCTCCACCACCAATGATCCCAGTATCCCTCCCACAACCCCCACCCCATCCACGCCCCCTCACCCTGCCTTTGTGGCAGGGCATTCCCTTTGCTCTCTCTTCTTTTGTGGTTTGCAACAGAGGCATTGTGTGGCCATGGTGTTCAGTCTATAGTCTACTTTCAGCTCGCATCTCCCATCCCGAGCGGGTCCTCTAGACCACCTTTGCTTGGTGTTCCTTTCTCTATTTGGGCTGCCCTTTCCCCCAGCATGTGCCACCGGCTTCCCAGCCATGTATGTTCCTCATTCTTATCTCTTGCTGCAAGCTGACTTTCTCTATTTCCTTGTCCAAATGGTTGAAAATAGTCTCTGCCAGCAGTTCCAGTGTTTACATGTTCTCTATTCAAGAGAGCAGACAGATTGAGCAAGAATCTTCTAAATCCAGATCCCTCGGAAAAGGGGATACTTTAACCCATTTTGTATCCAGTACATTCTCTTGACTTTATTGACTGACTGTGCTGGCTTGGGACAGGGCTAAAATTATAAAGTGATGGCTGTGAAAGGCTCTCTAACTAGGCTGTCCCTCATTCTGGGAGAAAAGGTGGTTTTCTAGACTAGGAACTTAATCTGGTGCTAAAAGTAATAGCAATTTGCTTCCCAGAGATTCTTTTCAGATCATAGGCTTTAATCAAGATCCAGTATTTTCTTTCTTCTGATCCTAATTATCCTTAGATAATATTCAGTAAAGTTATAAATACTCCATTTCTATAAACTGAAAAAAAAACAAACAAACAAGTGTCTGCTTAGATTATAAATCCCTAGCAAGTTCATTCTGTTTACAAGTGCTCAATCCACACTGAAAGCTGCTTATTAGGATTTGTTGAAGTGCTACCAGTTATATCAAGATTGAAAGACATATATATTTCCCTAGGTCAGATAGGACAACACACAAGTTCCTGTAGATTCAAGTACAGTAATAAAGAATGACAGGATGACATATAACATTGTATATTTTAAACGGGATTTTAAAATTGCACCATTATTCTGTCTGGGGCTTTTTATTGAGTCCTGGGCCAAGGCCAAGGCAGCACTAATGAGTTATTAACAATGATTTGATGGTCCTAAAAAGCAGGCGTACTGGGAGTTCTTTAAACCTGTGAAAGTTAAAATTCCCAAGGGTGTAAGATTCTGCAAGTTTTTGCAACTGTCACCTTCATAAGCTCTAAGTCAAGTGACTTTGGTATCACTCATGTGTTTTTATTCAGACCCATATTTCACCAGGGAGCATTCTAGAGGAAAATTCGAGGTTGCTTGAGTTAGGGACTGATTGAAGCATCATCTTTTCTGCTGCAGTTATGTTGGGTAAGTTCTAAAGAAGAAATATAGACATAAAAATAAGATCATAACTTTCTAGCAACATTTTAGAACAAACACACTTAGAAGTTGAGAGTTCTTTACTCTGAGGGGAGAGGGACCCTCGAAGGGGGCAGGGATAGGATGGGAGGAGCTCTCCAAGGGATACTCAGCCAGTCAGGCTGGCAGTTCAATGCAAGGGCCCAAGGATACAGTGCTGCTAGTGCTCCAGTGCTGAGAATACCCAGGCCTCCCTGACTGTGCTCCAAGGACCAAGAGCTGGTGAGGACGAACTGGGGCCAGCCAAGTGCAAAGCATGTGCTTTAACCCCTGTACTATCGCTCCAGCTTTGCTCCTTAATTAAAAAATTACAAGTGTCCGGAGTAACAGTGCCTTACTTTGTTTATTTTGAGGCAACTTGCCAGTAATGAGCTTGTAATATTTTAAAAACATTTATTGGCTAGTGACCTTCTTTTGACTAAGGACTTCAGCAGTGTCCCATTGTTTGGGGGAACAACGATTAAATCCTGAAGGTTGCCTGCAAAGCTCTAAAGATAACCTGCAAGACCCTCTATGGTCTGATGCTTCCACTGGTATCATTGTTCTATGCCCTCGCCAAGCTTTGGTCAAATACTTCAGACTCTTTCCTTTCTCTGGATTGACCAGGAGTCTCTTCCTTTCTGTCTCCATTACTTGTCTGGCACTTAGCCATCTCTTTTCCCATGGGAAGTACCCTGACCCTGGAATTATTTCCAGTTTTGTACTTCTATCATCTCGGAACCTTTTTCCTTCATAGTACTTACTATAAACTGAAATTACAACTAACATAGATTTTTGTGACTGCTCAATATCTTTTCTGCCCCTTATTCCCTTAAATATCTATACTTAGCGCTATGTACCTAGTGTTCAGAATGGTGCCTTTTAATTCCATAAATATTCCTTAAGAAATCCAATATTATTAAAAATTAATCAGATGTTAAAAAATTAAGTTTTTATTTGGAACATTTTGACTTAGAGAAAAGTTTCAAAGAAAATAGAGAGGGTTATTATGTATTTCTCATCCAATTTTCTCTATTTCTATTCTTTTATATAACTAGTGTATATTTGGCAAAAACCATGAAAATAATGCTGCATTACTGTTAACCAAAAACTTCAGTTGTTATTTGAATCATAGCAGTTTTAGTTTTCCATTAAGATTCTCTTTCTTTTCCAGAATCCAATTCTGGAACAGGGTATTTTGTTGTTGTGTTTTAAAAGCAGGCTTTTCATGCATTAAACTTGAAAAGATAATTTTAATTTTATAGGGGCTTCCTGGAAGAATCTTTAGGGCTCAGATAATATTATATTTGAAAATTTAACTGCTAGTTTTCAAGGTGACATTGGAATAAATTTATTTCAGAAATGACCCATGACTTGACACAATAATTACATACTATCTTAAAGAGCCATTTCATAATGCACAACAATGGTTTATAGCATTTTACTTATTTATTTTAACATTTTGGGAGACAATGAACTCTTTTATAAAACTAATAAAGCAATAAATTGCCCGTATTCCTTCAAATGCACATATACACCAGCATTTTTTATGCAGTTTTCCCTGGAAATAAATTAGTTTACAGGAATGTTATTAAAATGATAACACCAATGAATGGTATGTGTTCTCCTATTTTATGAAACTGAAAAAAATTTATTTTAAATGCAAATTTACAATTTATGTGAAATTAAAACATTCAAGTAATTAAAATTTGTTGAGTGAACTTAAAAAATTTGGGCAAAAATGAACTTTAGTGCGAAAGTGCTTGCAGTTTGGATTCAGTAAGATACTAAAATGTTGGAGTGGGTTTTGTCAAGGGAATATGTAGCTCAACCATAAGAGCCACTTGACTTTAGCTTGATGGAAATCTTAATACTTTCTAAAAACAAGGATATAGGTAGCAAATGAGTGATCCAATAATTTCTTTTTTTTCAGGAAGAGGGCAGTTTTATATCAAGAAATATCAGCCTTCCTTCTCAAATACTTCACAAGTTGAATTAACTCTTCATCAATTTATTTGTACTTTGGTCAATGAAATCATCTTTGACATAAGATCTGTATCTTCCTGACTGTCTTTGTTAGCAATGAGAGAAGGATGAATCCATGTTTCAAGTTTAAGGTTGTCCCTGCACAATTAATCTATAGTTACTTTCTGTATTGCATCTCTGTACTCTCAGATTATTGGTCTCACAGACATTTTATGACAAATTGTCACTGTGAATCTTTGTTTTCTTGAGGTGCTGTGGTTCCAAGAGCACTTGTGGTTTTCAGTTGCATTATATAGTTACTTTAAAGATTTGAATAAAATTGTTTCATGGTCATGTCTATAAAGCAAGAATATTGAAGAATGTACTGACTTCTTTTTTTAATTTTTAAAATTTTATTAAATCACCGTGAGATAGTTACAAGCTTTCATGTTTGGGTTACAATCTCATAATGATCAAACACCCAACCTTCCACCAGCGCACATTCCCCACCACCAATATCCCGGGTAAATCCCCCCTTTCCCACCCTCCCCCTGCCTCTAAGGCAAACAGTATTCCCCATACTCTCTCTCTATTTTGGGGCATTATAGCTTGCAACACAGACACTGTGAACTGACTTCTAAAATCACTTTTCTCTCAAAGGTGGTACAAGTATCTTAAATCTCATTGAAAGATTTTAAGTCACAGTTTCTAGAAAGGTAGCAGATTCTAGGTAGTTACAAAGAATTCCATATTATGTTTATACTGGCTCTAATTGAAGTCCTCTTTCAAGGTAGCACAAAAAGTTTCTTGTGGGACATTTATAGTATTTTGGGCACTAAAACACATTTTTGTATAAGGCAGTGAGATAGAGAGATATGCAAAGCTTCTATAACTTCCAATGCAATACAATCGTCTTGTCATCCCAGGTGTTTTTTGACATATTATTACCTTTCATATTTTCTAAAGAGTTCAAAAGGAGACATTGTCATTTAGATCATATTTATATACATATATCAGAAAACTGGAAACTGAATTTGTAACTGGCATTATATGATAGCCAGTTGTTCACTGAAAGAAATAGCACAGCTGTTGGTATCTTCAACGTTCGCATTTGGCTGCTGGTAACAAAACCTATTAGTTTAAACAATAAGAAAATTTATTTATTTATTATTTTTGTAGCAAGAAGTTGAAAAATAGGGGCTGGAGCCATAGCACAGAGAGTAGTGTGTTTGTCTTGCATGAGGCCGACCCAGGTTCGATTCCTCCGCTCCTCTCAGAGAGCCTGGCAAGATACCGAGAGTATCCTGCCCGCACGACAGTACCTGGCAAGCTACCCGTGGCGTATACAATATGCCAAAAACAGTAACAATAAGTCTCACAATGGAGATGTTACTGGTGCCCGCTCAAGCAAATCGACGAACAACAGGATGACAGTGCTACAGTGCTACAGCAAGAAATTGAGAGGCAGGCTAGCTTGTTTAATGACATGCTTTGACATACTCATTTTTTAATCTGATTTTCCTGTTTCCATCTCCTTGTCTGTGTGTTATATATTGTAGGAGATTTTCTTGATTTCATTTTGCAATTTCTACTGTTTTTCACTTCTAGTTTTATTTAAAGTTTCATAGCCCTCTTGTTTTCTGAATATTTCTTTTAAAAATATATCATCTCATTCCAGTTTTATAGATATACTAGCTTCTCCTATTCCCTAAAAATATTAACAATAAATGTTTTATGTTTTCTTCTTCAGAATTGTGTTTCCTCCAAGCTTCTTTCTTAAAATTTTATTATTATCAGCCAATGTTCTTATTTTGTGATTTAAAAAAAAAATTCTAGAGTGAAGGCTCCAAAGCTGTTTAGAAGCTATGAGAATGGTTGTGATGGTCAAGAAATTTGGAAGGTCTGAGTTTCCCTTCTTTAGGCTAATGTTAGCATACTACTATTTCATGTATACTAGCAGAAGATAGGAGACTCCTGGGTCAGTTACAGTGAATTTTATTACTCATAGGTCAGCAAGCAGCACAAGGTTCATGCTTGTGTTGGTGCTGCTTGTTTCCCAACTTCTACTGAAACAGTATGGAGCAAAAAAGGTGGATTCTCAGATACACAGCATATTTCTGACACAATCAAGAGCTCTTAGGAAGTACCAGTGATTTACAAGAGAGCACAAGCAAGCACACCCTACCTTTGGTTAAGAGGAAAATTAAGTCAACAATCCTGCTTCTGTTCTAGAGGGGATATTATATATATCTTAGAAAGCTGTTCACCATACTTACAAGATGGACTCTTAAAAAAGTAGTCTAGAACTACAACAACAAAAAAACCATCAGATTCTATCCAAGTTGTTTGTAAATTAAGAAAAGGTTCACGGAAAAACTGTTTTCCAAGGGGTTTTTTTTGTTATGACCATACAGTAAGACAGCTGAGCTGTTTCCTTGGGTACATTCAGTGCCATATTATTAAGATTAATTTCTCTGAATCATAGAAGGTGTTACTATTTCCAGACAGACACTTGCTTCATCAGAATCAAGTAGGAAAGGAACTGGATATTTGTGAATAGTATGTATATATTCACAGGATTCTTCCATAATTTGAATACAGCATTCCAATCTTCAACCATGCCTGAGATCCCTTCTTTTTTAGGGTCCAGAAAATATCCTGAAAATAAAGCTCCAGACTTTACCAGAGTGAAGGCAGTATGGCCAAGCATTATGTAAAAGTGGTCAAGCTTATTAAAAACAGACTTAACCAAGGCTACTGATTTTAGCCTCAGTGTCATTCCTCTTCCAGTGGTAACTGGAAATGTTGGGAATTTTGTGTTATAAACTGGACTCATGCATTTAATCTACTCTTAGCTCAGGTTTGGTTTCCATAGTCTTGGAAAGTTCTTACCAGCTTAAAAATTTTGTTATTTTCTTCTCTTCTGATTTTTGTAGGAGTTATCACTTTAAAAATTCACTTATTATTATGTTAGTGGAATTTCCTGAGTCAACAAATGTTATGCCATCTCTACTAGGAAGAATCATTTTAATTTCTATTCTTAGGCTTTGAAAATTTTCAAATTTAAAGTATATCTACTGTAAACCAAAATCAAAGTCATATTCATACTGGCAGAACACATAATCTTTATTTCCTCTCGGTGGAAAGCTATTTTGGATGTCATAACAGGGGGCAAGTATGATCATGTGCTATCTGTTTCTTGATCTGAAAAACAGTTTTCAGAATGTGGTTATGAAAATATCATCGAGCTATGCAGTAAAAGGTTTTTGTATGTGTTACACTGCCATGGACGGGAGTGATAGCACAGCGGGTAGGGTGTTTGCCTTGTATGCGACCGACCCGGTTCGATTCCTCCATCACTCTCAGAGAGCGCAGAAAGCTACTGAGAGTATCCTGCCTGCACGGCAGAGCCTTGCAAGCTACCCGTGGCATATTCAATATGCCAAAAACAGTAACCAGTCTCACAATAGAGACATTACTGTTGCCCGCTAGAGCAAATCAATGAACAACTGGACGACAGTGCTATGTTGCCATGAAAGTTTACATTAAAAATTATATATAACATATATGATATAGTCTTCCAGTTCATTTATTATTGTTTTTAATAAAATGTTTTTATTAAAACTATTAATTTGGGGTGAGATATATGCTCAATCGTTATTCCTGTTATTAGAGGTCATTCCTGGCAGTTCTGGGATACTGGGTTTATAAAATCACTCAGAAGAGGGCCCCTTACCTCCTGTACTGTCTCTTGGGGCCTGATGTACCTTAATAACATTTTAAAAATTTCAAAGTAGTATAAAAAATTCCTTTTGTGTGTTTCTCCAGTTTACTAACTGTTAAATCCTCTAGTCTCTTAACAGTATGAAGAAAGTAGCTCTCAAATACTTTGTTGTAGATTAGTAACAACTGGGAATTCTGGGAGAAATTCCAATGCTTAGGATTCATTATAATCTAATCAAAGCGAATTCTCTGGGGTTGAGAGCCAGGCATCAGTACTTTTTAGAGTTTCCTATGAGACTCCAACAAATAACCTACAATGAAGATGTGTCTCTGGAAATGCTTCTTAAACTGTGTGTTTTGAAATTTCAAACTCATCATAGATCACAACTCCTATGAAATAATTAAGATTGAACAAATTGAAAACAATAAACATACATTGAAATGTCAGAGGAGTATCAGCTTGCTTTATAGGTTTCTTAGTTACTCTTATTCCTCTTGACCAGCACATGACCAGTACAAATCCACAGATCCACAGAGTATACTTTGAACTGCACTGTCTGGAAATAATCTCTCTCTCTCTCTCTCTCTCTCTCTCTCTCTCTCTCTCTCTCTCTCTCTCTCTCTCTCTCTCTCCTTGCACAAAGTTGATATAAAGAGACTTTCTGGAAACGTAAAAGAGTTTGCTAGGGCTTAGAGTCCATGCACCTATCCATCCTCCGCAACCTCACGGAAAATCTCTGCATTCACATGTTTGTTTGCTTTAGTTCTTAGAACAGTGGGAGAAAATCACAGTTAATTACTCATTTGAGCATTTCCACACACAGTTTCTCTTCAGCTATATTAATTTAGGTGAAACTCTTAACATGAGAGCTCATGCATATTTGTAGTGATTCCCATCTGTTAGTTTTGTATATAAGTGATTTTCAATAAAAGTCTGATAAAGCGTCTCTAGATCTAACTTTTCTCCTTGTAGTAGAACACAATGAGCATTATCCTATTACTTGGAGGAATTGATGAGGGACAGGTGGACACTCAGAGGTCTGTTTGTGTGTGTGTGTATGTGTGTAAGATTACATTGGTATCTCACTTTTTTTTAGGGAAGAGTTTCCTAAAAGAAAGAGGCTGCCCTCACTTGAGCTCCACCTGGTTTCCTCAAGAACTGGATACTCACGGAATTATATTCCTGTAACCTCTAGGAAAACTTGCCTCCAGCAGCAGTAGCCTTTCCTCTTGAAAAGGAGTCTGTTTCTTGAATGATACATTCAAGAGACATAAACCTATCCAGGGATGGAAGGAGAGGCAGTGTTTTTGGTTATTGGTGCCTGGTACCTGAGGGTAGAAACTGTGGAATTTTAACTATGCATCAATCTTTGTTGTCAATGCTTCTTTTAAAATTCTATTGATATTTCTCTTGTTATAACTTGAATCACTAAATTGCTGCTAGTGATGTTGTTCTTGTCCTTTCCAGAAAAGAGTGTTCAGTATTGTTTGAATTTTGGTTTTCTGGGTCATATAGTCTTACCCTTCATGATTCATATTGAGGCTTCTCCAAGTCGAGAGCAGACCTCTGTCAAAGTCTTCGAAATACAGATGTGGTTGAAAGAATGCAGCATTGTAGGGAAGGACAATTCTCCATCATTGTAAGTTAAGCCATATTGGTTTCTAACTTTTTGGATGAATATTTTTAGAAACACCTTTTCACACCACAGCTGTAGCACTTATAAGATCAGTGGATTTTTAAAAAATGTTAAATCAATTGCATTTACGTATAACGGACAACCATTTACCTTTTAAGATGGATTATTTCTACCTATTTCTCTCTTCAAATAAAAGTTGAGCCCTACAGTCTCTGATTACTTCATGGAAAACAACATAAAAAAGTGAATTCAAGAAATACCATTAGGAGCTTATAATATCCAGCAGAGCAATTCAGATTGTTAGGGAATTCTGAGGATGTGACAGGATTTAATATTTTAGGTCTTTTGAGCAACTAACAAGTGAGGAGTACACATTCAATTTTTAATTTTTTAAAAAATATGAAACCTAGAGAAATGTTCCAAGTGCATTAAGATCCCAAATTGGGGGAAAACTGAGTTTTCTACTCCATCCTTTAGATCTTTCACTTGGTTGCTGCTTTGGGGAGTTGCTAGTGATGGAAGTGAAGCCACGTTTTTTTCCACAGAACCCCCAGACACCAAAATCTCTGAACTTGTTGAGCTGCTTTAGGGCAAAGTGAGATTCAACCCGACCCTCAGGATTCTTGGCTAAGTGGTAATGATAAATCCCTGCCATTGCCCTTAGAACTGAAGCTTTTTGATACCTAAAATAGCAATGGCGGTCCTGTTGCTGGATATGCACCAGGAAACAGAATCATGCTCCTAGCAGACAGAGGAGAGCTGGCCAACGTATAGAAAACCAAAAAGATAAGAAGACTTAGGCCCAAAGAATAAACTTTGAGAACACAGGGAACAATTCCTTAAAAAAAAAAAAAACTAGGGAAAAGAGTAATCATAGAATGCAGAGGTGCTTGCCAGTACTTGGAGAATCCTAAAATGACCTTTCCAAGTGGGAAATGGGACACAACTATTTCCATATCCTCTGTCTGTCTGTCTGTCTGTCTGTCTGTTTCTCTCTCTCTCTCTCTCTCTCTCTCTCTCTCTCTCTCTCTCTCGCTCTCTCTCTCCCCCTCCCCACCATTGTTTGAATAACAGGGAAGATAAAGAGGAAGGGATCCTTTAGTTTGAAAGCTCATTTCTCAGCCTTAGGTCCCCTCAAGAGTGGGGAAATTTGGAGAGTGAATCAGGAGAAGCAAATAGAGTGTCTTCAGCACTCAAACAAGGAATGCATTTTATTATGTTCCTTTTACAGTTAGCTGGCTTGACTTGTCTCTGTTTCATAATTCTCTTCTAGAGGATAAATAAAACATTTCCTCATTAAACTGCTGTGAACACATATATGAAAGGGATATGTATAAATGTGAAGGAAACAAATATTTGATGAGTTTTTAATGGCCTATACAAACCATCAACCATGTTATTTGATTACTATTGGAATATTTATTAATCATATTCAGCTCAGTGATTTTTATTCCCTATCCCATGCTCAGCATAAACAGTATATAGTTTAGCATTTCTCTATGGAAGATGAGACTACTACTACTATATATAGAATTACTTATTGTGAAAAGTTTGCTTTAACCAGAAAAATCTATCATCATTACTGTCAATATCTAAAAGGAACACAATAAATTTCGTGGCATTTATTATTTTCTTTATATAATTTCTAAACAACAAGATGCCTGACATTCTGCAGATAAAAAGTACTAAGTATTCAGGTGATATTTTAATTCTAGATTTCCATTATTCTTGATAAAAGTAGAAACACATTCTAGAATTTTGAGAGGATAGGAGATATCATGTGAAACATGGTTACTTTTTGTCTTGAGATTTTGGCTTCTAATCTCTGTGGGTATGTAACATACACAGCTGGATTTAACCCTTTCCCTTGCTTTTGCCCTTTGCCATGGTCTCTGACATCAGCTGTCTCCTTTTAAAGTACTGAGAACTAGATTTAAAAAAAAAAGAAGCAGTATTTTGTAATTCCCAGGTGCAAACCTCTGAGTCAACAAAGGTTTAGTTCTGAACTTGTATCTGTTCCAATTTCTGTATCCATCTGATCAAGCCCTTCTCATATGCCAGTGTTACTTAGTGGGCCTCGGTCTCTAAGACAAGGTTGAGCACTTACTTACACCATTGCCTCAGTATGTGTTTGGATTTTCTCCTCTGCTGCATTAAATCTTGATCCATGTTATCTTAAGGACTAGAGAGTTGCCTATGAACTCAACCCCCCTTTCTCTGTTTCCCACTATCTGTTGTCAGATTTTTCAAACTTCTATTCTTCTTAGGTCACCTCCTATCACCTACCTGGGTAAGTAACTTGTCCTAATTTCCTTTTCAGTCCTGCCTTCTAGGTATTAGCTATATTTATACAGTTAGTCATACATGGTTTATATTGGCTGCTAATTTATAATTTTTGCATATATTTCAAAATCTCCTAGTAAGATTATTAGAATATAGATTAACTCTCAATCTCACCTATCAATTTTATCAAGTGCCTAAACTAGTTATCACTCAATTTAAAAAATTAACTATTGAAGGATAAGTATAATAGTTCCTTCTATGACATTTCTTTATTAAAGCAAAGTACATGGACATAAGTGTGCTTTTCTGAATTGCTTCATTGCTTTAGATTCTTAGTTGCCCTTAGAAAATTAAGGGCCACTTAATTTGAAATAAGTGGCCTTTAATCTAGATGCTCAAGGTCTTTAAAAGATTAATAATGACAGGGGTTAGAGCAATAGCACAGCGGATAGGGCGTTTGCCTTGCACGCAGCAGACCTGGGTTCGATTCCCAGCATCCCATATGGTCCCCTGAGCATGCCAGGGGTGATTCCTGAGTGCAGAGCCAGGAGTAACCTCTGTGCATTGCCGGGTGTGACCCAAAAAGCAAAAAAAAAAAAAGAAGAAAAGATTAATAATGACAGACCTAAAACGTGGAAGAAAGAAAGAACACAGGACTTTCTCCTTTGAATTCTTTTGAATTTTACCCAAATAGGTTCCCTTTTAAAGGTTCCAGAAAAGCTGGAGAATCATTTCTGTAAATAAATATTTTAGTGGAAAAAAGGTAATATATAATAACTCTTTTGAAACATTAATTCTTTCAGATTATTTGGATAATCTAGAGGCCCATATTGAAACTATCAATACCAACTGATGTTTTGGGGGTCTGAAATAAAGTGCTTATGCTTAAGAATGTCATTTATTGCCACCACGCTCATGGCCAACCTTCACAGGCTCATCTCCACACACGAGAATGAATCTGCTAAAAAACCCACATATGTGGGACTTGTAACTGAAATCTCCCAACTCACATGAAGTCAGGAATGGGCCCCTCTTCCCACCTCACTGTGCTTCTGGGTTCCTAGCAGTCACATCCACAAACTGCATCTGAGTGCCATTTAAGCAAAATAAGGACCATGATCCAGAGACTCGGATCTTGGAAGAGAGAAACACACTGCAGAGATGCCTCCAGACCCCCAAATCACCATTTAGTTAAAAAAAATTTAACTTCAGCTCTAGCACCCTATTTAAAATTTTAGAATTCCAGGAGAGCACAGCTGCTTTCACAGCTATGCGATATCTCATACTTTATGCCACTGATAAACCAAGAGTAGCACATCACATTTGATGGGTTGTAAGGTAAAAGAAAACAGATCTTGATAATATATATGTATATATGCATACGTATATACATATATATTAGCATATAAGGCTCAAACTCTAACAACATGTTAGTGATCTCTTATGATCACGATCACAAAATCCTGTTAATCGTCGAGTGGCTGGAGCGGTCTCAGTAACCTCTACATTCGTCCTATCACTGAGATTTTAGAAGCTTCTCTCTTCTCGGCCTTCCCAGTGATGCACAATTGGAGGCTCTTTCAGAGTCAGGGGAATGAGATTCAGCTGGTTACTGGCTTTGGCATATAGATACACCATGGGAAGCTTTCGAGGCTGTCTCATGTGGGCAGGAAGCTCTCAGTAGCTTGTGAGTTTCTCCCAGAGGGAAAAGTAGGTTATAAGATAAGCTTCTGGAAGCTTGCTTTTAGGTCTCTGATGTTGGCTGTAGATGGGATTACACACACCTGGGTTCCTCTGCCGGTACCTTCATGTATGAGGCCTGTCCGAATGTGTGGAGAGGAGCCTGTGGCTATGGCTGTGGCTGTGGCTAGGGTCCAGTGGCCTTCGGTCGCCGGGAGCTCTGCTTGGGCCAGGGAGGGAAGCTGGAGCCCATCCCCTCTGAGGGCCCCGGGGAAGACAGCCAGGCGTGCGGGCAAGTGATCTCTTATACAGGAGTTTAATGGCTCCAAGATCAGATACAACAATTTTCACACACTATCCTCTAAGGAAACCTTTTTGGATAATTTTTAGTCAATTATTCATAACAAGCAATACAAAATAAATTATTTAGCATCTGCCTTTGGGGCAGGCTTGGGTGGTGGTGGTAAAATTCAAAATAATGGTGGTGGGAAGGTGTAATGGTGATGGGATTGGTGTTAAAGGCACATGAAAAAATGCTCTGCATCACTAATCATCAGGGAGATGCAAATCAAAACAACCATGAGATACCACCTCACACCACAGAGAATGGCACACATCCAAAAGAACAAAAGCAATTGCTGTTGGAGAGGATGTGGAGAGAAGGGGACCCTTCTCCACTGCTGGTGGGAATGCCGACTGGTCCAGCCCCTTTGGAAAACAATATGGATGATTCTCAAAAAATTCTAAATTGAGCTTCCATTTGATCCAGCAATACCACTTCTGGGAATATATCCTGGAGAAACAAAAAAGTATAGTCGAAATGATATCTGCACTTATATGTTCATTGCAGCACTGTTTACAGTAGCCAGAATCTGGAAAAAACCCGAGTGCCTGAGAACAGATGACTGGTTAAAGAAACTTTGGTACATCTATACAATGGAATACTATGCAGCAGTTAGAAAGGATGAAGTCATGAACTTTGCATATAAGTGGATCAACATGGAAAGTATCATGCTAAATGAAATGAGCCAGAAAGAGAGGGATAGACATAGAAAGATTGCACTCATCTGTGGACTATAGAACAACAGAGTAGGAGACTAATACCCAAGAATACTAGTATATAATACCAGGAGGTTGGCTCCATAGCTTGGAAGCTGGCCTCACATGCTGGGGGAAAGTCATCCCAGATAGAGAGGGGAACGCCAAGTAATATGTGATTGGAGATCCTGCGCGGGAAGGGAGATGCGTGCTGAAAGTAGACTAGAGACTGAACAGGATGACCACTCAATACCCTTATTTGGAACCACAACACCCAAAAGGAAAGAGAGATATCAAATTGGAATTCCCCGCTACAGAGGTGGGGTGGGGTGGGGTGGGGGGATGGGACTGGGGGTGGGTGGGAGAGATATTGGGTTCATGGGTGATGGAAAATGGACACTGGTGGAGGGATGGGCTCTTAAACATTGCATGAGGGAAAAACAAGCACAAAAATGTGTGAATCTGTAACTATACCCTCACTCTGACTCACTAATTAAAAAATAAATAAATTTTAAAAAAGAATGTCACTTATGCAACTATTTTACTTAACCTTTTTGGGGGGATTAATACTAATGCTATATGATACTAAAACTTCAAGGCCTTGTAATGAAAGAGGTTTTAAGAATATAAGATAGACTTATATTCCCATAGAGGGAGTCAGGTTGGAACTCTATTTCTTTGAAGCTTCATATACGTGGCTTCATAATTCAAGATCACACTTTTTATCTTACCCACAAAAATCTTATTTTTTATCATGAGATCTTTTCTTATTAACTTGATGGGTAATAGGACTTGCTGCTAATTTTATTTTTAGTCTATTTGGGATGGTTTCTGTGACAAATTTTATTAATTGGAACTTGAGTAAATACATTTACTTTGGCATGAATGAGTATTGATATGTATTGTATGTGACTGAGGACATAGTATGCAGCATACAGATGGTGCTTGATCAGATGTTCAGAAAATAAATGAATAACATTAGTTTGCGGAAGCAATGGAGTGAGGTGGTTAACAGGAACATTAAATCTGTGTTAAAGCATTCTTTGGTGCAGATTCCAGCTCTTCCAGAACCTTGTTTTATGACTTTAGAAATATAAGCCTTCTTATTTGGATTTTGTGAGACTTAAATAGAATGATAATGTGCCAAAAATTATTTAACATGGTGGTTGTGGAGACGAGCAGGTATTCACAAAAAAGGTGATTATTTCATACTTAATGTTGAAAGTAGGGAAAGCGATATACCTGATAACCTTTCAATATTTGTGTTGCAAACCACAAAACCATAAGGTGCAAAAGGAAGGAAAGGAAACGAGAGAGAGAGAGAGAGAGAGAGAGAGAGAGGAGGGGAAAGGGGGGTGCCTGCTTTATCTTTTTTTAATTTTTTATTGAGTCACCATGTGGAAAGTTACAAAGTTTTCAGGTTTAAATCTCAGTTATACAATGCTCGAATACCCATCCCTTCACCAGTGCTCATTTTCCACCACCAAGAATCCCAGTATAGCTCCACCCCGCCCCCTCACACCCCAACCCCCCCACGCCACTAGCCCCCCCACCCTAAGCCCCCCCGCCTGTGTAACTAATAAATTTCACTTTACTTTCATTTTGATTGCATACAATATTTCAACAAAACTTTATTTTTTATTGAATCACCATGAGATACAGTTACAAAACTTTCACGTCTGAGTTTCAGTCATACAATGATTGAACACCCATTCTTCCACCAGTGCACATTGTCCACCATCAATGTCGCCAATATTACACTTGGGGCCCCCCTCCCCTGCTTCCAACCTTCTCCCTGTCTCTATGCAGACAATTTCACATACTCTCCCTCTCTGTTTTGGGCATTATGATTTGCAATATAGATACTGAGAGGCTATCACATTTGTCCTTTATCTACTTTCAGTGTGCCTAATTTAGGTGGGAGCCAGGAATGGGAGGGAAATAGGTGACATTTGTGGTGGGGAATGTACACTGGTGAAGGGATGGGTGTTCGATCATAGAATATTATTTATTATGTGACTGAAACCAATCATGAACAAATTTGTAACTATGTATCTCACTGTGATTCAGTAAAAATTTTAAATGTGATTAAAATGTTATTATCATGATCATCCTGATAATATTACTTGCCTGGATTGTTTTTAAGAGAACAAAATAAGATCTGCATATCTGGATTTTAGTTAGGTCTTAAATAGTAATCTTTGAAGTGTATTTTGGACTATTCAAGTTCTTAATTTTGGCTGACTGTATGAGAATCTCCTGTGGGATACTATAAAATGCAATGTATGGGCCTCAATTAAAGTCTTTGGGGCAGGTTCCAGGATTTGTGCACTTCAGAAAGCCTACTAGGTGATTTGGATATACTGGGTCAAGAATCACTGCCACAACAATTAGATTAGGAAAGTCACAAAGGTGTGATGCAAAGGAAGAGTGAGGCTTTCTAATAGTTGACCTACTTGATTGCTGTCTAGAAATGAAGGTATAATTGTAGAGTGATGAGCATGTATTGAATTCTTAGGCATGAATTCAGCTCACCCTCTACTTTGGTCAAAGGATGCTGGACTATAAGCTCTGGAGGTCAGGAGTCACATTTGTCTTTTGTTTCTAGATAACCTTAGACTATACTTGGACAAACTACTTAACCTCTCTAAGCACTTATCTTTTTTTTGCCCCCATTAAAATCTTTTTGTGTCCTTATTGAATCTCCAAAAGTGATGCCTATTGTTCTCAGGTTCTTTTATTAATATTATTTACTCCCCCCAAATTTTCTGTTCAGTCCAATTTTTTTCTATTAACCTCTGAATTTACTCTATATTTTTCTGCTTCTCACTTAGCACCTCTCTGTTCTACTACTATCTTCATTAACTTTCCCCAGTCCACACACATGATATAAAGAGATCATTTAAAAAAAAAGATTCTCATAGTTATAATAAGACTGATGTTGAGCTACTTGAGCCTTTTGTTTTATTATTAGATTGCCCTTGATTGCTGTTTATTCTCTTTATATGCATCTAAATACAGATACCTTTTTTTGTTTCTTTTTTTGTTTTGTTTTTGGTTCAAACCTGGTGGTGCTCAGAGTTTGCCCCTGGCTCTGCTCAGGGATCACTCCTGGCAAGGCTCAGGGAACTATATGAAAAGCCTAAGATCAAACCTGGCTTGGCTGTGTGCATGACAAGCATCCTACCTGTTATACTATCTCTTCGTCCCCTATAAGCACATATATCTTACTTAACATGATTGCATTTAAGCAAACATTGGATCTTGGAGGTAGAGGAGCCATCAGATTTCAGTTCACGTAGGAACAGTTCAATAAAAATGTGTTGATTTAGAAAAAGCACTATTTGATTTGATTTTTTTTCTGATCCCTTACTTTCAGTGGGTTTTTAGAACAAGAGAATTTTCTCTTGTTGTTGCTGTTGTTGAGGGAACCTAAGGATATAAGAAGCAATAAATATTCTTATGTGTTTACCTGCCTGGTGAGTTCCCATTTGCTCCTGAAGCATCTCTACTTTCTTCACCTCTTTCTAAGAACCTTTACAGGGAGAGTAAATTCTTCTTCCATTTGAACTCACATAACCCCTGTTATGGAACTTTGCTTTTTTATCTCCCATAGTTCAGTCATTTATTTCCGCTGAATTGTGAGTTGCTGAATTTATTAACTACTGAATCAATGTCAAAACACAGAAACCCATTCATGCTGGAGATGCAGAATATGGCAAAAGATGGTAGCTGTAAAACAGATAAGCGTGTATTCAGTTCCCAACAAGTGATATAAACACTAAACTCATGGATTTCGAAAGCATTCTTGAGGAAACTTAAGACAAAAATCTTAGACAAGGTAGAAATGAATGGAAGGTCAGCTTTGGACATGGATAGAAGACAGAAGTGTTCATTCCCCCTAAAGGAAATGACCTAAGGGATGTAACAGAGGCAGTGCATTACTAGGCAGTTTTGGTTGCCTACAAAATTATCAACTCTAGCTATTTAACAAAATTTAGTAAAAAAGAAATGGGGAATGGGGATGTTAGAAATGATTGGTGTATATAAACTTTCCCATTGTTACTGAATTATAATTATAATCCCAATCCATTATTCTGTCTTTAGATCATTGGGAGAGAAATGTAGACAATGAGACTCTAACTTGTGAAATGCAGGGTTATCTGGAGACATTACATAAAACCTTTCTGGGTTCTGTGGACTAGTAATTGACCTGCTGTTTAACGAAGAACAATGGGATTACAGCACCTGAAGGAGATGATCTTACTCCAAACAGAAGTCATTCCATGACTACATGAATAACATTGGGTTTGTTTTCAAATTTCTGAAACAAAGAGCAACTTTCATATTGGTCTGCAAGCACTTCAGAAAATTATAATTTCGGTTCTTTGAAAGGCAGTTCACCCTACTGACATGCTGGCAAAAAAAGGATTTGATTCAATTTGAGTTGGAATAAATAAGATGTTGCTCTTCTACTATATTTAGATTTTCTGCTAATAGAAGGATGGTTTAGTTATGTCACCATCTTTTCTGACCTCTATCTTATCTCTCCTTTCTTCATTGTCACTGGAGACTGAACATCAACTCTACTGAGATGCTTTTGCAATTACCACCATTTTGTTTGTTTTTGTTTGTTTTTTTGTTTTTGGGTCACACCCGGCGATGCACAGGGGTTACTCCTGGCTCTTCACTCAGGAATTATCCCTGGCGGTGCTCAAGGGACCATATGGGATGCTGGGATTAGAACCCGGGTAGGTCGTATGCAAGGTAAATGCCCTACCGCTGTGCTATCTCTCCATCCCCCATCACCATTTTAATTTGTAGACACAAAGCTTGCTTTTCTGTGCATTTAAAAGTGAGGAATGTATGATTATTACTTTGAGCCTCCCTGTGAGTACAGGATTTGACACTATTTGCACTCTATAATTTATGGCATTATTTTGAAGTTTACTGTTAGCACCTGCACAATGCTGAAAGAACCAATCTGTAGAGAAAAAGAGAAAATATATATACCACTGTGCTGCAGCTATTGAGTTAAGTGCAAAATCTCTCAGTAGTTTTTGTTTGAAACCAGTTTTGGGGTTCTCTGGGCCCACTTGCTCTCAGTTTTTACGGATTCAGTCTTTTGGGTGTTGACATGCTGTGAAGGTTTTTTTTTTCCTTTTGGGTCACCTGCAATACACAGGGGTCACTCCTGGCTCTGCACTCAGGAATTACTCCTGGCGGTGCTCAGGGGACCATATGGGATCCTGGGAATAGAACCCAGGTTGGCTGCGTGCAAGGCAAACACCCTACCCACTGTGCTATCGCTCCAGCCCCTGGGCCCTGAAGTTTTAAGATGACATAAATATTTTACATATTTGGTGTCTTGTTCTCAGGCAAAGTGTTTCTTAAAATGCAAAGTTTCTTTTGATTTTGATTTTGGAGTCTTCTTCCTCTGATGTAATTTACATTATAAATGACTAATGACATATATCATTGTTGCTTTACTTAATTTAGCACAGATTTTTGTAAATGAATTCAGAGTTATTTGAACATATAAAAGAAGAGAGAACAAATGAGTTTTATCATAAAATTGGGCACTTTCAAACTGAGACTGTTTCTTGATTTGTGTTCTTGTTTAATGTGCATTGTTCTTATTTGGCATGAAGTGAGTATTATAAAGGTGCTTTGTGAATATATGAAAAAATTATAAGAACTGCATCAGAATTGTGCACACACTTTCCATGGAATATTTAAGTACATTCTGCATCTGCCCTAAGGAGCAAATCTAGCATTTATGCAAATTGGAAAGTCAATGAGAGGTTAGCTGCTGGCATGATAGAGTCTGTATATTCAAATATTCATTTAGTGTAGATTGTTGCACCACTGTATCTCCTGGTGGTATGGAAGGATTTTTGCTTCTCAAGTGAGGCAAGCACTTCTTAGATTTTGGCATGCATCAGAATTACTTAGGGGACCTTTGTCACAATATAGGTCTCCTGGGCCCCAAGCCTCAGAGATTCTGAGAGAGTTTTATTGGGATAGAGTACGGGCATCTGTGTTTCGATTCATCAAAATTGCCTTGGGAGCTTTCACAGCACACAGAAGTCTGGGCTTCATCTCAGAATGTTGTCTCAAACTCTCTGGAAGTACAAGGCCGGGGATATCTTTACCAATATTCACAAAAGAGTGAACAAAAACAGATTTATCTATCTGGGATGTTGGTGAACATCATTTACTATCCCACAATATGCTGAGCTACTGGATTGAGGGAAAGTCATGAGGGTCCGTGAAGATGAGAATTCTGTCTGTCTGCAGTGAGACTACCCTGATATTGGATAGTGATGATGACCACAAACTGGGTGAAACACTGGACCAGTCCTTGAAATAATTCTCAGTGGAGGACTTTTATATGTGTGATTTTTAGTTGCTCAATTAACATCATTCAGTGGATATTTGGTGGTATGTTTTTAAGGTATTTATGATGAACAAAATGAATAAATTCCCTAAAAGTCATGATGACTTGAAATAAATAAACATATTCCGGGTCTATGTTGGCTATGGTTGCTGACAGAAATCAACATCTGACATATTTTTATGGTATTTTCCAAAGGGAAAATTTTCTCGAAAATGTGGTTTCTTTGTCAGTGTGTACCATTTTATAGATTGATTTTAGTTTCAGTATGCCTTTTTCAGAGGCCATTATAGCTAGTTTATTGATGTCAGAGATGTGTGGGGAATTTGAGATTCCTTTCCCTCATCCCATTAACAGATCAAGACCATACAAAAATTGGATAAAAATCACTGGGCCAGGGAGATTGGAACTTTGATTCTAGGACTTTTTCTTTCTATTTATTATTGTTATAACCTTGAACAAGTCACTTGAATCTCTGGGTCTCATTTTTCTCACATATACAATGTTAATAATTTGTTTGCAAGCAGGGGACTTGGCCAACTAAACTTTCAAAACCCATTCCAGCTGCAAAAACAAAATTCCTACACTGATTCTGGGTAGAAGAAGGGAGTGGCTTAGGCAAGGACAAGTCAAGGACTTGAAGGGTCTGAAAGGGAATCAGTTTTGGTTCCCATGAAGCCTCCCCCCTACTGTTGTCCTTCAAATACTGGCCTTTTCTTCAGTCTTATCCCTGGTTGCTATGGTTTTCCGTGACTCCAAGTTCATAGATTCATGGATTTACTAAGTAATGTGTGGTAAAGTCTCAGTGTGGCTCCTGAATCATTTGTAAGGGATTAAAGGCTGTCTTTTCAGAGTTATTTGCACGTTTTGAGAGATGCAGTACTAAAAACATGTACTTGTTAAGACATGGATATGGATTTAATGAAATTAGGAAGCATTTTAATGAAACATTCATGAATATTCCATGAAGTTCTCTGGAAAAAAAAATAAATTCAATCACAGTAGGCTTTTTTACTCAGTTGCTTATTAGAATGCAGTCTTCTGCCTGAATAACATAAAGATACAGTTAATGTTTCCGATGTTTAGCAAGATGTTATTGGGCCTACAAATATACTTCAGTCTCTTGAGAAGAAAAACACTTCAAAATGTTCACTCTTTAAATTACTGAAGTAAAGAGAAGTGATAATATCATGATGGTCCCATTTGCTACTTGAAAATTCCACAGAAAACAATAGTACTAAATTCATTATTTTCCATGGTGGTTTGCGGAGCATAGGCCGCTGTTGTGCTGCAGATCCTATTTGTCTTTGCCTACCAAGATCATCTGTCACCCTTCTACATCCTTCTCAGTGACCTGGGAGGTTGAATTACAGCTTTCACTATGGCAGAGTCTTAGAGTGGTTGGGCCCCAATAACAAAATACAACACACATTTTTTCCTCACAGCTCTGGAGACCGAAAAGTCCAAGATCAAGGTGTTAGCTGACTCTTTCTGGCAAAGGCTCTTCCTGGCCTTCAGGTTGCTGACTTCTTTCCATTTCCGTACATGGTAGAGAGAGGAAGAAGCAACTCCGCTATCTTCTTCTAAGAGTGCTAGTCTCATCAAGGTTGCTTTTGTCTTAGGACCATCTCTGAACCTTATAGCTCCCAAAGGCCCTACCTCCTAAACTCTAATTTTGGAGTCAGAGAAACTCTCATTTCCTCAACCTGGAGGTTGGGAAAAAAGTTGGTGACGGGATCGAACACGAATGGCTTGATCACCAGGCTCACTTCCTACCCTTTGGAAATGAGCTGTGCTTATTCAATGGAAGTCACTACACTCAGAGGAAGGGCTAGAGGAGAGTGAAGCCAGGTCTCTCTCTAGAATTGCTGGCAGCACTCATCTTTTGTGTCTATTACTCTCTTCAGCTTCATTACTTGCTCCCTCCCTCTTCTAGGCTTTGGATGTGTAGAGTGTGGACTCTGCTCTCCTGCTGTCTTCTGCCACTTTTGACTCTGACCATTTCTTTTTGTAGATACTTGCTTATTGAACTCTCTACAAGTCCCCATTCTAAAGCACAACCTAGATTCAGCTGGGTCCCTGACTAATTCCCCATTCGGAGACTGCTGATTACAAAAGATCTCTTTAAAATCTCCTTGTAACATCATAACTCTGTTTATTGCACTTGGTGTTGTAATACTTACCTCTTAATGAATTCTTGGGATACCACTATTGAAGTGATTTGTTTGAGAAACTACAAACTTCTTTAATTCTAAGGCATATATTCTCAAATTTTTTATTAAAAAAATTAAATCACTACATAGTAAGAGTGTGGTAAGATGATTATTTTGTATTCATTCTTTAGTGGGATAAAAAATTGCTCTAAGCTGAAAGGAAAGAAATTAGGCAATTTATGATAATACCTTTCAAAACATTTTAACTTTGACCTAGAAATTTATCATCTAGTAATTCATTCAAAGGAAACAAAATTATAATATGTGTGAAATTCATCCCATAATACTTTTACTTGTAATAATAATTGATGATTCTATAAATAAATAAATATTTATGGGATGAATACAACACATGCCTTACCTCTACAAGTCCCTGAATGAAATTCTTGACTTCACAAGTAAATATGTATCATGTATCACTGTCATCCTGTTGCTCATTGATTTGCTCGAGTGGGCACCAGTAATGTCTCCAATGTGAGACTTGTTACTGTTTTTGGCGTATCGAATATGCCACAGGAGCTTGCCAGGCTCTGCCATGTGGGCAAGATACTCTCAGTAGCTTTCTGGGATTTCCTAGAGGGGTGGAGGAATCGAACCTGGGTTTTCCACGTGCAAGGCAAATGTGCTACCCGTTGTGCTCCAGTAAATATGTAAATAAATAAATATTCAGCACTGTAAAAGTGATTTATTAGAGTTCTTGACACAGTGTACTATGCTGTCATTAAGATTAAGTTTATAAAAAATGTTATAGAACATATTTTTTAAAAAGTCACATTACAAAACTTTATATAAAAGTGAAATAAAATTTTCTCATTCTTTGTATTTGCTATAGAAAATAACAAATGCACTTTAGTTTTAGTATGTTCTTTGTAATCAAGTATATAAATGTAAAATAAATATATTCATAATAGGAAGACTATCCCTATTTCTGTGTATCTAGGTTTTAAGAAGAAATGAGAAAAAACTAGCAATGAAAAAAATTTTTTGTGTGATTTTTGGGTTACAACTCGCAAGGCCCGGAGTTTACTCCTGGCTCTGGCCTCGGGAATTACTGCTGGAAGTGCTTGGGGGACCTTATGAGATGCCCAGGACCAAACCTAGGTTGGCTGGGTGCAAGGCAAGTGCCATACCTGCTGTATTATTGCTCTGGCCCTGAAAAATTATTTAAGAAATATACTAGAGGAGATAGAGGGACAGTGGTGGAGTGTTTGGGGCACTTTGTTGGTGATGAGGGTGCAGTAGCTTTGAACAACAAAACCATAAATATTAATATTATTGACCTAGATTCGAGTCCTCTGTCCCTCTCAGAGAGCCCGGCAAGCTATTGAGAGTGTCCCTGCTGCGCGGCAGAGCCTGGCAAGCTACCCATGGTGTATTCTATATGCCAAAAACAGTAACAAGTTTCACAATGGAGACGTTACTGGTACCCGCTTTAGCAAATTGATGAACAATGGGAGGAAAATGCCGTGCAGACAATGCATTGCAAACATGTTTCTAATATTATGATAAAAATTCTAAAACAAGACCCCCCAATGACAGCAACAGCAAAGCAAAATAAAAATAAAAACTCATCAAGGAAATAATAAGAGTAGAAATAAAATGAAACAGAGATTAAAAGGGTTAAATCAAAGATCTGGTTCTCAGAGAAGATAAGAAAAGTTGACCTTTAACTAAAATAGCTAAGAAAAAATACTCACAAAAGTTAAATCATAAGTTAAAGAGGAGAAATTACAACAGATACCAATGAAATAATGAAGGATCATATAAGACTACTATAAACACGATATGACAACAAATCAAACAGCCTAGAAGAAATTGATAAATTCTTCGAATCACACACTATACAAGAATGAATCAGGAAGAAATAAAAAATCTGAACAGCCAAATCACTTGTTAGGAAATTGAAACAGTAATAAAAATCCTCCCTGAAGCTAAAAGTCAAGGGCCAGACAGATTTACTGTAAATTCTGCCTGCCAGTCAGGGAGGATTTAATACCTATAATTCTCAAACTCTTAAATGAATAGTGATCACATTTTTAAGGAGGTTATTTTCCTGATACCAAAACCAGACAAGGACATCACAAAGTAGGGAGTTACAGGTAAGTATGTCTGGTAAACTGTAAAATTCCCAATAAAATATTAGCAAATAGAATTTAACAATACATTAGAAAGGACCATGTGCCATGATCAAGTGTGTTTTATTTCAGGGATCCAAGGAGGCTCAACATATGCAAATAAATCAGCATCATACAGCATATTAACAAACTAAAGGATCCAAATAATATGATGATTTCAACAGAAGAAGTACCACATTTCACAGTATCTATTTATGTTGAAAAATGGAATAGAATGGGTATAAACATTTAATGAAAAAATGTGTGCTGATGCTCTTCCCTTCGGGGGCCCCTCTCCCTGCCCATACACACACACGAAAAAGTTGTTGATTATCATGTGTTAATCTGGAAATGAAAATCAAAACCACAATGAAATGTTACCTCAGACCAACTACAATGGCATTATTGAAAATGCAAGCAGCAACAGGTGTTGGAGAAGACTTGGGGAAAAAAACAAACATTGTACATCATTGGTAGGAATGTAAATTGGTGCAATCACTATGAAAAACAGTTGGGAGATTTTTCTTAAAATTCGAAAATAGAAATGACATATGATCCAGCCATTTCTCTTCAGGGTATTTATCTAAGGAATATGTAAATACTAGTTCAAAAAGGCCTATGTACATCTATTACTCATAGTAGTCAAGTTATGCAAGCAGCCTAAGTGCTACTGCTTATGAGTGGGCAAAGATGTAGCATTAATGCACAATGGATTACCACTAATTTATAAAAAAGTATAAAACCTTGCCTTTGTGACAACATGGAAAGACTCCAAGGACTTATGTCAGTAAAATAAGTCAGATGGAAAAATACAAATCATTTTATCGTAAAATTTTGTAAAAACATAAACAAACCCTTAAATTCTGACGGTGTCCAAAGGTAAAACAGGTGAAGAGAATCAATTGTATAGTATTAAATAAAGACTAGACTTTTGGTTGTCACCACAATCTAGAGTACCAGAGGTGTTGAAATATAAAACTATATATACTCACAACTTATAAAATAAACCAATTATAAAACTTATGTCAGAAACTAATGTAACTTTAGTAATAATTTAAAAATAACAATTCTTCAGTGTGGAGGATAAGTCAGATTTATTTGAGGATGCATACTTTTATGAAGTAGGGAATAACTCCTAGAATTCCAAACACAGTTTAGTGAATATAGATAACAGTACTGTGTCATAACCATCAAAAATGCTTAGAGATTAGAGCTTAATGATTCCAATTACTATAAAAGAGAAGATAATTATGAACCTGATAAAGGTACTAATTATCACTATACAACAGTAATCATATTATAATGGATAAATGTTTCATATCAGCATGTTGTATACCTTAAATTTATAATTTGTTTTATGTCAAATATATTTCTGTGAAAACATTTCTTCAGCTATTATGTGAAAGATCCTATATGACTAAATTTTCTTGTTAAACTTTTATATTCTACAAATAGGCTGTTCTTTAAATAGTAACCTACTATTTATATATATTCACTACTATATATAAGAGTATTTTTTTAACTTAAAACCTTCAAAAAACAAATAATGTTTTTAAGAATGCTAACAGGACTTTTGGATGCTGTTGGTCATTTTGTAGCAAAACGAAGAGCTGGACAGGTGAGTCCAGCCCTCAAGATCATAGATGGAGCTGTACTCTGCAAATGCTTTATTTCATACCTCCAGGACTATGTTGGGGAAGGCTGGAGTGCTACTTTTATAGCCTTTTCTTTGTTTCTGGATAGACTCATTATATATTGCATTTCCCCTTATTCTTTTTTTACCTATACACTTTTTTAAATCTAAAAATTATTTTAGTAAGGATATTCTGCATACCAAGATGTGCTTTAATTTCTGTCCTATCTTTTTGGTTGCTGTACTTTTATTATTTTTAATTATTAAATATTTTGGCTGGAGTGATAGCACAACGGGTAGGGCATTTGCCTTGCACGCAGCCGACCTGGGTTTGATTCCTCCGCCCCTCTTGGAGAGCCTGGCAAGCTACTGAGAGTATCTCACCTGCACAGCAGAGCCTGGCAAGCTCCCCGTGGCATATTTGATATGCCAAAAACAGTAACAACAAGTCTCACAATGGAGGCATTACTGGTGCCTGCTCAAGCAAATGGATGAGCAACGGGATGACAGTGATACAGTGATTAAATATTCATTAAACAATTATAAAAAAATAAAAATTATTTTAGGAACTTTGATTTACAATATTAATAATGACAGGGTTTCATGCCATTCTAAAATCACATCATCCACCAGAGTGTCAGCTCCCCTCCACTATTGTTCAACTTCCCCTCACCCCCACACTTATATATGTGTTCTATGAAAGACCAGTTCTCAGTTTCTATTGCCTTTGGGCACTTGTTCTCTTACTATGTTTCTTCATATCCAACATACAGAGGAAAACATTCTGTACCTACCCCCCTCCTTCTGACTAACTTCGCTTAGTATGATACTTTTCAGATCCATTCATGTAGTAGCAAATTGCATGATTTAATATTTTCTTCTAGCCAAGTAGTATTCCACTGTGTATATGTACCATAGTTATTTTAATCCAGTTTTCTGTCCTTGAACTAAAAAATACCTGTGACATTTTTAAAAGACAGATCAAATGCTGTTGAATTTAATATAGAGAAATAAAAGCCTCAGAATAGTCAAAGCAAACCCAGGGAAAAAGAAGATGGGCAGCTTATTTTCCAATTCTAAATTATACTACAAAGCTGTAGCAATCAAATAGTATGGTAATGAAATAAGTAAGGACACTCTCAGATGAATGGGATAGAACTGAGAGTCCAGAGACAGATCCTCAAGTAAAAGGACAGTTAATTTTACACAAAGGAGAAAAAAAAAGTATGAAGTGGAGTAAGGACCAAAAGTAGAGAGAGAGTATGGGGGAAATTGTCTGCCATGGATGCAGAGGGGGGTTGGAAAGGGGGGTTATACTGAGGACATTGGTGATGGAGAATGTGCATTGATGGAGACATGGGTGTCTGATCATTGTATGATTGAAACTCAAACATGAAAATTTGTAACTGTATCTCATGGAGATTCAATAATAATAATAATAATAATAATTATAATAATAATGATAATACACTGTCACTGTCATCCTGTTGCTCATCGATTTGTTCGAGCGGGCACCAATAACGTCTCTCATTGAGAGACTTATTGTTACTGTTTTTGGCATATCCAATATGCACAGGTAGTTTGCCAGGCTCTGCTGCATGAGCTCGATACTCTCAATAGCTTGCCGGGCTCTCCGAGAGGGGTGGAGGAATCGAACTATGGTCAGCTGCGTGAAAGGCGAACACCCAACCACTGTGATATCGCTCTAATAATAATAATAATAATAATAATAATAATGATAATTTTAAAAAGTGGAGCAAGGAAAGCCTCTTAAAAATGGTGCCAGGAAAACTGGTTTGTCATATGCAAATAAATGAACTCAAACTCCTTTATAATACCATGTACAAAAGTCAAATAAAATTTTATTAAAGACCTTGATATAAGACCTGAATTTATAAATTATATTGAAGAGAATATAAGAAACCTTCATAACATTGAATTTTGAAGCATCTTCAATGATGCAACTCCATTGGTTGAGCAAGTAGAAGCAAATATACACAAATGGGACTACATAAAACTAAGAAGTTTTTGCACTGCAAAAGAAATAATGACCAGAATAAAAAGACACCCACAAACAGGGAAAAAATATCTGCCTACTACTCATCTGACAAAGGATTAACATCTAAGGTATATAAAACACTAGTAGAACTTTATAAGAAAAAAATACCAACCTATCAAAAATGGAGAAGAAATTAACAGAAACATCCTCAAAGAAGATTCAGAGATAGTTAAGACATATATGAAAAAAAATCCCTACTTATTTTTAAAGAGAGAAATTTGGTCTTTCTTCATGTATATCTAATATGTTGATTTTTTCCTTCTGTGACTCTTTGGGGAATCATTATTTTGTGTATGTATTCCACAATATTTATTCTTTTCCAGACTTCAGACTTTAAAATATACTTTTCCATATGACCCCACAATACCACTTCTGGGAACATATCCCGAGGATGCAAGAAGCACAGTAGAAATGACATCTGTGCCTACATATTCACTGCAGCACTGTCACAATAGCCAAAATATGGAAACAACCCGAGTGCCCTAAAACAGATGACTGGTTAAAGAAACTTTGGTACATCTACACAATGGAATACTGTGCAGCTATTAGGTGAGATAAAGTTCTGAAATTTGCTTATAAATGGATAGACACGGAGAGTATCATGCTAAGTGAAATAAGTCAGAAAGTGAGAGACAGACATAGAAGGACTGCACTCATTTGTGGAGTATAGAATAACATCACAGAGGCTGACACCCAAGGACAGTAGTATAAGGGCCAGGAGGATTGCCCCATAGCTGGAAGACTGCTTCATGAGCGGAGGGAAGAAGGCAGATGGAATAGAGAAGGGATCACTAAGAAAATGATGGCTGGAAGAACCAGTTTGGATGGGAGATGCATGCCGAAAGTAGATAATGGACCAAACATGATGACCTCTCAATGTCTGTGTTGCAAGCCATAATGCCCAAAAGGAGAGAGAGAGTATGGGGAATATTGTCTGCCGTGGAGGCAGGGGGAGGGTAGGAAAGGGGGGGTATACTACCCGGGATATTGGTGGTGGGGAATGTGCACTGGTGGAGGGATGGGTGTTTGATCATTGTGAGATTGTAACCCAAACATGAAAGCTTGTAACTATCTCATGGTGATTCAATAAAATTAAAAAAATAAAATAAAAATATATACTTTTCTAGTAGGCTATGAGAAAACAATTTTATTGTTTATTCTCCCTCAAAAGCATGTAAAACCTGATCTGACTTCCTAGGTTTGTGTATCCTATAGTCTTTTCAAATGTGAGCTATAGATTTATAGGAGGCAAAAGGCATTTTGTATATCTTCTGTTTTTGATGTGTGAGGGTCATCTGCTGCCCTGGTGCTCAGGGATCACTCCTGGTGATGCTTAGGAGACCATATGAAGCGCTGAAATTCAACTAGGTCAGCAAGGAAAGCACCTTACCTGCTGTACTATATTCCCAGACTTTGTAGATCTTTTGTAAAGATGAAAATACCTAGGTGGGAGGAAGAGCAATGAAATATCCCATCTTAGAGTCAATATCTTAGTAGATTAGTCAGTCATCTAATTAGCTGATCCTTTGAAGGGAGGAGATCATGGTTTGGAAGGAATGTGGCACAGTTGAATCTTGGAAAAGGTAGAGGATAGGAGGCTTTATATAGTGCTCCAAACCATATTTAAATATGAAGCTTCAGCTCAGGAAGTCAAACTGGGGGAGAAACATTTGGAATGAAAAGTGGGAAGATGTTGAAGGTGGGTTTTATTTATTTTGATAACACCTAGACAGAGACTGGCACCAGAAATTTGTACCAATGAGCCATTGGAATTGGATGCTGTCTGATTCAGTGAAAATGGCACAAAATGGTAACAATCAAAATAACTTCCATTTATTGAGCAATTACTATTTGGCAGGAACTACGCTAAATATTTACATGCATTAATTTTTTAAAATCCTCTCAACAGGCTGTTAAGTACTTGTTTTACCTTCTATTTCATGGAGAAATAACAAGTTCAAAGAAATAAAGGAACCTTTTAGAGCCATATGGTTAATTAATGCTGAGTTTTGAACTTAGAGCCTGTCTTCTACATGACTATGAAATGGGTATCCCTAGTAGAGATCCTGGGTTAGGGTTTCAGCTCTGACATTCACAGAATGACTTTTCAAGGTGAAAATAGAACACCTCCAATTATCAGCTTCCTGTATTAGAATACACGGTTTTAATAGAACTTACATTATTAGGTACATTTGATTTTGCAAAATGCTTTTGAACAAATCCTCTCATTTTATTCTCATAGTAATTCTAAGCAATATCAAACATAATATCTGCTCTATAAATCTGGCCTATTATTCGGCCCGTAAAGTGGTTTGAATAAGAGAAATGTCAGTTATATCTACAGACAGAGAAATTGCTTTGATTACAACATTGTAGCTTCTCCTGCTCAACCTGCTAGCAAATCTGGAGCCAGAGGAAAGGATAGGAGAAGACTGTAGACTGGTACCTGGGACAGACACCATGAAGTGGGTGACAGTGCCGCTTTAAGACTCTTCACCTGAATGGAGCCCTCTCAAGATCTTAGGAGAGGCCGTTTAAAAGAATTTGGGCCCTCTCTCACACAAGCCCTCATTCTTGCAAGATGTTGGAAGTTCAGTTAAAGAGTTAAGTTAAGATGCATTTAGTTTGGATATTGCTACTGTGTGTGTGTATTTGTGTGCATGCACACACGCATGCTTTTTAGCCCCTTTGTTTTTCTTAAGCTATTTTTCCATCATATTCTTTCCCATGTGTCAAAATTCTCAGTGAAAATCAAGGCTCTTGTCAAATGCACGACCCTCACGAAGTCTTCTTTAATTATTTGACATGTATACCACCTTCCTCTCTTTCAATCCCATGGAGTTTTTCATCTCTTCACTGGGAGCTTTCATTTCCTATTTACTTATGAGTCTTTTCCTTTGTGGCCCAAATAGATTAATAATTGTCTTTAGCATCTTTTCTCTTCCCCTTTTTGAATCTCTTTACTCCACGGTCATACTTTCTAATATCAACACTATTCACACTACAAGTACATGAAGAGCAGGAACCAGCTCTCTTCAGCTTTTCAGCCCTCCCTGTTCCTTGCTTGAATGCTATGCACATAGATATCTTTCTCAAATGAAGCAATATTCTCTTTAGCTTTAAAAGAGAAGATACAAATATGAGGAATTAATTTTTACAATATCAAATTATTAAAATAATTATGCACATAACAAGATGGCCTTATATTAAAAATTTCTTGTTAATTAACAAATTATCCCCAAATGTATGGGCATAATTTTAAAATATATATCTCACAACTTCTGTAGACTTAAAAGAACTCTCAAAGCACTCTCTTGCTATAGGCTTCTTACCAGGCTACTGTCAGCTCAAGGCTCATGTGGAAAGAACAGTCTTCCTAGCTTATCTGGTTTCCTAATGATTACTGAACTGGATTCAGTACCTTTTGAACAGTTAGCATGAGACTGCATTTGATCCCTTGTCATGTGGCTCTTTTGATAGACTATCTTGAAAACATGAGTGTTTCTTCATTGATTCCAGAAATTGAGAGGGTGAGAGAAGATGAATAGAAAGATGGAAGTCACAATGCTTAATAACACAATATTGAGAATGACTTCTATATATTTTGCTGTATTCTGCTTATTAGAAGAAAATTACTAGGCAAAAGAAAGCAATAACAGAGATGAGACTAACAGGAGGCTTGGTAGTCAAAGACCATTTGGAGGGCTGCGAATTGAGTAGAGACTTGTAGTTTTATATATTGCAACACTTTTAAATTCAGAGTTAAAAATTATTGTCAGCAGTCCTGTAAAAAATAGGTTCCAAAATTAGCAATATAATGAATCAGAGGAAGAAGGAAAAGATGATTTGATGATAGATTATTTAGCTATTAAGTACCAGACTAATAAATTCATATTTTACCATAAAGTTAATTGGGGTTCAAATACATATGGGCACAGAGATGGTCCAATTAGAGTTCTAAAAGGTCAAATGGAGTGGAGAAAAAACAGACTGAATATATGGAGACTTATTTCCCTAAAATATCAATCATTTGGATGAGAGGTAACGAATAGGGTTATTGATAGAGTAAATGAAAAGAGGCAATGTTACTTCAGTTAATTGTTAAGTAAGATTAGCAGAATATGAACTGATAGAAGTAGAGATTAGAGCTGGATTTTTTAAAAAGTAAAAGCAAAAAACTCATATGGAGGCTAACTGAATAAAAGAGTAGCCTCAAAGAAATGGAAGGAGAGACAATAAATGCTTCAGAAACTTAGGCTCCTAAAAATTATTCTGAATAATTATATGATAACCAGTTGGAAATTTTATTTGAAATGCAAATCAAAGTCACAATGAGTATTACCTTGCACCTGTTAGGGTGATTATTATAGAGAGTAGAAGATTAGTGTTGACACAGATGTGGAAAAAAGGGAGGGTATTTTTTTGGTATACAGTATTAAAGTTGTACACTGGTGCTGGAAATGTAAATTGTTTTAGTCACTATGGAAACAGTATAGTGTTTCCTCAAAAAATTAAAAATAGGACTATTACAGGATCCAGAAATCCTACTTCTGGGTATTTGCCCAAAAGAGATAAAAACATACCTCAAATAGCTATCTATACTCTCATGTTCATTGCATTATTATTCACAATAGTAATTCATGGAAGGAACTTAAATGTTACCTTATGTTCCTAAAGTCTATATATATGCAAATATATGTGTAAATATCTAGCACTGTCTGTAGCACTGTCATTCTGTTGTTCATCGATTTGCTCGAGTGGGCACCAGTAACGTCTCCATTGTGAGACTTATGACTGTTTTCAGCATATCGAATATGCCACAGGTAGTATTGCCAGGCTCTGCCGTGTGGGCGGAATATTCTCGGTAGCTTGCTGGACTCTCTGAGAGGAAAGGAGGAATCGAATATTATTCAACCTTAAAAAGGAAAGATATCCATAATTTGTAGGGTTTTTTGGGGGGGGTTAGGCCATACCAGCAGTACTCAGGACTTACTTCTGGCTCTGTGCTCAGTGATCACTGCTGGAGGGCTCAGGTGGCCATATGGGGTATTGGGGATTGAACCCGGGTTGGCCAGGTGTGAGGCAAATGCCCTACCCTTTGTATCATCACTCCAGCCCAGCATCCATCATTTGTAATGGACCTGGAGTACATAATAATAAGTGACTTCATAAGCCAAACACACAAAAATAAAAACTTTACTCTCTAATTAAATGTGTAATCTACAGAAAGTTGAATACAGAGAAGAAGAGAGCAGAACAGTGATTACCAGGGTTAGGGATATAGGGAGAATAGAAAATGTTGGTCAGTGCTACAGACTTCTAGTTATGTAGGATTAATAAGTCTACAGATTTAATGTACAGTATTATTATAACAGTAATATTCTACACATTACTGGGAACTTGCTAAGGGAGAATATTTCGAGGGTCCTCCTTACCTATAGGAAAATAACTGTAAGGAGATGAAACATTAATGAACTTGATAGGAGTTGTCCTGTAATTATGTATAAGTGTATCAACTCACCACACTGCACACTTAAGATATAGAAAAAATTATTAAAACAAAGACATGAAAAGAGTAGTGAGAAGAATCAAAAATGACCTCACATTTCTGGACCAGTGATTGGTTTCTGGATATGGTGTAATAACAGAAATCGAAACACATTGGGGAAATCAGAGTTGGGAAAGAAGATAATGAATTCTGACAGAACTTGATGAAAATTCCACTAGTCATTAGAGAGCAGGGTTTATATTTTGGTACACCTTGTGCCTCGAATAAGTGACTGGTTCCCTCCACCGTGTTGTTGCACTCGCTTCACAAGTAATTTGTGCAGAAAGCATTGTGTTCAGTTTGGGTGAATCTCTGATGAAGTGATCTTGGGTTTGGGTTTCTGGGGTCCACATAAGGGCTAAGGAGATTGCATAATCCTTTGCCTTACAGCACCACTGCTTCTGTAACCTGCTAGAGTGCCCCTCCCTCGATGGGTGTTACTGGTATCATACAAACTACCAAACAGATAAGCCTGGCTTTCCCATTGAAGAGAGAGGTAAGGGCTGAGCAGAGCCAAGTGTCATTAAATTTTATTCAATAATAAGACTTCAGCTTTGTTTTTAAATGAGTTTCATTACTTGGCTTTTTAAATTTTCAGTCTTACCCATACAGTTTTTTTCCCCTAGAGCTATCTTAGGATTTGCATATCTTAACAAGAAATTTAGTTGTAGCTATCATATTCTAAGTCATTTTTGGCCTCTAAGGAGTGCTTTTCTTGTTCTAAGCTGGAGAGTCCAAATAAAAGCTCCATCAGCTTTTTGTTTTAAGAAAGAGGTAGTTTACACACATTAGTTCTTTTAATTCTCACAATGACTCCTTGGTGTGACATTATAGTCATATTTGATCTATTTTGCAGATCATGTTTTACAGAGATTGAGCAATGTGATCAAAACCACACATCTGTAAAGTTATGATGTTAAAATAAAGAGACATGGTATATGGGGAAATGTTACCATGTAAATACTTTCTTTAGAACAGTATTTATTAATTTTAAAATTTCCATTGCTTTTTTCTATGTAGAGGACAATGTCTTTAAAGTTTTGTTGAAAAATAGGAAATTATATACCATATTCAAAATGCATACTTTTGGAGAATTGAAATAAATTTTGCCTTGGCTTGTACACTCTTTTCTTCCATTTGAATTTCCATTTGCAGCAAGAGTCTTCTCCTGCTGTGTACTTCCCATAAAGTCACTCTCCTGTTAAGAGGCATCAGTGATTCCCCACTGCATACAGGATTTGATCCAACTTGTTTAGTCTGAAGAGTTGCAACTTTTTCCTTTTCTGTATTCACAGCATACTTTGAAATACTAGAATTACTTACTCCATATTCAAGGCATTAAAAAGCACAGAATCATACAAAACTAGCCAGTTGAAGAATCTGAATAACCAAAGACAACTTGAAAAAGAACTGAGTAAAAATGTCATAGGCCAAGCAAACAGAAGCAAAGATAAACAAATGGGACTACATCAGACAAGATCTGGTACATTCAGGGTGGTATAGCCATAGACGAGACTACATCGAATAAAAAGCTTCTGCACTGCAAAAGAAATAATGACCAGAGTAAAAAGACACCCCACACAGAAGGAGAGAAAATATTTTTCCACCACACATTTGGCAAAGGATATTTTTTTCATTCACAAAGAAAAAGTTTTGTTTTCTCCTTTAAAATCTATGTACCTCTTGTTTCCTTTCCTTTTTCTTTTTTTAATGTACCTTTTATTTCCTTTCCTTTTTAAAAAAATTTATTGATTCACCATGAGATATAGTTACAAGCTTTCATGTTTGAGTTACAATCACACAATGATCAAACACCCATCCCTCCACCAGTGCACATTCCCCACCACCAGTATACCCCCAGTATATATCTCCAGTATACCCCCACCTTTCCCACCCTCCCACTGCCTCCATGGCAGACAATATTCCCCATACTCTCTCTCTCTACTTTTGGGCATTATGGCTTGCAACACAGACACTGAGAAGTCATCATGTTTGGTCCATTATCTACTTTAGGCGTGCATCTCCCATCCCAACTGGTTCCTCCAGCCATCATTTTCTTAGTGATCCCTTCTCTATTCCAGCTGCCTTTCCCCCACCTGCTCCTGAGCCAGGCTTCCAACTATGGAGGAATCTTCCTGGCCCTTGTATCTACTGTCCTTGGCTGTCAGTCTCCTGTTATGTTACTTTATATTCCACAAATGAACGCAATCCTTCTTACCTGTCTCTCTCTTTCTGACTCATTTCACTTAACACAATACTCCCCATGACCATCCACTTATATGCAAATTTCATGACTTTATCTCTTCTAACAGCTGCATAGTATTCCGTTGTTAGATGTACCAAAGTTTTTTTAACCAGTCGTCTGCTCTTGGGTACTTGGGTTGTTTCCAGATTTCGGCTATTGTGAACAGTACTGCAATGAACATATAAGTACAGATGTCATTTTTACTGTGCTTTTTTGCACCCTCAGGATATATTCCCAGAAGTGGTATTGTGGGGTTGTATGGAAGCTCAATTTTTAGTTTTTGAAAGACTGTCCATATTGTTTTCCAAGAAGGCTGGACCAGTCGGCATTCCCACCAACAGTGAAAGAGTGTTCCTTTTCCCCCACATCCACACCAGCACTGTTTGCTTTTGTTCTTTTGGATGTGTGGCAGTCTCTGTGGTGTGAGATGATATCTCATTATTGTTTTGATTTGCATCTCCCTGATGACTAGCGATTTGGAGCATTTTTTCATGTGCTGTTTGGCCATTTGTATTTCTTATTTGAGGAAGCTTCTGTTCATTTCTTCTTCCCATTTTTTGATGGGGTTGGAGGTTTTTTTCTTGTACAGTTTTACTAGTGTCTTGTATATCCTGGATATTAATCCCTTATCAGATGGGTATTGGGTAAATATTCTTTTTCATTCTGTGGGCTCTCTCTGCATTTTGATCACTATTTGTTCTGAAGTGCAGAAGCTTCTTAGTTTGAGGTAGTCCCATTTGTTTATGTTCATTTCCATTAACCTTGGAATCAGCTTAGGCAAAGATGTGAAGGACCTATATAAAGAAAATTACAAAACACTTCTTCAAGAAATAAAAGAGGACACTAGGAAATAAAAACACATCTCTTGTTCATGGATAGGGAGGATTAACATCACCAAGATGGCAGTAATGCCCAATCATTATGCAAACTTAATGTCCCTATCAGGATACCCATGACATTTTTAAAGAAATAGACAAAACACTCCTGAAATTCATATGGAACAATAAACCCCCATGAATAGCTAAAGCAACCCTTGGGAAAAAGAAGGTGGGTGGCATTACCATACCCAACTTCAAATTGTACTACAAAGCAGTAGTGATTAAAGCAGCATGGTATTGGGCTAGAAACAGAACTGCAGACCAATGGAACGGAGTTGAATATTCTGTCACAGACTCTCAAATATATGACCACTTAATCTTTGACAAGGGAGCGAGAAATGTGAAGTGGAACAAGGAAAGCCTCTTCAACAAGTGGTGCTGGGAAAACTGGATAGCTACCTGCAAAAAAGTGAACTCTGACTTCTGTCTAGTGCCAGGCACAAAAGTCAAATCAAAGTGAATTAAAGAACTCAATATCAGACATGAATCCATAAGGTACATAGAGGAAAATGTAGGCAGAACCCTCCATGACATTGAAGCTAGAAACATTTGCCATGGTTTAATATTCAAAATATATAAAGCAATTGTGAAACTTATCAAGAAAAAAATAACCCTATCAAAAAATGGAAGGAAGAGGGCCAGAGAGTACAGTGGGTAGAGTCCTTGCTTTTCACAGGGAAGACTTGTGTTAAATCTTCCACATGTGGTTCCCTGAGCCCCAACAGGGATGATCCTTGAGCAAAGAGCCAGGAGTAAGCCTGAGCACACAACCGGGTGTGATTTTCCTGTTTGCCACCTCCCCAAAGGTGACATAATAAGGCAAATAAACATTTCCTTGAAGAAGATATATAGCTGGACAGTAGGTATATGAAAAAATGCTCTGCATACGAATCACCAGGGAAAAGCAAATTAAAACAAGATAGCACCTCACAAAAATGAGACTGACATATACCAAGAAAGACAAAAACGGAGACCCAGAGCAGCCACACACAACATGGCCCCTCTGCTCCTTAAAGACTATCATCTGCGAGGTCTACTAACCCATTTTGGCGCCCAGAGACTTAATAGAAATGCGTCTAGACTGTAAACTGAGCTAAGACAACAGAAATCTCAAACCGCACAGCCGCTATTGTGACTGCCTGAGCTCCTATAATCTTCATTCTCAGCAATGGAAAACAAACTATCAAATGATGCCTTTTTAGCAGATTTGATTGTTGGGGGGAGATTCTAAATAATAATAGTCAGTTCTCTGTTGAAATATTGAATGTATTCAAAGTATAGAGAGAATAAAGTGAAGATCATTAGCTACTCAGGTGCAGGAAGGAGTGAGAGGGGGGTATATAATGGGGTTCTGGGTGGAGGAACAGGTGCACTGGTGAAGGGATGGGGGTTTGGTCATTATATGACTGAGACTGAAACCTGAAAGCTTTGTAACTTTTGTCATGGTGATTCAATAAAATAAAAATAAATAGAATAAATAATTTAATGAAAAAAAAAGAAATACAAAAACAACCATGTTGGTATGGATGTGGGGGGGGGAAGGAACCTCATTATACACACACACAAACACACATATACATATATATAAATATACACACAATGGAATAATGCTTAGCTATAAGAAAAGATGAAACCATGCAATTTTCTGTTACATGAATGGAATTGGAGAGTATCATGCTGAGTGAAGTGAGCCAGAAGGAGGGACAGACATGGAATGATCTCTCTCATGTGGGAGATATAAAGAAACATGGTAAAGGAATAAAAAATGGTTGAAAACAAAAGAATATGATAACTGGTTTGCAGAATTGAGCTTACTAAGGGCGAGACAGGGGAAGGGATGGTGGGGAGGGGACCCTGAGACAATGGTGGAGGGAAGCCACACTCTGGTGGAGGGTGTGGTGTTGGATTGTTGCTTGTGTGAAACCCTATCATTAGCAGTATTGTAAACCGAGTTCTTTTAAAAAGAACCCTAAAAACAAAAAGAGAACAGAAGATGGCATCTGTGGTGTGAGTTACAAGATGCACACAGTGCCAGCTCCATGCTTTCATCCTAGAGAGGAGTCTTTCTCTCAAGTTCTGGAACCCCAGTGTGGTTTTTTTTTTTTCATTTTGTTTTTTATTTGTTATGGCTTATCTGGCTCCCACTCTTTACTTTACAGGTCTCCCTTGCTCTGTGTTTGGTGTGAAAGAGAGCACTGCCTTCTATCCTTCATCAGAGAAGTACCAGTACTTCCAGTAGCACAGATGTGGTTCACAGATATAAAATGTAGTAAAATGTAGCAGCCCTATAAGCTACTGAGAACAGCACCCCCTTGAAAGTCACTCACCAATTACCACATCCCATCCATCTGGAAAGTCTCTGTTCCTGACAATTTCTGCTCCAAGTCAATCCTATCTGGTTCTCTTCTCCTTCTTAGAAAGGTTACTCCTAGATACCTTTCTAGACCTGCTCTAATTTCCATCCACCCAGAAGCTTTCCTCATGATTGCCAACAGTTGTCTCCTACTCTGAGCTCTGCCACCATTGCTTTGTGCAGTTGTTAGGTGCCTGTATAGCAAAGCTTGCCTGTCTCTGGCCTCTAGCTACAAAATCCTCAATTGTTCTGGGACCAGGCCCATATCTTATATTTCATATCTATTACCTAGCAAGGGCCAGAGTGATAGCACAGCGAGTCGGGTGTTTGCCTTGCATGCGGCCGACCCAGGTTTGATTCCTCCATCCCTCTGGGAGAGCCTGGCAAGCTACCGAGAGTATCCCGCCTACACGGCAGAGCCTGACAAGCTACCCATGGCATATTCGATATGCCAAAAACAGTAACAACAAGTCTCACAATGGAGACGTTACTGGTGCCTGCTGGAGCAAATCGATGAACAACGGGAGGATAGTGCTACATTGCAGGAAGGACATTACCTAGCAAACTGCTTTTGCGCCTGGTAGGTCTGGGATGCCAGATGTGTATTCATAAAATGAATAAGAAGACTGTAGCCCTCTCTTGACACCTGTGTTAGGTGATCTCGGGCCACTTTCCCACCCAGGACAGCTGATGCCATGGGTGGATGAAAGAGGAACGAGAGCCAGGCTGGTTGGTGATCAGTTGCCATTTTCCCTACATGCTTGTTTCAGTCTCACTAAGCTCCCCATTTCAGTCTCATCCTGCCCCTCATTACTGTCTCCTCCTGTCCCCCTTGCTAGTCTCTCTGCACTCTGAGTCACAGTCTTGTTCTCTTTAGTCTTTCACACCCTCCAAACCTTGGCAGTAGCAACCACAATCGGTCTGGTAGCGAAATCAACATATGAAAACCCTTCCTGATCTCCTGTAGCCTGGAGACCTGCTCAAGGGCGAAATACCACCTAGGGTGTGTTTTTCCTTTCCTTAGTTCAATAGCCATTTAAATATTCATCTTAATTCTACTCCTTAATACTAGTCATTTTGTATGGACACAGTAAGAGATACATTAAGTTTATAGGATGGCTCTCCTGGTGGCATCTCGCTATAGATCTCTGACTACAGTGGTCAGGCCAGATTAGTCTTTCCTAATGCTAGCAGTGTCCTCATCCAGTTGTTACTCTTTGGATCATGACAGAAATTGTCCATGACCATGCTCTTAACTTATAGTTAAGTATTATAGCACTTTGGCCTAACCCATTTCAATGCCAGGATAGCTCACAGCTTGCCCTGGGTCCATCCAGTCCCTTGTTGAAACCTTGCTTTTGGGGCGCTAGGAAGTAAGTGCAACTGAGGCTTAAATCGAGAAAGCAGATGCCCGGATCATTCTGAGTCAATGAACTCCTAGTTTACAAAAGCATAGCATTTACTGTCTTCCTATGTCTATTCAAAAATAACAGTGCTCTGAAGTAACTATGCAAAGGACATAAGGAGATGAGAAAAGCAATATTTACTAGTAAACAGAACCTGACTAGAAGATAAAGGTGATTGACCTATCGGGGAAGCAGAGCACAAAGAAAGAGGTTACAGATAAACACAGAGGAATGGGAGTGCCTCGGGAGCACTGGAATGGGTGTAACCCAATAAACCTAAGCTTCTTTTGACAAGGCAGAAAGGACAAACCAGTGTTATCCTACTGTAGGTGCCAAGAAATGAAAGTTGGAAGGCATTTAAGCCTATTTAAGTTTGTAGACAGTATTTCCCTAGATGAGGCATAACCAGGATTGGGGAGAAGGATGAAATAGAAGTGGGGGAGGGGACTAGAAGTGATGTAAGGACAAGGGTAGAGGGTCTTTGGCACTTTGGTGGTTAAGAGGAGGTTCAGGACCTTTATACACCAAGTGTACAAACATCAACACTGCTGTAACCAAGTTTTTTCAATAGTAATATAAATGAATATCCTTTTTAAAAAACAAAAAAACCCTGGACAGTTGTATAACACAGCAAAAACAGTTCTGTGTGAGAGCTTGGGCTCTGGGGAATTGGTTCTTGTGGTTGCATAACTTTGTTTCCTTTTCAAGATATACTTTCTTGAATATAGAAAACACAGTTGACCTGTGTTTTCTCAGGGGTAATTGGAGAGTCCCTCTCCCCACCTTGTCCCCCATAGCATACCTTTGTGCCTCCTAGGTCACCTTTATTCTCTTTTCTGGGAGAATAATCCCCAGCTTGCTCCCTAGTTCTCTGGATTGCTAGCAACATGTGGAAGGAGCTGGCTGTCAGCCTGGCAGTGGTGTGGGTACCAGATTGTGACACAATGATTTTCCTGTGAATGCTTAAGAATTTTGGCTGGGTGCACAGACAGCTTGGATGGGACTTGAAAGAAAATTGGCTTGCAGAAATTCGGGTGTGGGGGCAAGTGCTGAAAGGTCAGTGTCTACAATTGCCATAGAAAAGTATCTTTAAAAAATTTAAATATAGGGCCTGGAGCAATAGCACAGTGGGTAGGGTGTTTGCCTTGCACGTGGCCGACCTGGGTTCGATTCCCAGCATCCCATATGGTCCCTTGAGCACGACCAGGAGTAACCCCTGAGCATTGCCAGGTGTGACCCAAAAAGCAAAATAAATAAATTAATAAATAAATAAATAAATAAATAAATTCATTGACTACACTTTCTTTTTTTAAAAAATAATTTATTGATTTTTTAATTAGTGAGTCACAGTGAGGGTACAGTTACAGATTCACACATTTTTGTGCTTGTTTTACCCTCATGCAATGTTTGAGAGCCCATCCCTCCACCAGTGTCCATTCTCCACCACTTATGAACCCAGTATCCCTCCCACCCCCCTCTCCCATACCCCCACCCCACTCCACCTCTGTGGCAGAGCATTCCAATTTGTTCTCTCTCTCTCTCTCCTTTTAGATGTTGTGGTTTGCAATAGGGGTATTGAGTGGCCATGATGTACAGTCTCTAGTCTACTTTCAGCGTGCATCTCCCTCTTCGTTCGGGATTTTCAATCACATTTTACTTGGTGTTCCCTTCTCTATCTGGGATGACTTTCCCCCAGCGTGTGAGGCTAGCTTCCAAGCCATGGAGCCAACCTCCTGGTATTATAAGCTACTATTCTTGGGTATTAGTCTCCTACTCTGCCATTTTATATTCCACAGATGCGTGCAACCTTTCTATGCCTGTACCTCTCTTTCTGGCTCATTTCACTTAGCATGATAATTTCCATGTTGATCCACTCATATGCAAAGTTCATGACTTCATTTTTTTCTAACAGCTGCATAGTATTCCATTGTATAGATGACTGGTTAAAGTTTCTTTAACCAGTCATCTGTTCTTGGGTACTCTTTTTTTTTTCCAGATTCTGGCTATTGTAAACAGTGCCGCGGTGAACATATAAGTGCAGATGTCATTGACTACACTTTCTAGTTACCCTTCTGCCACTTATTTCTATCCCATAGGCTTCAATCCAGTGTGTCTATGGTATCATTATTATTTAGAAAACACTCTGTTGGTTGAGATTATTTGAGGCGGTACTCATAGCATTTGCTAGGATGGTGCTTTCAGTCCTGGGTATGCCTTAGAATCATGCAGAGGTGCTTTGAAACATTTGCTTCCCCAACCAATTAAATAAAATTCTCTGACACTGGTTCTGGGCTTTAGTTTCGTAAACCGTTCTTCTGAGATTTGAATGTACATTCAAGGTCGAGACCCTGATGCAGCTGGCTCCCTGTGATTTCAGCTGGAGCTTGTTGCAAAGTGCCTGCTTAGCGGTGAGCGGCTCTATTGATTTTTCCCTGAGTTGGTAATTACTTCTATATTTCCTTTTTACAGAAATTATATGAGAAGGAACTTGGAAGAAGAGATAATTAGAGGGCTTTGAGATTTATCATAGGTTTCCTTCCTGACTGAAAAATAAATGTAGATTTATTATAAATAAATGCAGGTTATTAGTTGAAAGCCTAATAATGTCTTATGATATGAGGTTTATACTTCATAAAAATTGTTCAGGCATTTAAAAGAGTCTGTAAAATAAGTTGTTTATTTTCTGCTTCCTCAACAAAGCAGAGTAGGGGGTGCTGACTTAAAAATTGCATATTAGACAAGGTAGTTAAGCCCAAACCAGGCAAGTATGGGCTTCTACATGGTCTCATATCACTGCTAGCCTCCCAGTTACTGTTAACAGGCAGCTGGATATAATTTGCTACAAATTTCTGTGTCCTCTTCTTTTTCCTTTTAATTTTTTTTCAACAAACATCTGGAGAAACATTTGATGAAGAAAGACAACAACTCTCTCAAGAGAAAAATCAGTAATTACTCTTGTTACTAAACACACTCTAAAGCTTGAATTATTGTCTTTTATTGCTCAGGATTGATCTTTTCCTGCAGGTCTATGAAGGGTGTGTCAAACCCGTTGGAGAGCTGCTTGGAGACTCCTCAAAGCACACACAATATCAGAACAGAGCCGCCTCATCCTATTTTTAAATGTACTAACAGTTACACTCCCCACTTGCCTTTATTTATTATTTACTCTGCTTCCTGCTTTTTCCCTTCTAATGCAGTCAAGGAATTATTTCTTCTACATTCTTTTTTAAAGGCCTCAAACTTCTGTGTGTCTAGCCCCTTTTTCTTGTCTGGAGCCTGCCACTCCCATGCTCATTTTCTTCTGGATCAATGGCAATCCCGTCTGGTCAGTTGCTCTGCTCTGAAATTTTGAGCGGTCAAGGATCTCACCTATAAGATGGGGTACTAGCTTTTCCATCCAAACATATCCTGGATCTGAGTGTTCTTGCCAATTTGCTCTGCTCCAGTCTGTCACCTTTTCTCGCAACTGAAACATAGCTGCACCCTCCTGACTCTTCTTCCTGCCTCTGCCTTGTCTATTCCTGGCACAGCAGTCAGAGAGATCCTTTTAAATATTAAGTAATATGACATTATTCTTAATTTCAAGTCCTCCCATAGCTTCCTGTCCTGTTCATAGTAAAAGCCAGAGTCCCTCAGATGGATGGCCTACAGGAAGGAGGCATCCAGTTACTCTTGTGACCTTGTCATCTATTTCCCCTATTGTAATTCAGCATCAATTCAGCATCTCTTCTAGGACAAACAGACCCCTCCTTATCTTTGCTGTGGGTGTTTTCCCTGCCTGGAATACTCTACCCAACATAAGCCTATTCCTGTTTACTTCACCTCTATGAGACTCAGTGAGGCCCTTTCTAGGAACTGGATTACAAGTGAAATTGCAACTTTCGGTCATACTTCTCTAACATATTTTTTTTCTCCGGAGCACTTATCTTCCATCACTGGCCCCTCTTCCCCCATCATCTTCTTCCCACCTCTTCCCCATTGTCTTACAGGTAGACCAAGTCCTCGGTGGAAGAGATTTCAGGCACTTTTCTGTTGCAAAGGTCTAGAGCGCTACAGTGCTGACACTGTAGATACTCAGTGAGCATTTGTTGAAATGAATGAATAATGTATGTTGGTTTTTAACTCTAGTGACTCAGGCTTTTGACCTAGTTACCAAACTTGTCTGATATTTCCAAATAGAATTCTTGATTCTAAGGGTGATGCTTTATTGATTGATATAAATCTTTTAAGTAAGATGATTGTAAGAGGCCAGTAAAAAACTATCTGAAGCATCAACATTGTCCTCTAGGTGTCTTCAAATTGTTGCCAGTTGTATTAATATTGTTTTGTTGTTCCCAGTTTTAAAAAATATTATATAACATCAATTGAAATTCCTTACTGGGAAAATCTTAAGGGCAGAGAAAACAATTAAAAAATTATGAAGGAACAAAATATAAGTAATGTAACATTTAAGATGCTATCTACCCAAACAGTGAAACTATGAGCAGCCTTGTTTTTTCTGTCCTGTCTATACTTAAAATGTCTATACAATAAATATAAATATTTAAATCATTATAAAAAAGATTCTAGTTATTGAAATAAAATGTAAAAAGGGTATCAGTTCTCATACTTCAAAAATTTGCTTTTAGGCTCCCACTCCCTCTAGAAAGTCTGTGTTCTCTCTTGAACATGTATTTCTTTATTTATCTCCTCTCATACTTCTCAGTAAATTTCTTTCAGTAAAAAAAGCATTTTGCTTCACTAAAAATGCTTTTTGTTTCTAACAATATATTCTAAGTCTTTATATTTTTAGTTCTATAGACATGTGTCTCTGAAATGTTGTGTCACTTTACAGGTTGCTAAAAACTCCTAAACCTTTTAAATGATAGGCCTAGAGTCATTAGTTCTACCATTCACTGAAGATTAATAGTTGAGCCCCCATGAGGTAACAGCTACAGTATCAGGTAGTAGGAAGGTAGGGACACATGAAGTCAGTCGGTTCTTCGAGTTTTTTGTTTTGCTTCAATTTATTCTACTCCCTTGGAGCACAATCCACATGTGCTGTATAATTACACTAACTTTGGTCTTTCCAGAAGATCATGCAGACAATAATAACCAAATAATAGCTGATCTAATTATAGTTCTCACTGAGTACTATGGACGTGGGGTAGGGGTCACAAGAACAGCAAACTTTTATTTAAGCCAATGCATAAACTGAATCTGCTGGCATGAAGTGTTCTGGGTAAAGGGAAATAAAAATGCTGGGGAGGCTGGATCATAGAAAGAAATAGAATCTAACATAACACTATGATAAAGGTTCTAATTTATATCATTCTTGGGGCTCTGACCAGGAGTGTCAATGATACTCTCAGTGCAATGGGTTATGAGTAGTATTAGACAAGGAAATATTATGTTTTTGTTTCCTTAAAGTTTCTCTGGCCACTGAAAGGAGAAAATGATAGGAGGTTTTTGTGGTAGACCAGAAAAGAGATGGCAGTGTAGATGCAAAGAGTAACTTGATGTAGCATACATTTTAGAGATAATGCTTATAGATTAGATGTGGTGGCTGAGGAAGAGTTTGGGACTTTGAGGAAACTCAAGAACATTCATAGTCTTGTTCAATACAAAAAGCACGACATGTGCTTCCCAGGGGCTGGATCTCGAAGGTATTTCTTAGGATGTTAGAACTTCCTAGAAGGAAGTTGTTTAGAGTTGGAAGAATAAAGAAGGTCACCAAAAGCTCTCTAACACTTCTTGTGGGTCTGTATTTCTCATGAAACTGCATGGGTTCTATAGCTGTGCGATTAGAATGCAGCAGAGGTGTATAAGTGATATTGGACTAGTCTTGGCCTAAAGAAAGTGACATATTCTTCCTGCCACTTGCACTTGGAACCCTAGGACTCCATGTAAGTCTAATTACTGTGCTAAAGAGACTGTATAAAGGAACCTGAGAACCTTGCAGAGATCCCGATCCCAGCAGAGCTCAGCTTTCCAACATGTGATTGAAAGTCCTGTATGTTCATGCACACATAAATGTTGGGTGAATATCATTTAATGATCCCACTTCATGTTTGTGGGGGAGATTTCCTAACCTGCAAGATCGGAAAATACAATAACATGCCTATTGTTTTGAGCCCTGGAATTTTAGGATTGGCTGTTATGCAGTAATTCATAATTAGAATCCTGAAAGACCCTTGGGCATTCAGCCCAGTTGTCCTCCCAGAAAACCTACTATCCTTTGCCCAAGAATAATATTATTTCTCTATTGGTATTTTAATCACCTGTTATTTGGAACTAGCAGCGTGTTGACTTTTTTTAGTGTAAAAGAGGCAAGCAAGAGAGAAATGTTTTAAAGAAACTGTCAAGTTGTTAATAAACAGAATTTTAAAGCATTTATAAGTGAATGCAGAGAATAACCTAGTTTACCTAGCCTTCTTCCTGTAGATCTGCTATTGTCTGCCAACTCCTTACACCTGCAGTGCAATCGCTTATGTTCATAATGCTGACCTTGATTTTCTGTACTTTGATTTTGAATCTTATTTTAGTGTTGAGTGTTGCATAGGTGACAACACAGGACAATGATGTAATTGATGGAAAAGTGCCAAGAGACACAGTTGAAGGATGTAAAGATTACTTAAGTGCAAAAGACACAAATTTATCTCTTAGCAGGTGACCACGGAAGCCAGGCATGCAGCATGTTCCAAGACAAATGTTAAGGTTTTCTATAGCTCTCAGAAAAGCATCAGCATGGCCTGAAGTTGTCACTGAATTTGAACTCAGGTCTCTTTATCTCTTTTGGTTTTTTACCAGAACTAGAACTTTGGTGATGTGTATAATGCATCCAGGGAACAAAATTGAAAATTTTTATTACAAGTTAAGTGGTCAAAATCTTGTTAATGTTTTAGGTTTTGGTATACAATGTTACTGCACCCTCACCTATGTTCTTATTTCACTTCTAGTGTGTAACTTTTACCCCTTCTCCCCTCACTGCTTTGTAATGTCAGTCCTGCAATCAAAGGTCAGAGTTGTGTCAACATTTTGTACTGACTATTCCATTATTTTTTGTTCTGTGTATCACAGATGGGTGAAATTATCCAATAGTTGTCTTTCCATCTTTATCTTATTTTGGTTAAGATGATACCTCCAGTTCCAACCAAGGTGCAGCAAACTGCATGATTTAAACTTTTCTTATGGTTGCATAGTGTTCAACAGTATATATATTAGACACAACTTCTTTAACCACACACCTATCATCGGTCACTTGAATTGTTTCTATATTCTGGCTATTGTACTTAGTGCTACAGTGAAGATAGATTTGTATTTGTATTTCTGAATTAATGTTTTTTTCTGTTCTTGGGGTAGTTGCCAAAAAAATGGAATTACTAGGTCAAATAAAGCTCTCATCTTACATTTTTTGAGAAATATCTGTTGAGGTAAAACCAGAAGATATGTCCTCCAACAGTGAATGAGGATCCCCTTTTTACTGCATTCCTGCCAACACTGGTTATGTCCAGTCTTTCTGAAATCTGCAGGGCACAAACTTGAAGGAGACACTCATTCTCAGGAGCATGTAAGTGCAATATCAGAATGTGAGCACTTCCTAAGCATTTGTATCAGGGAAATCTGCTCCCTTCACCATAGCCCAGACCTAGCTCTCAGACATGCCCAGTTATGGGTTTCCTGTATGCTGTGCATTTCACCAGGTCCATGTTCCTAATTTGGGATGGATTAGTAGGCTTCTCAGTGGCACCTTTAGCGCTGGTAATGGAAGTCAATTTTCCAGCCAATCCGTGATTCTGAGACTCTAACCATACTTTAGTTTATTAGATACTTTGATTTAACCAACCTCCCCTGACTATGATGAACTAAGACTAGCCTATATTTTATGTGCTTGTAATCGTCAACAGATAAACTTTAGTTGAGGGGCTGGAACAATAGTACAGTGTGTAGAGTGTTTGCCTTGAACGTGGCCCACCCAGATTTGATCCCTGGCATCCAATACGGTCTCCCAAGCATCATCAGAAATAATTCCTGAGTGCTCAGCATGGCCGGTTGTGACTCATAAAGCCAAAAACTCAATCAAACCACATGCAACCTTTAGATGAATGAGCAAGTTATAAAGTAAACTCTACTGAATTTGTTTCTCCAGTCCCTTTTGACAAAAATACCCTTTAGCATCTACTGTTGTAGTTCCTATATCTCATGGGCACACCTTTTATCTTATGTGAGAAACTTATTGGCTATTTAAAATTTGCTTTTTCCCAGTGGTAGATGGAGTACAGTGAGTTTCTACAACTGATTTAAAATCACTGTTTGACAGCATGGTACTGGAACAAAGGCAGAGCTGCAGACCAATGGAACAGGATGGAATATCCCTACACATAACCCCAAATGTATGATCATCTAATCTTTGATAAGGGAGCAAGAAATGTGAAGTGGAGCAAGGAAAACCTCTTTAACAAATGGTGCTGGCACAACTGGACAATGACATGGAAACGAATGGGCTTAGACCTCTACCTGACACCTTGCACAAAAGTCAAATCAAAATGGATTAAAGACCTCAACATCAGACTACAATCCATAAGGTACATTGAAGACAAAGTCAGAAAAACCCTCCATGATATTGAAGTTACAGGTATCTTCAAAGATGACACTCAACTGATCAACCAAATGGAAACAGAGATAAACAAATGGGACTATATTAAACTAAGAAGCTTCTTCTGCACCACACAAGATACAGTGACCAGAATACAAAGACAACCTACAGAATGGGAAAGGGTATTCACCCAATACCCATCAGATAAGGGGTTGATATCAAGGGTATATAAGGCACTAGTTGAACTCAACAAGAAGAAAACATCCAACCCCATCAGAAAATGGGGAGAAGAAATGAATAGAAACTTTCCCAAAGAAGAGATACAAATGGCCAAAAGGCACATAAAAAAATACTCTTCATCACTAATCATCAGGGAGATGCAGATCAAAACAACCATGAGATACCACCTCACACCACAGAGAATGACACACATCCAAAAGAACAAAAGCAACCACTGTTGGAGGGGATGTGGGAAGAAAGGGACCCTTCTACACTGTTGGTGGGAATGCCAACTTGTTCAGCCCTTCTGGAAAACAATATAAATGCTCCTCAAAAAATTATAAATTGAGCTCCCATTTGACCCAGGAATACAACTTCTGGGAATATATCCCAGAGAAGCAAATAAGTATAATTGAAATGACATCTGCACTTATATGTTCATCGCAGCACTGTTTACAATAGCCAGAACCTGGAAAAAACCCGAGTGCCCGAGAACAGATGACTGGTTAAAAAAACTTGGTACATCTATACAATGGAATATTATGCAGCTGTTAGAAAAGATAAAGTCATGAATTTTTTATATAAGTGCATCAACATGGAAAGTATCATGCTAAGTGAAATGAGTCAGAAAGAGAGAGACAGACATAGAAAGATTGCGCTCATTTGTGGAATATAAAATAACAGAGTAGGAGACTAACACCCAAGAATAGTAGAAATAAGTACCAGGAGGTTGGCTCCATGGCTTGAAAGCTGGCCTCACATGCTGGGGGGAAAGGCAGTTCAGATAGAGAAGGGAATATCAAGTAAACTGTGGTTGGAGGACCCACTCGGGAGGGGAGATGCATGCTGAAAGTAGACTATAGATTGAACACGATGGCCACTCAATATTCCTATTGCAGACCACAACACCCAAAAGGAGAGAGAGAACAAAAGGGAATGCCCTGCCACAGAGGCGGGGCGGGGGGATGGGATTGGGGGGTGGGAGGGATACTGGGTTCACTGGTGGTGGAGAATGGACACTGGTGAAGATATGGGTGCTCGAACATTGTAATATTGTATGCGGGAAACACAAGTACAAAAATGTGTAAATCTGTTACTGTAGCCTCATGGTGATTCACTAATTAAGAAATAAAATAAATAAAATCACTGTTTGATTAAAAAATATTTTTAGATATTACAGTCTATTATAATTTGATGTGCTATAAAGAAGAAACTGAAAGCCCTGGATAAAGCTACACGTGACATTTAATTGTGCCTTCATTGTTTTAATTTTTGATTTGTTTGTAAGAACAAAATAAGTATAAGGCAGATCAAGCAAAAATGGTACTCATAAGTTCATCAAGTCCTAAAAATATTAAATAGAAAACACATGAAAATCAAACAGAACTAATAAGTAATATGATAAATGAAGTTGAGAAAATCAGGTCAATTTAAAGAATAAAGACTTTTAAATGCTTATAGGAGAGAAATCATTCTCTTTTTATTGTCACACATTTCCAAAGCATTAGTTATCTGCTTAAAATTTTAGTATTTTCTCTAATTTAGATTTATATATTGACCAAGGAATCTTACTACTTCAATCAATTTGAATTGGTGAGGCTGTTGGTATGTATAAAACCAGTACCTTGTTATGATATCTGACACACAAAATTCTATTTTTAGAAGATAACTCATTTCATAATTCAAAACTCAGTATTTTTCTGGGTTAGCAAAAGGAAGTTTTCTTTCTTTTCTATTCGCACTTGGCATACACTTTTTAATAAGAAGAAATGTAAAATGATTTAAGCTGTTGTGACAAAGTTTAAAATAAAAGATTAATGAACGATATATCAACAACCATGACTCACCTCTAGTCATTGATGAAAACATTCCCTGCACTGTTTAGAATTTGTCTTCAGAATGGCTTTCTTTCCTGGCTATGAGGCTTCTCAACTTTTACAGAGAGTATACCATTTTGCTTTGTGGAAACTTTTCATGGAAGTATTCGGGCAATAAAGCTGTGTGTACATTGAAAATATTTCTAGAGTCCCCAAAGATGGCCCAAAGGGTGCACATGCCATGCATGCAAAGACCTCAAGTTGGAGCTCTGCACCACCTAGTTCCTTGAGCATTGCTGACTATGGGTCTGGTACATGGTGGTATGGGAACTGCTGAGTGTATCAGCATCACTGGACCTGGACTTCTGCCCTTCAATGTCTGGCCTAAAACCCCTCATCCTACTTTTAATTTACTTAGAAAATTGTGGCAAAGGTGACATGAAGATGTAGATAATCACTGAAAATAAGCATGCATTTAAAGATAGCTGTCGTCTTATAGGTGAAACTCTGCTGGACATTTTAAAAAGGCTGTTAAGGATGCAAACATAATAATGGGAGTCCATTTTTCTGATCAGATGTAATAAAACAAGTATTGTTATTATTGGTGTGAGCAAGAATGGATCATAAAGTGTGTGCTGGACTTTTAAAATAACTTTTATGAGTATGCATATGTGTGATTATTTCAGAAATTATTTCCTATAAATTTTTTAATTCTATTTTCTTCTGAAAAACACTGTTTTGTGTTTTTACAGATGGCTCTTTCATATACCTGGAGTTAATATATTATTAAGTATCCAAATGTATTATTTTCTCAATGGCAGTGGATAGCATTGACCCAGAATATTTATTGAATTATTTTTCTCTATATTTCACAGTCTTTATTATTATAGACATTTCAGAGGTTTGATATGTAATAGGGGAATTTCTTTTTTATGGTTTAAAATGATTAATTGTCTAATATCCAATACCTATAAGCACCCACAAAAATCAACAACAACAAACAAAACTTCATCAACTCCCTCCAAAAATGAGGAAAAGCTAAGAAGACACTTTCCTCAGGAAGATAAATGATGGCAAACAGGCATATGAAAAAGTGCAGGTCATCACTTATGATTAGGGAAATAAAAATTAAAACAACATTGAGATATAGTATCATGCCAGTGAGAATGGTAGATATCAAAAAGTCTGGAAACATCCAGAATTTGTGGGGTTATGGTGAGAAAGAAACTCTCATCCACTGTTGGTGGGAATGTTGTCTGGTTCAGCCTTTGAAAGCAATAAGGAGATCTCTCAAAAAATAGAAATAGAACTACCATATGACCCACTGATACAATTTCTTGACATCTACCCCCAAACACAAAAATGTTAATTAGAAAGGATATATTTATACCTGTTTTCATCACAGTGATTAGTACAGTAGTCTAGACATGAAAACAACCCAAATGCCCACTATGAGTGAATAGACCAAAAATTTTTGGTATATGGCTGGAAGCCTGGCTCATGAGCTGGGCGGGGGAAGCAGCTGGGATAGAGAAGGGATCACTAAGTCAATTATGGTTGGAGGGATCGCTCAGGATGGGAGATGTATGCTGAAAGTAGATAAAGGACCAAACATGATGGCCTCTCAGTATCTGTATTGCAAACCATAATGACCCAAAGTAGAGAGAGAGTAAGAAGGAAATTGTCTGCCGTGGAGGCAGGGGGTGGGGCGGGGTGGGGTTTGTGGGAGGAATACTAGGGACATTGGTGATGGAAAGTGTACACTGATGGAAGTATGGATGTTCCATCATTTTATGACTGAAACTCAATCATGAAAGCTTTGTAACTGTATCTCATGGTGATTAAATAAAAAAATAAGATAGAGAATTTATGATATATATGTATATATAATGAATTATTATACTCCTCTAAGAAAGAGCAAGATTATGCAATTTGCCTTGACATGGATAGAACTAGAGGATATCATAATAAGTGAAGTCAATAAAAAGGAAAAAGATAGACACAAAATAATTCTTACACGTTCAGGACTTAAAAGATAGACAGCAAGGTAGTAACAAAGGGCTAAAGGCAACACACCAGAACTGATCCACAGAACTAAGTTGAGTTAGTTAGTTAGGGGGAGGTTGTAAACGAGGTTCTTTGGAACCTTGAGGAAGGAACATGGGTAAACTGGTGATGGGTGTGGTGATAGAATAATGTACACGAGAAATGAAAACTTCATTTTTAATATTGTAAATCACAATACCTCATTCAATTAAAATGTAAAAAATCAAGGAAAATTATCTGTGCTATTGTTGGCATGTCATTTGTATTATTATTAGTATTTTCACAGACAAATGATGGAATCGGCTTATTAAAATGAATTTCATGAACAGCTATTGAATTTTCATTGGAAATCCACTGTATTAATGGGTTTAGAGGTTCTTAACATTCTTGACAACTGCTTGTCTTTTGTTTCGATGTATATATATATTTAAAAAAAATTTTTTATTGAGTCACCATGTGGAAAGTTACAAAGTTTTCAGGTTTAAGTCTCAGTTATACAATGCTCGAACACCCATCCCTTCACCAGTGCACATATTCCACCACTAAGAATCACAGTATAGCTCCACCCCATCCCCCCACACCCCTAACCCCCCCACACCCCTAGACCCCCACCCCTAGCCCTCCCCTTGCCTGTGTAACTGATAAATTTCACTTTACTTTCACTTTGATTGCATTCAATATTTCAACAAAACTCACTATTATTGTTTGGAGAGTCTCCCCCTAGAGTCAGACCTGCTGAAAAGGAAGCATTTGACAATTTGTTTTCCACTGCTGAGAATGAAGAGGTATGAGGTCGAGTGACCGCACCTAGTGGCCTCACGGTTTTGGATGTATATTTTTAATTGCCCCAAGTGCTTTTGCAATTTTCTTCAACATATCTCTGTATTTTTTTTAAATAAAATCTTTACATTTTAATCTTCTCATCTAATATTTTAGGTATTAATGCATGTTATATTTCAGAATGTTAACCTCATATTTTATAATTTATCATATATATGTACATAATTTGGGGTGGCCTCCCAAGTGGATCTTAGGTGGTCTGGTGGTCCCCCTGATGATTCTTGGTCATCAGGCTAGTGGCTTTGTGCAAAGGCCTGAATATGTATGCTGATCAAACCCCTGTTCAGACCCTGCAGTGCTGGGATACCTGTACCACTTTGGTGGTGCTGGGATTGACCAATATTTTTAATCAGTTATAGTAATTTATTCACCTATTAATTGAATTTTCTAAGTTGACAATAATACCATATAAAGAATAAATTTTATCATTTAAAAATTTATTTCCACTTCTTATCATCCTGGTATTTTTCTTGATGTAATATATGGGTTAAGATATCCGGAAGAATTTTAGTAAGCTGTAAGAAACAGGGAGCCTTGTCTTGAAACTTAAGTTGAAAGAAAAGTTTCTAAAGCTTTACTGTTTTAAATGTTTATAAAAAAAAAACTTACAAAAGTTTACAAATATTCTTCTTCCTGACCCCACTATAAGGACACATCCTAGTTTTTTAAATGAAATTGGAGTCAATAACTTCCACCTTGGTTGGCAGTGATCATTTCTTGGTACTGGTCTACTGATGTGTGAAGCCCACATAACTAATGGTTGTCATAGTTCAGGTTCAGGAGCCATCCTCAAATAGAAGCTTCCCCATCCCTGGGACTCAGGAGGTTTGCAAGTTCTTGCTAAGATAGAGGGGAGAAGAAACACATATTGAGTAAATGGTTCACTGAGCTCAATGATGAGTGGGCCCAGTCCTGCCTCCCCTTGTTATGTTCAGACCCATGTAATTCTACTTATAGAAGATGAAATTCTCCAAGGGACTCCTCCCATTCATTCTTGAGGCCATGACAATCATTATTTATACCTTGTATCTAATGATTAGATGCTACCATTTGGCCTTGTCATTCCTGAATCCCACCAAAGAATGGGATATGAGGATGGAATCAGGAGCCTAAATCTATGGCAGCAACTCCTACTGTCAACACTCAACTTTGACATCCAGAAGATAATCACAAGCTTCTCCGAAAGTCTACTATAACTCTCCTATGCATTCTGCCTTGGGTCCTTCCTGGAGAATACACTCAAGTAGAAAATTCTCACACTTTACTTGGATCCTGTCCAGTATTTGTACTTCTTGGTAACTTCTGTCATCCTACTAAAATACCCTGCAAAAATCAAATTAAATTATATCCTAAAGTTAGGATTTTTTTAATTTTTAAAAACACTAACCCATGCCTCTCCAGAATAATTTCATAACACCTCATTTACTATATTCTACAGTCATGTTTAATCTTAAAGGGGCCACCCCAGTTGTATATTTGAATAACTTGAGAAGATCTTGCTAGAACATAATGTTCATAACCTTGGGAAAAGACATAGCTTCTTAGAAGAGCTGTTCTTAAAAAGAGGGAAGAGACTGCTTCTTTAAAGGAAGGAGGACTTAAAAGATTCCTAAAGTACAAGATGCTCAGATATTTCTAAGTTTCTGGGACCCACTTTTATCCTGAGGGAACTGCTTTAGATACAGGAGACACATTGCAGTTCTATGTCTCTACTTTTTCATTTTAAAATTTTGTTTTGTTTCTGTTTGGGGCACACTGGAGATGGCCATGGTCTACTTCTGGCTCTATGCTCACGATATCACTCCTGGTGGTGCCGGCAACATGCGGAACAGAAACAAGTGCCTTAACTTTATACCTCAACCCTCACACTAGTTCTCCAGCTCCTATTACTCTACTTCTAATTTAAAAGTCCAGAGCCTTGATTTTCAGTACAACCTGTCTTGAGGTTAGAGTAGGCTGAAGTCAGTCAATCCCATAATTCTTATTCAAGTTCATAACCAGCAGTTCAGAATTCCCTGTACCTCTTCTCTGTCTGCTCTTCCTGAGACATATGGTATGATTATGCTGGTCACTGGTGAGTCATTAGTCCTGGAGAGTCCTATCTTGAGCGTTTGTTTTTCTACATCAAATTCTCACACCAATTCTTTTAGGTTGAGTTTTCCCGGAAAGCAGAGCCTGAAATAGTTTTGCTTCTAGAAAGTGGTAGTGAGAGGTAGTGAGAGGTAATTCCATGAAGTTGGTGTGAGGGTTTCAAAAGAATCAAACAAATGAAAGGAAAGGCAAGTGCAAAGGTTTAATATCAAATGGTCATTGCTGTGGGCAATCATAACATTCCCTTCCTATTCCCCTTCTGTATAACCACAGCAAGTATCTGAAACCCAGCACTCCACAAGATGAACGGAATAGCTTTTTACCTTTCACTCCTGTCCTGTAGCTCAGAGATTGCTGACGATATTTATAAATCGTTATAAGAGTGCCTCCTCAAATCAGTTCTAAGAACCTTACTTAAGACTTCATCCTTCTCCCAGCCAGAACTCCTGGTCTATGAATGTATTGGGTTCAATGTCTGCAAAGCAGATACTGCTATATTTTAAAAACTTACCAAGAAATTCAATGTAATAATACATACAAAGCGTTGCAATAGACTACACACTTTCTGACTTGGAGATAGTAAACAGATGCTTTGTTCAGAGGTTTGAATGCTGGATTCCCAATAGGCAGGCTCTGAGTTAGGTTTTTGACTAGCAGCAATGTGGGATATAAGTAGATTCATTTTCCAAACATAAGTTGGAGGGCTGAGAGAGTCATATCCTGGGATTGTGTCTGAATTTCAGTAATTGATTTGATTTTGCTCAATAACTTCCAGTGGACAATAGCCCCTTCTGCAGTGTAGTCATTTGGCTTCATTTAATAAGAAGCAACATGAAGATGTTACAGAGTGCTAAGCAAGTTGTGAAAGTGGGATTCTATATTACATACATGGGTCTTAAAAAGAAGAAAGAGGAGAGGGAGAGAAGAATGAGAATCCTGGATTCCTGACAATACGAAGGTCAGTGGGTGATATTAACCTGCCTCTGCTACTCCAGCTTCTCTTATTACTGCTTCATGGATGATTTTTTGCCTTTCATGTATTTCTGCACTTATATTTCTTTTTTCCAATGTTATATTATCTTCACTGTCACTGTCTGTCATTGTCATCCCGTTGCTCATCGATTTTCTCGATTGGGCACCAATAACGTCTCCAGTGTGAGACTTGTTGTTACTGTTTTTGGTGTATTTATTTCACCACGGGTAGCTTGCCAGGCTCTGCCATGTGGGCGAGATACTCTTGATGGCTTGCCGGGCTCTTTGAGAGGGGCGGAGGAATTGAACCCGGGTCGGCTTGCATGCAAGGCAAATGCCCTACCCACTGGCTATCACTCCAGCCTACTATTATTAATAAAACCATTAAATAGTTTTATGATTGAAATAAAGCTATTCTTAGTACATATTAATTTCTTACCATTATCTTTCTTATTTTATTTCTCCAAATTGTCTGCTTCTACATTTTTTCTTATTAGTGCTTAAAAGACAGAATGTCAGAAGAACAAGTTATTGCAGGAAAGAATGAAAAAACTGTTCTTTGTTAGCAATCCCTAGACACACAGGAAGATTAGGGGATGTTATAGTAAGGGATGAAAACAGGGGTCATGAGAAGGGAGTCAAGGACTCCAGCCTGGGGATGTCCCATGCCATTAGCAAACATTCCATGGCTTGGAATTTGTGCAGGTGACCAGGATAATAAGGTCGAAGCTAGACAAGTATCAGAGAGAAAAATAAATAAGGTCTAGAGAAAAAGCACAAGGGTTAAAGCACTTACCTTGCACACAGTAACCCCTGCTTTGATCCCTGGGCATCCATATGATCCCCTGAGTAACACCAGGGGTATTTCTTGAGCACAAAGTTAGGAATAGCCACAGGGCATTTCTGGATGAGGTCTCAAAATGATGGGGGGGGCGGGGAATTGAGGAATTTTTTTTAGAGTTATTTCCTTTTATGTTGAATACTTTTTATTGAAGTAACAGGGCAGTATAAAATGTATCAGTATGTGTAGAAAGTAACATTAAATTCCCACTTCACCATATAATTCATCCCTTTACCCGATTTACCTAACTCATTTCCCCATTCCCTTCTTGTGCCTAATTTGGTCTTATAGTCTAAATATTTATGTGTGTTTTATAAAGGTGACCTGTTTGTTTCTTCTTATACCACAAGGAAGTGAGGTCACACAGTGCTTGTCCTTCTCCACTGGACTAACTTCACCAAGCATACCACCTTTAGATCGATCCATATTATTGAAAATGACAGGATTTTTTGGTTTTTGTTTTTAATAGCTTGAAGAAGGAACTCTAGTACAATAGTGAAGATATAAACTAGGTCAGTAATTATGGAAAGCAATTTGAATATTCCTCAAAAATTCAAAACACTGCAAAGAAAAACAAAGTAATAAAATTGAATTAGAGATAAAAAATTTAAAATAAATTCCATACAATCCAGTTATTGTATTTCTGGATGTTTACCCCCAAACACAAAAATACTAACTGGAAAGCAAACACACAATCTCTCATGTTTAGTCCAGTACTATTTTCACTAGCCAAGAACTGGACTATAGACCGAACATGATGGCCACTTAATACCTCTACTGCAAACCATAATACCCAAAAGGAGAGAGAGCTAGAGCAAAAGGGAATGCCCTGCCACAGAGGTGGGGTAGGGTGTTGGGGGAAGCGGCATGGGGGTGGTGGGAAGGATTCTAGGACCATTGGTGGTGGGAAATGGGCACTAGTGGAAGGATGGGTACTCTATCACTGTATGACTGAAACACAAGCACCTAAGTTTGTAAGTCTGTAATGGTACCCCCACAGTGATTCACTTAAAAAAAAAAAAGAACTGGACAGTTCCTGTTAAGTCTCCATTGACAAATGATTGAATAAAGAATATATATTTTATATACTATTATTTCTTGTACATTTTAATGTTTTAGAGTTTTTATCAAAACTTGAACTTAATTAAGGGGAAAGAATGACTTTCTTATGAAAAGAAGTACAATAAGAACCACAAATTTGATTTTATGTATGAGCTAGATGCCTATTCCCAATTTTAAGGACAGGACCTATATATTTCATTGCCCCTAGTACCAGCCTGGGGCACAAGTTTACATCTCTTTAATAAGCATGTTGATTATTCAAGGAAAAAATTATATAATGATTTTTTTAAAAAGCCTTAAAGCTGGAGAGATAGTACAGTTGGTAAGATGCTTGCCTTATATGGAGCCACAACACAGATTTGGTCCCTAGCATCCCATATAGTTCCCTCAGCACTGCCAGGAATGATTCCTGAGTGTGGAGCCAGGAATAATCCCTGAGCACAGCTGGGTATGGCCAAAAAGGTTAATAACAAAAACCTTAATATGAATTTACATTCAAATGTCTTAGGAGTTGGGTTTTAGATGACTGAGCTGGATTTTAGTATAATCTACATAGAGTTGTTCATATCTATGACTTCTAGTTTTATTCTAAATCAGGGGTTGACAAACTTTTTCTGCTGAGGACCAGATTGTAAATATTTTTGGCTTCACAGGCCATTTGGTCTCTTTCGGGTCTAGTCAACTATGCAGTTCTAGTACTGCATAGGAAAGTCATCGGCAATGCATAAGTTAGTGTGTGTGTGTGTGTGTGTGTGTGTGTGTGTGTGGGTATGTTCAGTAAAACTTTATTACAGAATAGGAGCTGAGCTGGATTTGGTGCATAGCTATAGAAGATCTCTCTCCTAAATTGTCACTGATATCTGGCAAAATACTGCTAAATCACACTTGTTTTGTAGAACAAGATTTTCAGTTTCTGTGGAGAACAATTTTGGGGGTTACATGAAAGTAAGCATAGCCTCATTTCAACCCTGTTCACTCCATTACATTCTGCTCCTATTTCATTCCCACAGCTGGGATTCCAGTGTTTCAACATATGAAACAGTGCTCCAAGCTGACCTGAAACCACCTTCATACAGTTGAAAGTCTTTGACTTAAAGAGCATTGGCACAAGCTGCAGTTACTTTTCTTCCCTCTGTCACAGCAATGGCTCGTTTCATCAATAACCTTTGACTTACTACTCTCAGAACTGGTGAAATGTTAACAATAATAATGATAATAATGATAAAAAGGATAAAATGATAATAATGAAATCCACTGTTCATCATAAATTATTTGACTTAGAGGAAGCAACAAGAATAGAAAAAGGCATAGTGAATCTACCCCAAAAGGGAAGAGGATGGGGTGAGGATACATTTTGTGCTCTTGCAAGGCCTGAGTTCTATCTACACCACAGTTATATATCTACTGCTTGGGATCCGACTTGTGAAAGCTCCAGCAAACACTACACTAACTAGGCTGTATTTAGGAGGTTTTAATAAGGTAACATGACTGTTGTCTCCCTTGGAGTCTCACCAGGGAATACACATCAGTGTTTAATAAGGCTGAATGCCACTGTTGCTCCATTTACAGGCAATTGAAACAGCAAGATTTTATTCTTTTCAAAAATTATTTTCTAGGTCAAATTCACAACAAACTCAGATGACTGATTTACTATCAATTTAACTAGAGAACATTTGCTGCAGATGTAACTTGTCAACTGACCGTGATTTGCTTGAGCAAACCCCTGACAGCCACATACCACAACCCCATACCTGACGGAACCATAAGATGCTGTGTTTGTTCTGAAATGTTTCCTTTATTATATTCCCTTTTTTATTTGTTACTTTTCTTCACAGATTCATTTTCCCTTTCTCCCTAAAAAAGTTGTTTTTTAAAAAAAAACTCCTGAAGGTGCTTTAAATTAAGACACCCTCTCAAAAACCAGAAAAGGCCAAAGATTAGCTCAGTGGTAGAATACTTGCTTTTGTATGTGTGAGGCCCTGGGTTCAATTCCTGGCACTATCACCAGAAAAAAAATAATAAAGCATTTGAAAAAGTGAAAGTGTTTTCTGTGTCTACGGTGAAATTTCAGGATTTTAGCTTTAATTATCTGCATTAAATATAATATAGGTAAAATAGATGGAGAAATACATCTTTCTCATACGTGGGACATAAAGAAACATAGTAAGGAACAACAAATGGTCAAAGTCATCTAACTAAGGATTTTGTCCATAGAACAGTGGGTAGGGCGTTTGCCTTGCACTCAGCCAACCCAGGTTTGATTCCCAGCATCCTCCCATATGGTCCCCTGAGCACCGCCAGGAGTTAATTCCTGCGTGCATGATCCAGGAGTAACCCCTGTGCATTGCCAGGTGTGACCCAAAAAGAAAAAAAAAGAACTGAACTTATATTGGAGAAGTGGTGGTTGGGAGGGACGCCTGGGAGCCTGGTGGTGGGAGGATTTGGTCTCATAATAGGTGTGTTGTCGAAGTGAATTATGCATGAAAAATATGATTAACAGTACTGTAAATTCCTGTACTTCAATTGAAATGATTTTTAATGAAATAGTAGTTATTTTAAGAGATACATGAAAGAGCAATTTTTCAAATAGTAAGAGTTGAACATTTGCTTTAATGAATTAATGAGAACAAATGAACTGCTATCATAAGTTGTCTCAAAATCTAGTGAATTCTGATAGTTAAATGTTATTTCTCCCTCACATCATACCACCAAGGTTTAGGTGGGATGTGATCTCTTTCCATTATTATTTAGAAACTTTGGGACACTTAGCTTTTCTTGGTCCATGAGTCAGTTTCCAGTAGTTGTAAAGAGAGCAAGAGAGAGCGAGAAAGAAAGCACTTACTGAAAGGGAGGTTGGGAAATGTATGGCAACTGTGAACCAGAAGACAAAAGAAATAGTTTGAAAAGACTTAACACTGTCTCTCTTTATACATACTTTATAAAAAAAATAGTCTGTCAAATCCCTGATTTCATAGAATATTGCTTAGGTGAAATAAAATTTGTCCTGTCAATAATTAAAATACACATTTTGCTCACATAAACACTTGAATTATTTGAAATCAGGTTCCTATGAGACAAATTTTGAAGTGGGATGAGGTATGTAAAATCTCTCTTATAAGGATATTGAAGAATGTGGTGGGGAAAATGCTATTTTATAAACTCAAGTAATTTCAGATCTATTTAACAATCTCTATATTTCTTCATAACAAAAGAGAAGTAAAACCCAAATCAAATATTCTTGCCCTTCAGTATACTTCCTTTTAATCTAAAAATGAACCTACATGAATGGAACTTTTATTGTTAATTTAACAGTTAATTATTGCCTGAGAAAAAATAGAATTTGGGGAATATATTTTTATAATTTATAAATTTAACGTTTTCTTTTTTGCTATCAAGTTTTTATTATGCAAAAAATTGGAATTTTCTTGTTATGCTTTGTTAGAATTGATCTAGCACCTAAAATAGTGTGTGTGTAAGGGGGGGTGGCATATATTAGAACAGATAGCTAGTTTTTTTCCTCTTCCTTCACTGTATCACTGTATCACTGTCATCCTGTTGTTCATTGATTTACTCAGGTGGGCACCAGTAACGTCTCCATTCATCCCAGCCCTGAGATTTTAGCAGCCTCTCCTTACTTGTCTTTCCCAACGATTGGAAGCTCTTTAAGGGTTAAGGGAATGAGACCTGTTATTGTTACTCTATTTGGCATATTGAATATGCCACGGGGAGCTTGCCAGGCTCTCTTTCTTAGACTTACAAATCATAAGTGAATTTATACAGTAAACTAGCTTCCAAGATAGTTTCTGGAAATTTAGGTAACTTTGAAATTGGATATAGGTGTTTTTTTAGACAGATTTTTAAATTTTTATTTGTTATTTTTATTATTTTTATGTAGCTACTGTGAAATTACAAAGTTATTCATGATTAGAGTTCAGGCATACAATGTTTCGATGGCAGTCCTTTCAGCAGTGTCCAACCCCCTCCACCAATGCTCTCCTCTACCCCCATAAGGATATGGTAGTCTTTCATTATTAATTTTATCGAGTGCCAATAAACTATCTTCCATATATTTTAAAGGTATGCTTATATTATTAATAATACAAAATTATTAACTATTAACTAATGTTTCTGATTTTAAGTGCATAAAATAAAGCAATAAAAGTCTGCAACTTTCTAAAGCTGAAAGAAGTTGCCTAGAGTTATTTATTTATGCTTTGTTTTGCTAGTTTATTGCCACCAGGCAGTGAAATGGCATGCCACAGTATTGCGAACTTCTTAATAGCTATTAGTACCATTTTCTCATAAAACTAAGTAGCAATTGTTTTGAATTTTTTAAATGTATGATTTGGAAATGACAAAATATAATATTGCTTTTCACAAAATTACTTTTATAATATGGCAATTTTAATCTTAAAAATAAACAATTTATTTGGTCCAGTGTTGACGTAGTTTCAAGTTTCTATTAATGCACTTCAGGAAATATTTATAAATCAGTAAGTATCTAACACAATCATATTTAACTCTATGTGGTCTTAGAAAAATCAGTTCACATTCAACAGCACCAACGTGCTGAGGTCCTACCACCACTGTCCTTATATCTTTAGTTCACCTTTTCCCCTTCATCTGCTTGTCAATTTCAGTTTTGTAAACAAAATCCAAAGTTTTGACATTATTTGATATTATATATCTCTTTGTTTTCTTTATATGCTGTAGATGGGCTGAAGCGATAGCACAGTGGATAGGGCATTTGCCTTGCACACGGCCGACCTGAGTTCGATTCCTCTACCACTCTCGGAGAGCCTGGCAAGCTACCTGTGGCATATTCGATATGCCAAAAAACAGTAACAAGTCTTACAATGGAGATGGTACTGGTACCTACTCGAGCAAATTGATGAGCAATGGGACAACAGTGACAGTGATGCCGTGATATGCTGTAGAAAGTGATATCATCCAGTATTCACATATTGTTCTTTCCCTGACTTACTTAACTTAGTGTGATGCCCTCCAGTTCCATCCAAGTTGCAGCTAGCTACAAGGTTTCATCTTTTCTTATAGCTGCATAATCTACCAGTGTATAAATGCCATTTGGTAGATGCATGTGCAATCTTAGGAGTCCAGAGTCTTATAACAGGAAAGAGTGGTAATTATCAGGATTTGGGAATGGGGGAAATTGGGAATTGTAAATAAGGAACTCTGAATACTTAAGATTTGAGCTTGGTGCATGCAGTCAACAATACTGTGTTATAAACTTCAAAGTTGCTAAAAACATCTTAATCATTCTTCCTAGACAGTTTTATGTGTATAAAATATTATATTGTTAGTTCTTGTAGAATTTTTGAGTCGACAGGGACTTTAGAGTTTTGATTTTATCATTTTATTATCACGATGATTTTATTTCCCCTGGCCTTTGCTGTTGTGTCATTATTATTGTTAGGTGTGCTGCACTTTGCACAGTTGGTCCTGTTGTTGCACCCTTGTTTGCAATGCCAGGATCAATCACACCAGCAGAGGAGGGATCACACTTAGAAATGTGGGGTGGTGGTGCTGGAGCCTCACTACCAAGCTGGTGACCTCAAACATGCAATGTAAGTGTTCTACCACTGAGCCACATCCTTGAGCCCTCAATGCTGTCATTAGAAAACTGAAGCTCACAGAGATTAGGCAACTGGCATAAGAACATTGAGCTGACCGGTAACGTGTATCAGTGTTCAAGGTAAGGAGCAGGATATTCTAAATTTCCTTACCCCTTTTGACCCAGAGTGTCTCATTCATTGCCAGTTCCCAGTGCCACTTCCCAGGAGGATTCCCGCTGGCTTGCCTGCACTGGAAAGACTAAAAACAGAATAATAGATTACCTGGGGCAGAAGGAATCTGAATGAGTCACAACTGCATGCTGCCCAGCAGGCAGTAAGAATCTGTTTTGCCCTCAGACGTGACAGAGCACGGCATAGCTCGACCCCCTGATAAGAGGCACAGAGCTACTGAATGTGAGGTTGACAACCTTTCATGAACGATGCCTTTTGAAAATGATTTCCTGAATCCTCACAGGTTCTGGAAGGTGAGAGCAAAGGTATTTGATGGGAGAAATTTGAGTCTGGTTCTGAAAGCCAGTCTGTGCAGCAAAGCATCATGGAATTAAGAAGTTGCAATGATCTGTGAATGTACAAGTGCAAATTATTGCTGCCATATTTTAACTGGGCAACAGGCACATCAAACATGTCCGTGTTTATAAAGTTGTTCATTTCAATTATGTCACCTGTCACAGGTGATTCCCCATGAAATGAAGTATTTCAACAATGTCATATAATATTTAAGTTGGTGTGTGTGTGTGTGTGTGTGTATGTGTGTGTGTAAGACTGAGAGGGAGAGAGAAAGAGAGAAACAGACAGACAGACAGAGGCAGAGACAGAGAAAGTCTCTCAGCTTGAGGCTTATCTCTTTCATTGGTTTCATTCCATCTGTTGTGGCCAGTTGTATCTACTTGTTTTGTTCTGTACATATGGCACATTAGAATACAGTACTTACATGAAAAATTTAAAGGTCTGTATGTATATAAATATATATGTATATAACAAATTCATTTGGCTGTATTCTTTTTTGTTTTTGTTGACTGAGAATTTCCTTCCATTGCCTGTTCTGGGATTAGTGTTTTTATTTATGAGTTTTACAGTGTTATTTGATGTCATTATATATTATCTCCATCTTCTCTCATAAAATTTCCAATTCTTTCTAACTTTGACTTTAAAAATTTTAGTATAAATTAAAATTAAGTCAGAATTATTGGTTGTTTATTCTATAGTTGATGATTTTCATAGATTAGATAAGAAAATCAGGAAGACATTAGAAATTAAACCAAGCAATAAAGGTGGAGAGTTTTTACAGAAAGATAATTAATAATATTTATATCAATTTTATAATTTTGATAAAAATTATTTTATAATTTTGATGGGGCTGGAGTGATAGCACAGCAAATAGGGCATTTGTCTTGTACGCAGCCGACCCAGGTTTGATTCATTTGTCCCTCTTGGAGAGCCTGGCAAGTTACCAAGAGTATACCACCCGTACAGCAGAGCCTGGCAAGCTACCCGTGGCGTATTTGATATGCCAAAAGCAGTAACAACAAATCTCACAATGGAGACATTACTGGTGCCTGCTCGAGCAAATCAAGGAACAACAAGATGACAGTGTGACAGTGCTATAGTGCTATAATTTTGATAAATTTGTTTCAAGAAAAATTGTACTATAGATTCAGTATATTTTTATATATTTTATTTTGTTTATAAACCAATTTCATGGGTTTTTTTTTCAGTATTTTATTTTTAAAGACTCAGTTGAGGTTGGATTTTTCCTACTAAGTAGCTTCTAGTCTGTTGGTCTCCTAAGTGACTTTCCTGTAGCTGATATTTCTCACTGAATCTCTAATCAGCATTATGACTGATTTGGGATTTTTTGAATCATATTTGATTATGACATGGTGAGATTGAATTGATTGATTATATAAAGCTGTATAAAAATCTGATGATTGCGCTGTGGGCAGTAAAAATAATGGCAACCCCCTGAATCTTTGTTCATATAGAGCCCTTGGTGAACACTTCCTAAAAGAATAAATTTTGAACTTCTTTTAGATTATTTTAGAGAAACTTGAGTTATAAACAACAACAAAAAACATATAAACAAGGCAAACACATGTTTATTGTTTGCCAAGATTTTTCTATATTTTTATTGCTCAAGACTGCTAAATATTGTAATTTGTATTTATACAGAAAATATAGATAGGGACAGATAAGATTGCCTGAATATATTAGCGACTAATACTTACTGAGCACTTGCAGGGTACCAAGATCTGTGATAAATGTAGATACTCTCATTTATATTTCCAAAAACTTTTTAAAACACAGAGCCCATTTTAGCTCTGGATGAGGAAAGTTTGAGTTTCAGAAATGATTTAACTTGTTCAAGGCCATATAACTAGTTAGTAGTAGAATAGGAATTCAAAACCAATTCCTTTAATTCCACCAACATCTTTACAATTTATTAATATCTATTGCTACTATGATAACTAACTCCTTAAAAGGTTAATTTTCAGAGATTTTTCTGCAAATACAAAACATATACATTCTCATGAGAAGTTACACACACATATATATGTACAATATATATTGTAACTAGAGTACCTTTCAAGTTATATATATACATATATATATATTAGTTACAACATTGTCAGAACATAACCTAAAATATCTTTTTGTTTCAAGGTCCAGTGGCCAGAATGATAAATGAAACATCAAGTCTCCAGTTTTAAAGGGTAAAGTAAACTGAACCAAATGTGTTCACAGAACTGGTCATGTGGTCATGTTATAAGTAAAAGGAGAAAAAGAATGTTTTTAAAATAAGCAGAAAGGGAGAACAGATATGAGTTTTCTTAATAAATCCCCTTTGACTATTTTTTTTTGCTTTTTGGGTCACACCCAGCGATGCACAGGAGTTACTCCTGGCTCTGCACTCAGGAATTACTCCTGGTGGTGCTCAGGGGACCATATAGGGTGCTGGGAATCGAACCTGGGTCAGCCGTGTGCAAGGAAAATGTCCTACCCACTGTGCTATTGCTCCAGCCCCACCTTTGACTATTTTTAAAAACTGATTTTCCATTGGTTTACAATGCTATAGAATATTAGGTGTATAACTTTAAACCTCAATATATGTGTGAGACCCACCATACCTACCACCAAAATTCTAGTGTCTTACCTCCACCTCCTATCACTTTTTTTTTTCTGGCTATACTCAGCTGTGACTCAGGGATCACTCCTGGTAGTGTTTATGGGTCCATATGTGGTACAAAGGGGAGATCCTGTCTTAGTTCTGTTGAGACCCTACGCACTGTACTAATTCTCTGGCCCTCATCTCACTATAGATTTGTATTCTTGATCAAAGACTCCTGGGCATATTCTCAGGACTTGGGAAATTATTCAGTGAGATAAGAACAGATCTTTAGCAAATTTTCCTTCATATATATTACCTTTCTTTGGTTAGTTTTTTTATTATTGAATCACGATGAGATACAGTTACGAAGCTTTCATGTTTGAGCTTCAGTCATACAATGATCGAACATCCATCTCTCTACCAGTGTACATTTTCCACCATCTATGTCCCCAATATCCCCCATCCCACCCCTCCCCCTGCCTTTATGGCGGACAATTTTCCTCATACTCTCTCTACTTTTGGGCATTATGGTTTGTTATATAGATGCTGAGAGGCTATCACGTTTGGTTCTTTATTTATTTTCAGCATATATCTCCCATCCTGAACGATCCCTCCAACATTGTCTTGGTGATACCTTCTCTATTCCAGCTTCCTTCTCCCCCAGATCATGAGGCAGGCTTCCAACCATAGAGCAATCTTCCTGGTCCCTGTCTCTACTGTCCTTGGGCGTCAGTTTCATATTACATTATTTTATATTCCACAAATGAGTGCAGTCATTCTATGTCTGTCCCTCTCTTCCTGACTCATTTCACTTAGCATGATACTCTTCATGTCCATCCACTTATAAACAATGTTTTTTTTTAAGTTAGTTCTTTTAAAATATGATTTCTCAACTATAGTCTCATTTTGTTGTCTGAAAAGTGGCCAGGACATCTGCATTGTGAAGAGAATCGTCTACTTTCAAGAGCAGAAAGTTTTCTTTGTCAGGAGTCAGTATAAAAATAATAATACAGGTGCCATCAAGGTTAAAGTGTGATGCCTGGCAGCATCACATATATATTACTTTCTTCAGGTAATAGAAGTTAATTTTTTAATCAGCAAAACATTTAGATTTGTGGTCATTTTGGTAAATATAATTTACTCACATCAATCATATATTTTGAGAAAGGACAATGGGTAAGGTGTTTCCCTTGCATGGAGCATCAATCCAGGTTTGATCCTGAGCACTCCTTGGAGTGGCACCTGGGCACAGAGACAGGAATAGCCGCTAGCACAAAAAGGTATTTTGTAAGTTTACTGGTTACTCTGTTGGTAAATTTGCTCATTACTTACTTGGTGACTAAATGGTTCTAGTTAACCAAAGAGCATGGTAATAAATATTGCTGCTTAAGTAATTCTCTACTCCACAGATAACCACTCAATAGTTACTGGGACGTATGAGTATTTTTTTATCGCTTTGCTTTTAAAACTTTACTGTGCTTTTTATGCTTTTCTTCAAGTTAGTACACGCATCTAAACTTTATCCTTCTGTTATATTTTTGACATGGAAATATCACCGTTCTAGTTCCTCCATACACATTACAACTGTATGATGGCACCGCAGTAGTGCTTCAAACATCTTAGTTCAGAAGTGCCATGTAAGGTAGAAGACAAGGGGCTGGAGCGATAGCACAGTGGGTAGGGCATTTGCTTTGTACGCGGCTGACCCGTGTTCAATTCCCAGCATCCCATATGGTCCCCCAAGCACCGTAAGGAGTAATTCCTGAGTGCATGAGCCAGGAGTAACCCCTGCGCATCTCCAGGTGTGACCCAAAAAAGCAAAAAAATAAGGATAAAAAAGTAGAAGTATTTTATGGAGAGTGAAATTTCAAATTGCATATTCAAAATTGATTTCTAGAGTTTTAAATGGAATTTGGGTATAAAGGCAACTAATGTGAGGTTTCCAATCAGCTAAATTCACAATTAATAAGTGTAGAATGAGGAAAAATAGCTGGGCAAATAGACTTGGGGTAGCTTCAAGCTAGGGAAAAAGTCATTATAAAAATACGAGTAGGCCATCTTGCCGCACTCAGCAGTGAAGAAAATGGTGGGCACCACAACACCGGAGAATCCTCCAGGCCCCATACCAAGTCTATATCTCTGGGATGCACCAGATACAGCATGTGCAGTCTCCCTGCCTTCTCCAGATGGAATCCTGGCAACCATGAGCTTCTACAAGCATGGCTTCAGTATGTGGCCATCAGGACTATTTCTCTGAACCGCATGGTGGCGCTGGAACTAGGCAGTTCCATCCCGGCTCCCAGTCACCCCTGATGCCGGAAGTCACACCCACAACGTGCCCCCAGTGCCAACTTGCAACATTGGTCAGTGAAGAAAGCAGTGGGCACCACAACACTGCAGAATCCTCTGGGCCCCATACTGAACCAATATCTCCGGGATGCCCCAGATGGAGCAGGTGCAGTCTCCCCACCATCTTCAGATGGAATCCTGGCGACCATGAGCTTCTACAAGCATGGCTCCGGTATGTGGCTATCAGGATGATTCCTCCAAAGCATGGCCACTTATGTGGCCATGTGACCTTCCTGATATGAAAAGTGAGCAATAGAAAATAAATGATCTAGCGTCTGCCCCTGCCCAAAACTAGCGAGAGAGGTGACATTCAGGGCCTCATGGGAGGGGGGGGTTGTGGAACCGGCCCCTCTCCATGCCCCAGTGAGGCCCCAAGTTGCCACCCATGAATGGCCATGATCCCAGAGGCACACAAACCCTGCGGCTTTTGGCAGAAATGCATCTGGACTGAGCATTACACTACAGTGCTGTGCCACCCCGGGTGGGGAAATGTGTTTGTCCCTTCCGCCGTTTCTCCCCAGCGGCACAGTGGCTGCCACCTTTTCGGAGCCTATTGGACAGCCAGGTAAGAGACTGCAGTGATGTTACATTACACGTGGGGCCTCATGGGTTGGGGGCTGGAACCGCCCCCTCTCCCCGTCCTGACAAGGCCCTGAGTTGCTGCCCACAAACGGCTCCTGGCTCCTGAATGGCCATGATCCCAGAGATACACAAACCAATCTCAGAACCCGGAGGCTTTTGACAGAAATATCTCCAGACTTATTACTAAAATACCAAAAATCCAAAATCACATGGCCACTTTGCCGCTGTGTGACATCATTTGCTCTTCATAATCAGTAATAGAAAACAAATTATCTAATGATGCCTCTCCAGCGGGTCTGATTGTTGGGGGAAATTCCAAATAATAATGGTGGGTCTTTTGTCAAAATATTGAATGTGATCAAAGTGGATAGAGAGTAAAGTGGAAATCATCTGCCACATAGGCAGGGGGAGGGATGGGATGGTGGTATACTAGGGTTCTTGGTAGTGGAAAATATGCACTGGTGAAGGGATGGGTGTTTTATGATTGTATGACCAAGACTTAAACTAGAAAGCTTTGTAACTGTTCTCATGGTGATCAAAAAATTAGAATAAAAAATAGAAAAAATTTCAAAAAAGAAAGATAGAAAGAAAGGAAGGAAGAAAGAAAGGAAGGAAGGAAGGAAGGAAGAAAGGAAAGAAGGAAGGAAGGAAGGAAGGAAGGAAGGAAGGAAGGAAGGAAGGAAGGAAGGAAGGAAGGAAGGAAGGAAGGAAGGAAGGAAGGAAGGAAGGAAGGAAGGAAAAGAACAAAAAATACGAGTGCTTGAAGACTCCATCTAATCTAGTATTTTCGAAAGTGAGCCATACCACCTCTTGGGGACTTCTTGGAGGGGGGTGGAGGGCTAGTTGTAGCAATTGTTTTTTGTTTGTTTGCTAAAAATGGTATATTTGCGAACAAAAAAATAGTGATTTTTTTTCCATGAAAAAGGGTTAGTAGGCCAATTATGTTTGGGAACCTCTGAAAAGCAGTCAAAGGTCCAGAAACAACTGGAATTGATTATAAAACAACTAATTGATTATAGGAGTAACCTGGGAGTAATCCACTGGGAAATCCTGAATTGAAATTTGTAATTAGTCAGTGACACTTTAAGCATTTATAATATTGGTAACTCTTGAGGTTTTTTTTTACATTAAAACTTTTAAAGTAGGGGCTGGAGTGATAGCAAAGTGGGCAGGGCATTTGCCTTGCACACAGTCAACCCGGGTTCAATTCCCAGCATCTCATATGGTCCCTTGAGCACTGCCAGGAGTAATTCCTGAGTGCAAAGCCAGGAGTAACTCCTGTGCACCACCAGGTGTGACCCAAAAAGAAAAAAAAAACTTTTGAAGTGAAGAAATACTATCCCCCATAACACTGTTATGTAGAAGAAAACAAAGAGGTTTTGTTTAAGAAAAATTGTTTTCTGTGTCTCAACCTAATTTATTTTTTCTTTTATGGGTTTGAGGAGGAGGGGAGTAATGAGGACTGACCCCAGGTCCTCATGGGTGCAAGGCCTGGATCTACCACTGTGCCATAGGTTTAGTGAATGTTTCAATCCTTCCTGTGGCTTTCAGTGCACTGAGACAGGAACAACAATGAATCTTACATTCCCAAATTGCTGCTTACTGGGTAATAAGTTGTCCTGAAAATTCCAAGCATTTGCTGCATAAAAAAAAAATACTTGAAGTCTTTTTCACTTGTTGACTATTGAGAAAGGCACCTATGAAGCTCCACTTGACCGACCTAAAATACACACACACACACACACACACACACACACACACACACAGAGGAAGAAGACAGAGAGACAGGGAGAGAGAGAGGGAGAGAAAGAGTGTGAGAGGAGGGAGGAAGAGAGAGAGAAGGAGAGAGAGAGAGAGAGAGAGAGAGAGAGAGAGAGAGAGAGAGAGAGAATATCCCCATCTTGACCTCAGTGCTGGGAAGGTCAAGGGAAGAGAAAGACCATGTATGTGGAAAATTAACCAGAGAAATAAAGACCTGCTTCCTCTCAAGAATGCTTCAAACTTTTATGGTATCCTTGATTATTGTTTGGCACCTTCACTCAGTGATAGTATCTAGATTAGAAATGCAGAGTTTATGATATTTTAATTGTGAAAGAAAAATGAGGCACATTCAATATCTGCTCATTCCCCCCATTCTCATTCCAGTTATCCCCCAAATAATCCCCCAATGCTGCAAGTTGGCCACTAATCACTCTGCGTGGAAAGCAGATGGACAATGTCCTGTCACTTAGCCCTTGTACTGCTGCCTCTTGTCAGACAGGAAGAGCCTCTTGACCCTCATGCTCTTTGCGTTGAATTACTCTCTGAAGTGCACTTCCCTGCCTTGTTTTCATCTGCTGTTTGCTCAGTTAAGGCTTCCATTTCATTGTTCTTAATGGATCACGTAGGGCCTCTCTGTGCTGTCTACAGAATTTATTGTTAGGTTAGAGATTTTATAGTTTAATTTTTTCTGTGGGTTTTTTTAATACTCTCTTCTAAATTCAGAATTGGAGCCCTTGGCAAAGGAGGCAGATGGTGTTTTTAAATGATTAATGTAAAGCATCAGTAAAATAATTGAAAATATGGCTGCTCTTTTTTCAAAAAAGACTCACCCTCAAGCTACGGGAAATTGTGGTCAAAATCCATTTAAGACTTATATTACATGGGGGTCTTATAATGAACCAGCCAGAAAATGCATTTTCATTTATTTCAAAAGGTGACTTAAAGCCTTTGTAGAGTCTCTAAGCACCCAGACAACAATGTATCATATTTTTTGTCCCCTTCACCATACTTACATACTACTACAGAGGCCCTTTAGTAGGGGGTGATATGCCTTCTAGCACTGACTTAGTTCTCCAGCTTGAATGCTTTTCTTAATGGTTCTGTGAAGGCTTAAGAGTCAGAGATGATATTTCTTACAAGAATCCATGAAACCACCTTCCAAAATGAGAAAACTGTCAGAGTTTCCATTCATGGATGGTGGAAGAATTAGTTCACATGATCGATGTGTGGAACCTTGGATGAAGCCAGGGATAATGGCATCAGCACATGTTCAGAATTAAGACTTGTGTTTCTGTGGAAGAATGTAACATTCTAGCATGTACTCTTCAGAGAATAAATTCACTTGGTTTGCAGAGGCATTTTCCGTGAAAACATGCACATTATTTGTTATGAGTGAATTCATGTTACAGAAGGTTGGGCCCCTGACCTTATGAGTGACATGGGTCCATGATTGTTCTTGCCAACAGAAGCTCATGAAGACTACTAAATCTATTAATGAGACTTGATGCAGAAAGACAAAATGGCTTATGAGGAAAGCCTGGGAGTTTTTCTTACCATGACTCATGGGATCAAGGCTCATGACTCTTATAACCAACTCTTCTTACTTCAGGGCTTCTTACTGCTTTTGTAGCATACATGGAGTCTTCCAGAATGTGTGATTTTACTTACATTCTTCTAAAGACTTTCCCCCTAATTTTATTTCCTCTACGCCTATTAGGTCAGGCATTTCCCCTTACTCTGTACTTATATAAATTGCAGATAAATCATCTGCTTTATCTCCATTTGCTGCCAGAACCCAGAGCCTCAATTTATAACTCTAGAAACAAATTTATAATATTCTGAGGATGGCCCTCTGAATTTAGGGGTTGGTGGTGTTTTCTGGAAATTCCTCACAAGCTCACAGTTCTTTGTAAAAAAACAACAAAAAGAGAAGCACGGTAGATTTTTCTAGAAACATCTATCAAGATTGAGATATCTGTTCACTTTGTCCTCTGTATAATTTGTGCTAATTCTAAACTTGAGAAAATGGAGATAAATTGTGATCTATCGATGCAAAAGATGTCCTTTAAAAAGTTATTTTGAGAATTTGTCCTTGAGAATGAATTAATGAGAGACTGGGTAGTGAATTCATGAGCATTGCAAATTAAAAAAATAAGAAATTAACTCTGTGAGTTCCTTTCTCTAGTCCATCTCACTGTGTACTGTTCTATGGATATTTTGGAGAATATTACTGCATTGTATTTAAAATTACTTATTTCCTTGCTTTTTTTTTAGTAGAAGTAACATTGGTTTATAATACTATGCATTTTAGGTCAAGTGTAATGGCCTTACATCTCTTCAAAATGTATATTACCTCACCACATCCACTGCCAGAGTACCACTATCCTGACATGGATGCACCTTTTTTTTTAAGTGCCTATTTATCTTCCATATGTGTTCTCTGGGGGCTGGAGAAATAGCAGAGTGGGTATGGCATTTGCCTTGCACGTGGCCGACCCGGGTTAGATTCCTCTGTCCCTCTCGGTCCGGCAAGCTACGGAGAGTATCCCTGCCGCACGGCTGAGCCTGGTAAGCTATCCGTGGTGTATTCAATATGCCAAAAACAGTAACAAGTCTCACAGTGGAGACGTTAACTGGTGCCTGCTCGAGCAAATCAATGAACAAGGGGACGACAGTGCTACGACAGTGCAACAGTGCTACATGTGTTCTCTGGGGAAGTGTTTGACTCTTCTGCCCTCTTTTGATGGGACTATTGTTTTGGGGTGAGAGAGAGAGAGAGAGAGAGAGAGAGAGAGACAAAGTAGTTTTTATTGAAAAATTTATAAAAATATGAGATGATAGAGAGTGGTATATGTGTTCAAGAGAACATAGGCTTCTCCAGAGTTGACAAAACAGAGTAGTTTTGGAAGGTTAAATCTATTTTCACCAAATTTTCATGGCCTGGGGTTCTCCATATGTATAAGAAGTAATCTGGGTGTTGTCAGAGGGAAAGCCTTGGTCTTTAGGTTTTTGTGTTTTATGACTTATTTACATATGTAAGCCACTTGTTATGTGTAAAATGTACAAATATTTTCTCTCATTCAGAGAACATCATTTTCTATCTAATGATAGTTCTTTGGTGTTGCGGACCTTTTAGTTTGGTGAAGTCCCAGTTGTTTATTTTTGCTTTTATTTTTCTGGGCCTCTTCCGCCCAGATTTCCCATTTTCCAGTAGCTAGGTGTCACACCCAGGGACTACCCCCCGGTGCCAAGTAATCTCACCAATGGCTAACATCCAGAGACTTAAAACCAAGCTCCCGGTTTGGTTTTAAAACCAAGTGGCCACTCAACATCTTGTAGCCTACTTCTCTCTCTGAGAGAACCTAGCAAGCTACTGAAAGTTTTCTGCCCACATGGAAGAGCTTTGCAAACTCCCCATGGTGTATTCATATGCCAAAACCAGTAGCAATGCTGGGTCTCATTCCCCTGACTCTGAAAGAGCCTCCAATGTGGCATAGTTGGGAGGGACGAGTAAAGAGAGGCTTCTAAAATCTCAGGGCTAGGATGAATGGAGACGTTACTGAGACCACTCGAGAAAATCGACGATCAATGGGATGATGATGATGATGATGATGATGATGATGATGATTTTTCTTGATGGATTCCCCAAATATATCACTATGGCTAATATTGTGTAACTCTTTGCTTATGTTTTCTTCTGCTTTTTAAATAATTTCAGACCTTAAATCAACCATTTAATTAATTATGAATTAATTTTTTGTCTATAGTGTGAGATAGTATTCTAGTTTTGTGCTTCTGTGTGTAGGTATCTAGTTTTCTCAGCATCATTTGTTGGAGAGATATATATTTCTGTGTTCTATGTTCTTGGCTTCATTGCTATAAATTAACTGCCCATAGCTGTATGGATTCATTGCTGCATTTCCATTTTATTCCATTTATCTACATGTGTGTTTTTATTACTATACCATACTGATTTGAATACCATAGCTTTGTGAAATAGTAAGAAATTAGGAAATATGATGTCCTAAATCTTTTATCTTTGGATTGCTTTAGCTATTTTTTTGTGACTCCATACAAATTTCAGTAATGTTGGCTCTATTTCCTTCATTCATGTTATTGAAATTTTTATAGGAATTATGCTGACTCTGTAATTGTTTTGAGTATGACAGCTATTTTACCAGTTCCAGTTGTTGAAGTTCACAAGTAGAGATTATTATTTTCACTGTGTGTGCATATGTGTCTTCTCTTTCTTTTAACAATATCTTCAGGGCTTCTTGCTTTGGTAGAGGTCTTTCACCTTCTTTATTAAGTTTATTCCTAAATGATTCTTAAAGCTAGTGCAAATGGAATTGCTTTATTTGTTTCTCATATTTCATGCTTGCATAAAAAAACTCAGTTTTGATTTTGTAGCCTGTCAATTTACTATACTTATTATTTCTATACAGCTTTAGTTGATTATTCAATGTTCTTAAATATAAACTATGAGGTATATAAAAATAGTGACAGTTTTCCTTCTTTTCTGGTTAAAATTTTTTTTATTGCCTGACTACTCTGAGTATAATTTGCAATACTGTGTAAAATAATAGTGATGGAAAAAAAATAAAAAATAATAGTGATGGGAGTGAACTTCTTTGTTCTGTGTTTGATCTATGAGAGAAAGCTTTCACCATTGAGTATAATGTTATACTCAATATATAATAACTTTAACATTATTAAAAAATCTCTGTGTTTATCATAAAGAGCCCCTGTTAAGTGTAGGAATATTCCTTCTATCCCAATTTTATTAAACATTTTTTAAATTAATGATGTTGAATATTCTCAAATGTTTCTCTGAATCAATTGATGTAATTATATGGTATTTAATCTTACTTTTTGGTATATTTATTGACATATATTAAATTGTACCTGTATTTCTGGAATAAATCATAGTTGGTCATGATGCATAATCCTTTTAATACATTCATTGTATTTAGTTTGCTAGGACATTGTCAAGGAATTTTGCATCCATGTTCATCAAGATTATTAGTTTGAAGGGTTTTTTTTGTATGTCCTTATCCTTTGACATGAGAGTATGAACTCATAGAATGTGTTCGGAAGAATTTCCTCCTCTTTAATTTTTTTGTGGAGAGTTAGAGATGGGTATGGTTTAGGTCATTTGTGAAGTTTTAGTGGAGTTCATTAGGAAAACCATTTCATTTGGACTTGGGTTCTTACTGAAGGGAAGATTTTTATTACTCTTTCAAATTACTTGCTTATAAATGATCTTTTCATGTTTCCTATTTCTTTCTGGTTCACTCTTGAAAAGTTGTATGAGTCTAAGATTTTTTTCTGTGTATTTTCTTGTTTTTTCATATAAAGATGTTCATGACTCTCTCTTTTGGGGAGGTAGGGGGCCACACACGGCGGTACTTAAGAGTTACTCCTAGCTCAACACTCAGGAATTACTACTGGTGATGCTCAGGGAACCATGTGGGATGCCAGGGATAGAACCTGTGTCACCTGTGTGTAAGGGAAGAGCCCCACCTACCTGCTGTACTGTATCTCTGGCACACATGACACTCTTGTCATACTTTACATTTTTTTGATATCTGTTGTAAACACTCCTCTTTTATTTCTGATTTTATTTATTAGTTTTGTTTTTTTAGTGAACCTCACTAATGGTTTGTTAATTTTCTCTTTATTTTTGAAGAAACAGCTTTTAATTTCATCAATTTTTTGTATCATTCTTTTTATTTATAAGAATTGGTAAATTTTTACTCATCATCATCATCATCATCCCGTTGATTGTTGATTTTCTTGAGCGGTCTCAGTAACGTCTCCATTCATCCTAGCCCTGAGATTTTAGAAGCCAAAAGTTACAATCAATGGTGTTCTTTAATATATACGGAAATAGGCTTCAGTCATTCAGATATAACTGGAGTACGTGATAGCCTTTAAATACCTGTATTGCAAACGATAATGCCTAAAAGGAAAGAGGAGAGGGTGAGGGAGAGAGAGAGAGAGAGAGAGAGAGAGAGAGAGAGAGAGAGAGAGAGAGAGAGAGAGAGAGAGAGAGAGAAGAAAAGTTCCTGCCATAGAGGCTGACTATAAGTGAGGTGGTGGGAGGGAAACCAGGGGGCCATTAGTGGTGGGAAATGTACACTGGTGAAAAGAAAGGTGTTGGAACTTGTAAGACTAAAACCCAAGCATGAATAACTTTGTAACTGTGTATCTTGCCAAAAAAGGGTGGGAGAGGGGATTTATACTTGTTTCCTAAAAAGGAAACTTATGTGATTATTTTACATAGACAAAGAAAAACATCAAAATTTAAGGGAAATAATCACTATTATTCTACAACAGTAAAGGGTACTAGAAATAAATAATGAACTTTAGTCTAAAACATACTGTTATTTCTTTCATTTACTTTTCTTTTGTGAAGAGGGTATTTGAATCATACATGAGTGCTTAGAAGTTCTCAGGAGTGACCCTAGAAGGGTGCTCAGGACATTTTATGCAGTGCAAATTACCAAAAACAAGTTCCGCTGCACGAAAGGCAAATGTTAACTCTTACTGTTTCTCTGGCCCAGATCATTTTTTTCTAATTTTTAAATACTATATTTTCATAAGATTTAATATTAACTCAAAGCCCACTGATTACATACAGTGTCTCCGAAGATGCAATTCTTTCATTAGAGAGAAAAGAGGCAGGAAACTCATCTTGATATGTGAGTGTGAGCATCACACGTGGCATGAGTAGAACATAATTCCAAAGGATGTATTATATCTTAGAGAGGTGAGCATCATTACTGCCTTCCCTAAGGTACAACAGGAAGAATCCCTTGATTGGAAGCTACTTTTCCCCAATTTGAAGGTTACTCTCTTACAAAAAGGCAGACTAGCTATAAGTTTAGGTCAATAGCAAGCGCAGACACAAGTGTATGAGGAACAGTTATGAGGAACGATTAAATACTGAGTGTTTGATACTTACAAATGAAATATCGACGCAATAGCACTGTAGCACTGTTGTCCCATTGTTCATCAATTTCCTCGAGCGGGCACCAGTAACTTCTCCATTGAGAGACTTGTTGTGTACATGAGATATTTTTGTAGCATTTCCTTTTAATCTTTTCTAAAATGGATTTTAGTATCATTTTTATATTTGGAATTAGTGGTTTGTTTTTGTTCATTTTAAATTTTCTTTAAATTTTTCTTTAAAACTAACATTTTTATGGCAAATAATTTTCATGCTTTCAATTTTGACTTACATTTTATTTTGAGGTGAATTTCTCATAAGTAATTAATAGATAAGCTATGCTTTATTATTTACTATACCAGTCCTGATTTTTGTGTTAGAATAGTTGGGTTATTTACATATAAATTATTAATCATGTAAATTATATAGATTTTTATACATAATTATTAATATATTAGAACTTAAGTTGGGAAGACAACTTAATTTTTTATAATTCTATTCCTTTATTTATTTTTTAATTAGGACACTGATTTACAAAGTTATTTATAGTTAGTCCCAACACCAGTACCACTACTAGTGTGGCCAATTTTATTTTTAACTTCCTTTGAGTACCCCCTTATTCGACTTAATTTTTGTTGTTGTTAAACGAAACTTTCTTTGAAGGAAATGAATTTAATTTAATTATCTTTGTACCTTGGCTTCATTATGTTGTGACAATGAAATAAATTTGGGTTTTGTTTTAAGTATTCAACCAAATGATTATGAGCACAAACTGTGCTCATACTTGTTTCCAGTTATTCAGTGCTCTAGAGTATGCTATCCATACTCATGACTATGCCTAATACTCATGGGCTCTGGTCCATTCTGCTTTCTCTGCCAATGACTTACACAGTTGTATGCAGAAATATTCAGTAACACTATTCTTACCTAAAATAATCCTATGCTGCTCTCCTTCTTATTTCAATGAGGGAATACATCTTTTTGTTTAGCTCCTATAACAAAATAGTGATCATGCCCAAACTATCTGTGAATATTTAATTAAGTTTTCAGGACAGTGGATGAAAAGACCACCCCCCCCCCAGAGAAACAAAAGGTATGGCACATTTTCCGTTTCCACCAAATAGCACCTTGTGCCTATTTTGAATTCACGTGTACAATGTATCCTAAATAAGAGCAGCTAGGTTAGGAGGTACTTTAGAGCTAGAATGTACTCCACTTTTAGCTCATCAAGTCCTATGCACTACTAAGGCTGCATCCCTTCAAATACTCGTCTTCTAAACTACAGGAAGTCAGTATAGATTTAAAGTAGTTTCTGCGGCCTCTTGCTGTTACTCTTTCTAACTTTTAACGCTTTGTTATCAAGAGGAAAGCCCTTTGTCCAAAGGGTAGCCAGGATCTGTATTAACTGAGGATCTTTATTGTCCTCAGTCTGGATACCCAAGGTTCTCAAACTTTGTAGAGACCATAGTCTATTTCCTACGAAACAAACACACACACATACTCATATTCACGTTAAATTAATATTAACTGTGTTAAAGTGTATTTGTTTACTTTGGAAATTACTTGGCAACTAATTTAATTGGCAATCATTTCTTGGCAATTGTACGTATTTGAGGACTCTTGTAAAATAAGATAATATAACCAATTAATTATTTCCAAGTGTAATATCATTTTAATGAATGCTAATTTTAACAAATAGTGCATTTGACACAATGTTACACTTTGTAGGCATTTAATTAAACATCTATTAATATTAACTTGGCAGTTTTTCATACCTCAAAGCCAATAATTTCCTCTCCCCAAAGTTCTGGAGTTTTTATAGGTTTTTAAAAGGCTTGTGCCTGTGGTTCCCCTTAGAGAATGCAATATACAGACAATTGCCTCATTGTCTAGAACTGGTTTGCAGGAGCCTGGAAAGATTAGCTTCACTTCACCTCTAAGACCTATTTTCCGAATCCACTTTTATTCCTTTTTCTTTTTTGTAATGTAAGACTACTGCTATTTATTCATCCATTGATTAAGCTGACTGAATTTGTCATGACAGAAAGAGAGGGACAGACATAGAAAGATTGCACTCATCTGTGGAATATAAAATGGCAGAGTAGGAGACTAATACCCAAGAATAGTAGTTTATAATACCAGGAGGTTGGCTCCATGGCTTGGAAGCTAGCCTCACAGGCTGGGGGAAAGTCATCCCAGATAGAGAAAGGAACACCAAGTAAAATGTGATTGGAAATACCGAGCCAAGAGGGAGATGCACGCTGAAAGTAAACTAGAGACTGTACATGATGGCCATTCAATACCCCTATTGCAAACCACAACACCCAAAAGGAGAGAGAGAGAGAACAAATTGGAATGCTCTGCCACAGAGGTGGAGTGGGGTGGGGGGTATGGGATGGGGGGTAGGAGGGATACTGGGTTCATAATGGTGGAGAATGGACACTGGTGGAGGGATGGCTCTCAAACATTGCATGAGGGTAAAACAAGCACAAAAATGTGTGAATCTGTAACTGTACCCTAACTGTGACTCACTAATTAAAAAATCAATAAATTATAAAAAAAATAAAAATAAATAAAAGAATTAGGCATGAACTCCACATTACTTTTTTTTATTCAGAGTGTTAATGTTATTTTATTATTTTATTATTTTTCCCCTTTTTATTGATTAACCATGAGATACAATTGCAAAGCTTTCATGTTTGAGCTTCGGTCATACAATCATCAAACACCAGTGCACATTTACCACCACCAAAATCCCCAGTATTTATCCCCCAGCCCTGTTTCAACCCTTCCCCCATACTGTCTATCTACTTTGGTTACATTCAATATTTTGACACCAGTCGCACCACCACTCAAACCTGCCAAAAAGGCAATGCTTGACGATTTTTTTGTATTGCTTTTTATGGATAAAATATAATGTCCAGGAAATTCTATGTCGTTCTTTTCTGGGAGCTTTAGTTTAGAGTCTCTGGGTCTTGGCCATTGATGAGACTACATGGCTCCAGGGGCAGTTTGTGGGTGTGACTGCCAAGCTACTGGAAAACTGAGGACCTTGGGGGAGGAGGCCCAGTCCCGATCCAAGTGGGCTTAGAGATCTCAGTCATGGGTTCCCTCTTACCTCTGCATCACTGGTCCTAACTGAGTCTTTTTTTTTAATAATTGAGTCTTTTGATCTCTTTCAAGATTTATGGGTCTCTGAAATAAGGCCAATAAATGAGCTTATATAGCTGAGTCAGAGGTGGTTTGTGGGTGTGGCTCCTACATACATAACTTTTAGTCATTTAATTCCTTGGTAAACTTGGCTCCAGTTGTTGGGGTCTAGCCAAAGGCACAGCAGCAATTTTGGGGTATCTGGAAATCTGAATGTACCATCAGGCTCCTGATGCACTCACCCCACAGGTACAGGTTGACCTGCTGGCAGCACCATACCCCCTTTCCCCCTTTTCTTCCTTTTAATGTAATCTTTTCTTGGACAGTTCAACATAGACTTATTTCTAAGGATCCATATCTGCCAGTAATGTGTCTCACTTCTGAGCACACCAAAGGCATCAATATAATAGAGCCACATGTGTCCATTTCTCTTAATCTGCTTTCCTCCATTTTGAATAATATCATGTGTGGAAAACAATAGATCTAGTTCACTTAAAATTTGATTTCACCAAATTATAGCCTCCCTGAGGTCAGAGACATTGACTGTCACCAATACTTAGAATAATGGCTGGAATATAATAGGCACTCAAAATTTGTGACTGAAATCCAATAATAAACAACTTTGTAACTGCATCTCACAGTGACTGAATAAAAAAAAGAAAAAACTTGGGGCTGGAATGATAGCACAGTGGATAGGGCGTTTGCCTTGTATACCGCCGACCCGGGTTTGATTCCCAGCATCCCATTTGGTCCCCCGAGCACCACCAGGAGTAATTCCTGAGTGCATGAGCCAGGAGTAACCCCTGTGAATCGCTTGGTGTGGCCCAAAAAGAAAAAAAAAGAAAAAACTTTGTTTGTACATTGAAATAATTTATTGCAAAATAATTTTAAATTAAAGAATTTACAACAAATGTTTCTTTTAAAAATGGTTTAAAGTATGAGAATGAGTTCTTAAAACTTTTCTTACCCAAAAAAGAAATTAAAATTAGCACACAGAACACAACTTCCTGGAATTGCAGCCTTGGTCCTCTCCATTTTCAAAAACAAAAGGACTTAATGTAACTAATGGTCTGTTGAATTTCCTTGTTCTAAACCATCTTTCACAAATGATAATACAGTGTTTAGACTTTTATAAAGTGTCATAAAACTACTTGAAATTTTTTAAAGGGTACATTTTTCAGTTTTCTTCTCACAAGGTTTTAAAAATCTTAAAACTCAGTAGCAACCAGAGTCATAATGATCAAAAGACCATTTATAATTCTTGAAGAGAAGGGAGAACTTAAATTAGGAAGTACTCTTCTAAATGCCCACTAATTTCACATGTTCCTGTTGACAATAATAAAATCACAATTATGTGAATGATCTATGAATGTATACCTCTTATCCCACTTATATATTATTTCCAAGATTGATGATGGGTATGATAAATGCAAACAAAATTTTAGTTTGCCTTTGGTTATAGAATAATGCATTAGATAGATCTTTCAGTATTTTTCTTTCTCCCTCTATTTTACTTAACTTGATAGATATCCCTTAGTTCCATCTATGTTGAAGAAAAATGCACAATTTTATCTTTTTTAATGGTGATATAGTATTACATCATGTATATATCACAACTTCTTTATTCATTTGTGTCATTAAGTTAGGTTTTTTTTCATGGCTGTTTTACTAAGTGCTGCCGTGAACATAGATCTACATATATCTTTTTGAAACAATGTTTTTGTGCTTGAGGGATAGATGCAAAGAAGTAGAATCGTGGCTCATGTGGGAGTTCTAGTTTTACTTTTTTGAGGAATCTCTATACTGTTTTCCATAGAAATTGAACCAGATGACATCCCCACCAACAATGAATGAGGGTTCCTTTGACATTAAATCATGCCAACATTGGTTATATCCAGTGTTTTTAATATATAACATTATTACAGATGTGAGATATGTCACTGTTGTTTGGTTTTCATTTCCATGATAATAAATGACAATGAAAATTTTCCATATGCCTACTATCCATCCATATGTCTTCTTTGGGAAAAGTGTCTGTTCATCTTCTTCTCCTCATGATTTGATAAGATTATTGTTTTGTTGTTGTTGAACTTTATGAATGTTTTATATACCTTAGATATTATCTTTTTGTTGTATGCAAGTATTTTCTCCTATTCAGTGAGCATCTATTTATTTCAGCCTGAATTTCTTTTCTTGCTTTACATCTTTTATGCAATTACCAGTCTATGGTCAATGGTAACTAATTAGATACCACATTTATATAATAAAGATTTGCTAAGGTTTTATCTTAAAGTAGCTAATGGAATTGAAAAATAATACTGTTTCTACCATTGGAAAATGTAAAGCATCCTAGTTAGGATAAGCTATGTTTGGAAAGTGGTATCATTGACTATTAAAGGATTATAAATCTGAACTTCAGTTTATAAAATAAAACTTAAGCATTAAAATATTAATGATACTTGCACAGCATTTTCTCTGTTTGAGGAACTAATCTAAATTCTTTTCAGGTTCTTATTTAATCCTCATAACCCCATAGGCATCATTATAACAAATTAGTGGAAGAAAAAACAGATGCAAAATGTTGAATAAATTGTCTTGTGTTACAATGCAGGTAAACAGCAATTTGGCATTAGACTTACACTAATCAAGATACTATTCTTATAGAGTATAATAATTCTGAATTCTTTATAATATTTATCTCAGACTTCAAAAAAGGACAATGATATTTTCTCAAATGTCTAAGTTGGAATAGATTTTTCTATAGGGCACAGATTTTTTTCTCTCAATTTTTTGGTCCATACCAAACTAGAGAAAGTAGGAACAGCAAATATCTATTGAAACTAGTTATTTTCATAGAGAAATCATCATCAAAGCAGCACTGTAGCACTGTCGTTCCATTGTTCATTGATTTTCTCGAGTGGGCACCAGTACTGTCTCCATAGTAAGACTTGTTGTTACTGTTTTTAGCATATTGAATATGCCATGGGTAGCTTTCCAAGCTCTGCCATGCAGGCAAGATACTCTCGATAGCTTGTCGGTCTCTCTGAGAGGGACAGAGAAATCAAACCTGGGTCAGCTGCATGCAAAGCAAATGCGCTACCCGCTCTGCATTCTTCTAAAAAGTTTAAAACATGCCTTATCTAATATAAAGTTAATACATATCAACATAACTATAACTGAAATTTGTTAATGAAACTAGCTAGAGGAAAAGGCTTAGAATAACACAGAAAACAACAACAGCAACAGAAAAATCACCTGAAATGTTTATATTCATCATTATCATCATCCCATTGATGATCGAATTTCTTGAGTGGTCTCAGTAACATCTCCATTAGTCCTAGCCCTGAGATTTTAGAAGCCTCTCTTTACATGTCCTTTCCAATGGTGCCACATTGGAGGCTCTTTCAGGGTCAGGGAATGAGACCCTGAAATGTTTATATTAATGAAAGGAAAAGATATTTGAATGAGATGGATAATTTAAATTTTAAAAGTAAGCTAATTTGTGGCCAGACAAATAGTACAGGTACCACAGATGGTTCCCCAGGAGTGATTACTGAGCACAGCGCCAGGAGAAAGCCCTGAGTGTTTCTGGGTGTGACCCAATCCCCAAAATAGTTAATGTTCTACAAGTTTGTAAAACCCTGGCTTTGGGGTTTTATTATATCGGGAAGGGAGAGTTTGGGTCATACTGGCAGTACTCAAAAATCACTCCTGGAAGTGCTTTGGGGACCATATGTGGTGCCAGGAATTGAACCACGATCAGCATGTGCGAGGCAAATCCCCTGATTTCTGCACTTTTTGAGCCCAGATTTAGACAGAAATAGTCTCTCTCCACTGGAAAATTCATTTGTATTGTTATTTGTTTGTATTTTAGGCTCTGTAATTTATAATATTGTCAAACATAAGATTTGATGCACGTATGTTCCAACATCTCATGCTCCATCAGAGTGACCTAGACACCCAACCTGTCCCTCCACCATGCTAAGCTTAGTTCTGAAGACCAGTTTGTGGGTTTTTTGCCTTTGGTTATTATTTCCTTACAAAGTTTCTTTATACCCCACATATAGAGAGATCATTCTGTGTTTGTCCCTTTCCTTCTGACTTACTTCACTCAACATGATTTCCAGATCCGTCCGCACAGCACAAATTGCATGATTCCATATTTTCTTATACCCTAGTAGTATTCCATAGCACATATACACAGTTTTTCTTTTTGTCCCATCATCTATTCTTGGACATTTGAGTCGTTTATAAATGTTATTGCGAATAGTGCTATAATTAACATGGGAGGGGGAAATCTTAGGGGTGGATGGGTGCACTCACATGCACCCATCTGAATAATTATCTGAATAATTCTGATGGTGTTTGGTGACCAGAGCAATGGGCTCCTGCATGTTGTCTAGAGATGCCTGAGGCCCAAATCCAATGGGATATAAGAAGACCATGACAGAAAATACCTGGGTATAAGAAGGAGGCAGCATCATCAACCTCTGAGGCACCCTCTGTTTGCCTTAAAGGTTCATGAAAATTGACATACTGAGAACTGGGTGTTTCATTGGGTCAAATTCTTAAAAGACAAGCAGGAGTTGGGAACTTCCCTTTGCGGGCAGCCAAAGAAAGATGTAGTTGGCTCAGCAGGGAGAGTTCTCAGTGGAGACTTGGGTGCACTGAACAGAGCACACACGCGACCCTTCAGAGACCACCTCTTCACCAGAGGTTGCCAGCGTTTATCAGCAATATATTCAACCATAGGGAGGCACAGGCAATCATGAACATGAGACTCATAAAAGCAAAAGGCTCAGAAAAGACTTTCTCACATTCCTAGTGTCTTCGGTGCTTAAGGAGGGTCCCTTTTACTTGCTGCCCAAAGCAGTGATGTTCCCTGGCTGCTTCTGTGACTACAGTACAACCACATATGGCTTCCTGAGATACCAGTGTCTCTTAAACAAAATAAGAAATGGTTGTTTTATATCCCAGTCAGAAGAGGCCATAATCGGCTCCCTGGCAGAGTCTGGGCTTCCCATCTCAAGTCTGGTTCACTTAGCAAAAGCTGGTGGTGGAACTCTGTGCCTGCACCCTCTCCAAATAGCTGGAGGTAGAAAAGGGGGTTTGGCTTAAGAAAGTTTAGGACCCCTTGAGTTACACTTTCAGGTAAACTCTTAATTCAACAAATAGTCATTTAAAAAGAAAAAGGAGTAGGAATTAGAGCAATAAAACCAAAACCATCATATTATCAAAACCATTAATTTCTAGGGGTCACACTGAGTACCTTGGATGCATCAGAAAAATGAAAGCTGGAGGAGAGAGATGAGTGTTCTATAATCAGGACCAGGAAAATTGAAATATCAATTTGCCTTCCCTAAAAAAGTGTCTAGCAGAAAGTAATAGGCTGCCTGCTTGTGAGGAAAATTAAATTCACATATGTACATGCATAGAGTATGTTTTTTTAAAACTTATTTTTTAAATCTTTTTATTTGAATTCAGTGATCTATATTGACAATAATTTATTAGTTTATTGATTGATTGATTGATTGCTTTTGGGTCACACCCGGCGATGCACAGGGGTTACTCCTGGCTCATGCACTCAGGAATTACTCCTGGCTGTGTTCGAGGGACCATATGGGATACTGGGAATCAAACCTGGGTCGGCCGAGTGCAAGGCAAATGCCCTACCCGCCGTGCTATCACTCCAGCCCTGGCTATAAAATTTTGCGAGAATAAAATTCTTTGCCTCCAAAAAAGTCTTGATGCCTTAAAAATACTGTATGATATTTTCACGGGGAGCAGAGAATTTTTAATATTTTTACCATCATTTTTGAAAACTTGCATTCTTTTATTTTTATTTTTTTCTCGTTCACTTTTCTCTCTTTGTAAAAACCTCATTTGGCTTCATCCATAAGGAACCTAAATTAAATATTAACTAAAATAAAATCACAGTCTAGAAGCTCCAGGCTTCATAACTTTAAGTTAAATGATTTCTTTTGCTCTTGCCTTTTTTTGGAATGCTCAGCTCCATTTAGACAGTATAAGGAATGACATTGTGAACAGCAGAACAAAAGGGAAAACAATATCTAAATGAGACTCTCTGAAGGTCGCTGTTGAGTCATTAGAACACACATAACTTTGTAGTAGATACATGATCCTTTCTGTACCTCAATTTATTTATGTGAAAAGTGGACGTTTTTACTACTAATTACATGAGATAGTAATAATGTTTGATATCATTTTTTCTGAATTGGCCAAAGAGCATCGTGTTTTAAATCAGATATTCATGAATCACAAATCACGAAATCCCGTTGATCGTCGATTTCTCGAGCGGGCTCAGTAACCTTTCCATTCATCCTTTCCCTGAGATTTTAGAAGCCTCTCTCCACTCAGTGGTCTTCCCAATGATGCCGCATTGGAGGCTCTTTCAGGGTCAGGGGAATGAAATCCAGCTTGTTACTGGCTTTAGCATATGAATACACCATGGGAAGCTTGAGAGGCTGTCCCATGTGGGCAGGAAACTCTCAGTAGCTTGCTAGTTTCTCCCAGTGGAAGAAGTAGGTTATGAGATATCTTCTGGGAACTTGCTTTTAAGTCTCTGGATGTTAGCCATTGATAGGATTACACACACCTGGGTTCCTCTGCTGGTACCTTCATGCGTGAGGCTTGTCCGAACGTGTGGAGAGGGGCCTTGAGCATGGCTGTGCCTAGGTTTCAGTGGTCTTTGGCCACCAGGAGCTCGGCTCAGGGCGGAAAAGGAAGCTGGAGCCCATCCCCTTCGAGGGGACCCAGGAAAGACAGTCAGGCATGCAGGCAAGAGACTCTGCCAAATCAGATCTTAGCTCTCTTATTAGTCATGTTCCCCAAAGAAACCAATCTTCCTAAGCTTTTGTTCCTTTTATGAAAATGGAGATATCAGTGGGTTCTTGATTTGTTTTAAATGAGTTAAGTGAATTCATTTATATAAAGTCCCGTGAGCCATTTGACATGCAAGTTCTTAGTAGAACTGCTGCAAATGGTGCTGCTCATGTAATTAGGTAAAAGGTGACAAACAAGAGCCATGGGGATGAGACCTGGGATGTTAGATTCAAAATCAAATCCTTCTGGGCTGAAAACTTAAAAAAAAATAGGCCAACAAAGGAACAACAAAAGACAACTAACAACAAAAGACGCTCCCTTCAAATAACATTAATGCTCAACTTTAGATGTTCCACAAATTACGAGTGTGATACCTGGGAAGGATTTCTGGGTTCTGATTCCCTTCTTTCAGGTTCAGTAAGTAGATGTTAAATATTGCACTCCAGAACTTCAGAACTCCAGAACTCCAGCATTCCCAGCTGCTTATCCCGGAAGGGAACATGAAATGAGGCCCCTGTAACCATGCCACCAGACTCTGAGCCAGGCTGTTTTCACTCCGGAAGCCCCAGAGGGGAGCGGGTGAGAGCCCTCCCCGCCCCAAGGGACACAGCCCCAGCAGCCGACCTCCACTACCCAACCACCGCCAAGCTCCAGGCCTCTTTCCACACGCTCGGGCTGAGCCTCACACGAGTGAACATATTCCTGGACACATTATCATAGAGGTAAATAAATATATATGCCTCTTGGAGAGCCCGGCAAGCTACCAAGAGTATCCTGCCTGCACAGCAGTGTCTGGCAAGCTCCCCATGGCATATTCTATAAGCCAAAAATAGTAACAATAACAGGTCTCATTCCCCTGACCCTGAAAGAAGCCTCTAATCGTTGGAAAAGATGAGTAAGGAGACTGCTAAAATCTCAGAGCTGGGATGAATGGAGATATTACTGGTGCCCCCTTGAGTAAATCGATGAACAATGGGATGACAGTGATACAGTGATAAATATTGCACATTTGTCAAAGGGAATTCTCTGACCGCTGTTATGGTCCTGGTTATGTGTATCACCCAGATTGATGGCTGTGGGCTCTACAGCCAGCTTCACGGAGGCTGGTCAGCTCTTTGTACTAGGGTGGGGGCAATGGAAAGAAAAGAGTTATTAAATTTTGAATTGTTTTTAAGTGTAGAACCCAGTGTTTTTAAAGTTACACTTAGAAAGGATCAGTTCTTTCTTACTAATCTATATGAACCAGCCTGTAGACTGAACAAATGGGCCTTAGCAGATATGAGTTTGACTTTCTGATTTGACCTATATTCTCTTCAAGGACGTATATTAGCTGATCACTCACTTGGCTATCATAGCAATGTCAAATTGCTGTGAACTCTTATGAATATTTACTTTTAATTTTTATACTTTGCTTCAGTCTGGCAACAGATATTTTTAGTGCTGCTGTCCTATCCTATCATAATGCTGCTTCCAAACAAAAATAACAACACCAGTAAATTTAGTGAAGATAAAATTAAAACATCAAAAATAGAAAATTTAAAAAGTGTTTTTGCCAATTTAGCTCAACTGCCCTGTGTTTCATGTCTAAATTCTCTGGCATTGTGGAAAGAGTATGAATATTGATGTCAGACATAACTGTATTTTAATCCAAGCTCAACTGCTTACCAGCTGTGTATCTTTTAGAGTTATTTCTAAGAGCCCTTGTTTCTTCACCTATAAAATGTGAGCTTTTATTCCAACTGCATAGATTATGATGTGAACTTTTTATACCTTGGTTGGCTCAGGTAGGAACTAACAAAGAGGTTATTTCACACTGTGCATTTAGGATTTTAGTATGAACTTTGCCATTTTAATTAACTAGAAGCTGTCATATAAACTGTACACACTGCATCTCTTGCTAAAATCCAAAATAGCCTTTCCATTTGAGTTTGGACTAGATTCATTATATTTAGATACAACAATTTTGATTATATCTAATTGAAAAGTTCTGGATCTCTTCAGACCAACTTTTAAGTAAAGCATACCTTTGTCACTGACATATGACAAAGGTTCTCAGAACTTTGTGAAAAAAAATTCTTTGGGCAGTTTGTTAAAATGTAAATTATCAGGGTGGTAGTATAGCACAGAGGGCATTTGCCTTGCATGAAGCAAAAGTTTGATCTCCTGAGCATCTCCAGATATGGACACAAACAAACAAAGTAAATCCCCTGATCCAGGCAGTAACAACTCTGATTGATCTGTTCTTGAGTAAAGGCCTAAAAGTTATAACCAACAACTTACCTACTTCATACAATTCTGATGCAGGTGGCTTATGAATCATATTTGGGGCAAGAGTCCAAATGGCAGGAGTACATAATTTGTATGCAAGATACCCAGGTTCAGTGTCAACACCATACTATCTCTGAAGCACCACCATGTGTGTCCCCCTCAAAATCAATGTACTTTCTCTCTATTTTCACAGAAACACTGTTTTTATTTGTTTTTGTGTTTGTTTGTTTTGCTTTCACAGGAGCTAGCTTGAGGAATTCTTTTTTTTCCTTTTTTTCTTTTTTTTCTCTTTTTTCTTTTTTTTTTCTTTTCTTTTTTTCCTTTTTTTTCCTCTTTTTGCACTTGAGGAATTCTCGTAATGGGATTCTGCTGCATCTTGATCATGCTGGTACCTATATATGTAATAAAATTTCATGGCACTAACACGTAAAAGACATAGATAGTTAACGTTCTATAGAAACAGCTTTTGTACTGAGATGTATTTATTATTTGGGGTTTCAGTGGCTTATATTCCTAACATTTCTAACCTACCAGTGAAAAAACTCGTTTGTCTTTAATAACCTAGTGAATTAACCTACTGTTGACTTGCTCAGACTAGCTTCGTTAAATGTCTAGGATGTTTCCTCGGTCAGATATAGACATCTACAGCTTAAGTCTAAGATAACATACCATCAGTTTTCTCTCTGATAGTATTCCTTCACATTTAGTTAAGTGGGTTGATTAGATATACTGTTTAAATCGTCTGGGGGGAAACAGATGATCCTAAAAGTACATCACTTTGTATACTGAAACAGACTTTCGTTCTCATTGAAGCCTAGGCTAAACATCCCTTGTCATCAATAATTTTAGTCTAACAAAAGATTTGGAGTCTTATGTATGGAAGTTATCATTTTCATGTGAATGCTTTGTTTATCATTATTTTATCTGTAACGATGCAAAGAGATATTCAGTGATATCAAGAAATCACTATAAATTTCTGTGGTGTTCTAGTGAGGTGTGAGAATAGAATTCTAATCCTTTAACGGTATATACTGAATATTTATAGGTGAATCTAATGTTGTTTGTGAAGTGTGATTTGCTTTACAATAATTGAGGATCAGAGACAATAGAGTGGGGATATAAATGGAACAATATTGGCCTGATTGGCCTGTGGAACTGGAGAGACAGGACGAGGATTATGGCACTTTCCTTGCATACAGCTGATCCCAGTTCAATCTCTGGTACAATCTAATTCCCCCAAATTATTATCAGCAGCAAATCTGGGCACAGCACCAGTAGTATCCTCTCCCAGCTACCAAGATTGGCCATGCATTGCTAATTGTTGAAATTGTATAATGAGGACATACATATTTTATTGACTTTTGTATTCTATTTGAATTATTTTAAATAAATATGTCAAAGGAAAGGGTAATCAAAATTAGAAGTTGCCTTAATAATATGCATAGTAATGTCATTTGGTGGGCTTATTGGAAAGTAAACTAACCCAATAAGACTTCATACTTTTGTCCAAAGGTATAGAATTCCTAAAGTTCTCACAGAGGAAGAATGCACGATCTTCTTTAACAGGTCTCTGATAGCATGATGTCTAACACAGCCAGGAAGTATCCATTTGCCTACTACAATTCTTGGCTTACATCTGAAGTATTTCATTTTGACTGTTGCAACAGCAAGTCCTTGTTCTAAAATAGGCAAGAATCAAGAAAAGTATTGTACAGGGCATTAGTGCTTATGTTTATTTCCCTTTTTTTTGTTCCTTAAGGTTATGAATATCTTAATAAAATTTATATTATCTTTGATTTAGTGGTGAATTTAATGTAGTTTGTACAGTTATTGATTCATAACGATGTACAGTTAAGATTTATGTAACATATAATGCAATGTTATTTAAATAAAAATTAAATAATTTCAAATAACAGACAATCTCAGAAACTTCTCTGAGTAAGGCTTCTTTTAGAACCATTTCCCTGCAGGGTACTGGCCAGATTCCCAGATGGAGGGGGCAGAGCCCTTAAGAACAGACTTGAACTCAGATGTGACCCACCCCCTCCAGACTGTACTCTTCATTTCTTCCTAATAACACACCTACATATTTTTAGCACCTTTTTATCCTTCCAGGTAATAAATTGTGCTTTAAGAATATCTATCCCCTGAGTCATTTTGAAAGACAGAAACAAACAGCTTTTCCTCCTACAGATGAAGCCCCACAAAATGAACAAACTAAACATTAGAATTACTAAGCCTTATCATTCTTCCAGCCAGCATCCCCTGTAGACTTCCTGTGAAAAGCATATTGAGCATATAGGTTTCAGTACATTTATATATTTCAGTACAGTGCATGTTGTTGGAAAAATATAAAAATAATATATTGGAAAGTAATAATTTATTGGAAAGTAAACTAATCCAATAAGACTTCATACTTTTGTCCAAAGGCATAGAATTCCTAAATTTCTCACAGAGGAACCATTTTTCACTACTCTGGAAAAATGACTCAAACTATGTGAGTAAATACTTGGAAGATGTAATATATTAAGAGTGATCATAGTTTTTATTTATTTATTTATTTTTTAAAAATTTATTTATTTATTTATTTATTTTTCATTAGTGAATCACCGTGAGGGTACAGTTACATATTTATACATTATTATGCTCATGTCTCCCCCATACAAAGTTTGAGAACCCATCCCTTCACCAGTGCCCATTCTCCATCACCAGTAAACCCAGGGTCCCTCCCACCCTCCCCAGTCCTGTCTCCCCCACCCCAAACTGCCACTGTGGCAGGGTATTCCCTTTCGTTCTCTCTCAAAGAGTGATCATAGTTTTTAAAAATCTTCTAAAGCTATGTTTTTAAAATAAATTGTCCCAAATAGGTACAAGAATCACACAGGAGTTGGGTGATCATAATCTTGCATTGAAAAATCATTACAGGGGCCAAAGAGATAGTACAGTAGAGAGGGCGCTTGCCTTGAACTTGGCTGATGTTGCCTCAGTTCTCAGCCGCATATGGTCTCTTGAGCCCCTCTTGGAGTTATTCCTGAGAAAAGAGCTCATAATCCTTGAGGACTGCCAGATATACACCCCAAACAAACAAAAAATCATGATGAGCTGCAGAGAACCTGCTCTGTGCAAGAGAGTCTGCACCTATTTTTGGTGACACATAGCCTGCTGGATAGGAATTGTTACCTTTCATATAAGATGAGGAAAGTCAATGGGATTAAGGAATTCAAGAAATGGTAGAGGCAGACTTCAAGTGTAGGCCTAAGCTAAAGCTCCACATGCCTTCTTGAGTCTCATTTCTCAAATGCCTTCTCTAGGTCCAGTCTGCTACACAAGCCACAAGCACAGTTTGATGCAGGAAACTGTGGACCTTTGGACTCTGCCCTTTTTGCTTATTATGGCATTTTATACCACTCACTCTAGAATGTAGAGTTGTTGACTATGTCTCCTTCTAGGATAAGAGGCTGCTATGCTTTCTGTTCATATTACTATTGCCTGTGATAGTGCGATGGATGTAGCCATGTAAATAGGGGTCAACAAAATGTGTGGAGTCAATGAGTGCAGGTGCTCCTATCTCACAGGAGTCAAATGGATTCTAACATTTTTTTTTAATTTTTGGGTCACACCCTGTGACGCTCATGCTCATGTGTTACTCCTGGCTCTGAACTCAGGAATCCCCCTGGCAGTGCTGGGGGACCATATGAGATGCCGGGTATCGAACCCCGATCAGTTGCATGCAAGGCAAATGCCCTACGCACTGTACTATCGCTCTGGCCCCAGGATTCTAGTATCTTTCAGGACCAGAATTCACCAGCAATTCTAGAGTGGGAGATCAACTTCATAGATTACTGAACCTACATCTGCCAACATAATTAAAACAGCTTTCAGAATTTGTTTTGTGGAAATTACTTATATATTTTCCCTCACTCAATTTCAGCACACTTAAATCTTTGCTCTAACAGAATTTCCTTTCTTTCCCCAGTAGGTGGAAGGAAAGCTAGGGACATTGGTGGCTGGAAATGTGCACTGGTGAAGGGATGGGTATTGGAACATTGTATGACTGAAACTCAATTATGAACAACTTTGTAATCGTGTATCTCGTGGTTATTCAATAAAAACTTCTGTTAGTTTGCTTTGTTTAATTTTGGAGTTACCCTATTTGTATTCAGAAGCTACTCCTGGCTCCATGCTCAGGAGTTGTTCCTGGTGGTGTTCAGAGAATCACTGAGCTCCAACCCTTTAAGCTATTTTCTTGAATAACTCCTATAAAAATGATGCATAGTACTTCTCACTGTAATTAAGTGTGTTTACTAAGAAATTAAATGTTGGCCCTCAAAGTTTTGTAGTATCTTGATGATTATATATTTTTCTAAATGAAATATTTCAAATCATAAGTCAAGTTTTCTTTTGTACTCATATCTCAAAATATGTCACTGAAAGGTTAAAAAGATAGTACAGGTAAAGCTCTTGCCTTGCATGTGGTTGTCTCCAGTTCAATCCCTGGTAATGTATATGATCCTGAGTACTTCCAGGAGTGATTTCTGTGCATTGAAATAGGAATAGCCTCTGAGCATCACCAGGTATAAACCCCAAACAGAAATAAAGCAAAAAAACCCTTTCCTAGAAATATCTGCCAGTTGACAAGTACTTATATCAGGGACTTGAGAGATAGTACAGAGGGTATTTGCTTTGAATACAGCTGACCCAGGTTTGATCCTCGACATCCTGTATTGTTCCCCAAGCACCTCGAAGAGAAATTTCTGAGTGCAGAGCGAGGTATAGAACCCTATGCATCGCCAAGTGTGCCCCATCCCCCTCAAAAAAGTACTGATATTAGTGGCATATGCTACACAACATACTATACAGTATACATGAATATACAATATATCCTATGCAACATACCACAATCTCTCTGGATTTGATTCTCATTATTTGTGCATAGGGCTTTGGCGGTTTTATTGCTGACTTTTTTTTTCTTGAATGATCCGTTCTCTTTTTACAATTATCAGATACTGATTAAAGTAAGCACAATTCTTTTTTAAAATCAAAAGGTTAAAATCACTTACTGAGTATGTTTATTAGCTTATGCCATACAACCAGTCAACCCAAAACTTACTGATTTAAAACCACAGTGCTCATATAGTCTCAGGATTTTTTTGGGGGGGGGTCACACCAGGCAATGCACAGGGGTTACTCCTGGCTTTGCACTCAGGAGTTACTCCTGACGGTGCTCAGGGGACCATATGGGATGCTGGGAATCGAACCCGGGTCGGCCGCGTGCAAGGAAAACGCCCTACCCGCTGTGCTATTGCTCCAGCCCCTAGTCTCAGGATTTTGTAAATTGACTGGGTAGTTGCTCCATTTGGGCCCACCTATGCTCACTCCACAACTGTCTGTAGCTTAGCCATTTTAGGGTCAGAAAGATCCTGTCTAGCAGCTGTGCTGGCTGTCGACTGGATGTTTCAGTGCTTTCCCACTTAGCCTCTCCAAGTTAGTTAGACTGACTTTCATAAATTGCTGTCACATTTGTGTGTGTGTGTTTGGGTCACAACTGGTGATGCTAAGAGGTTCTCCTGGCTCTACATTCAGGAATTATTCCTGGCATGCTCAGGGGACCATACGGGATACAAGGAATCAAACCTGGGTTGGCTGTGTGCAAGGCAAATGCACTGCCTGGTGGGCTATTGTTCTGGCCTGTCAGAGTAGAATGTTGTCCTAAAGCACGATGCACAAGGTCTATTATGGTTTTACAAGTGATGTACTGTCATCACCTTCTATTGATCAAAATAAGTGAAAAATACAGCCATATGTAAGGAATGGGGAAATGAACTGCAACTCTTAATGGGGGAAGCAGCTATAAGTTTGGGGAGAAAATGTTACAGTCAACTTTGACAATCATCAGCCACAGAAAGTTTTAAACTCTCTGGTATCAAATGAAATGTCTTGCCTTGCTCAAAACTAAGCTTATCCTCTTGAAAACCCAATCATAGCACAATGCCTCCGCTGTCATCTCCCATGAGTTAGAATCTAAGACTTTGCTCAGCATTTGCAATACAGTTCAGTGTTTGGTGAGTGTTCAATCTGTTAATTGTTCTTTTATTCCCACCTGCAAGGTGACATGGGGGGAAAGAACAAAGGGCTATATTCACAATCATGATAGATTTCTCCCCCAAATAAGAATAACATAGGGGGGACTTCGCCGCGCCCGCAGCTCCAGTATGACTGAGGAGGACAAGGGAGCTGCTTTGGACACCAGCAGCCCACCAGCAACCTGCAGTATGTGATTTGAGTGTTTCCGCCAGGCCCCCCGTGCCGGGGCCCCCTTTTTTTTTTAATCTCTCTCTCTCTCTCTCTCTCTCTCTCTCTCCTCTCTCTCTCTCTCTCTCTCTCTCTCTCTCTCCTCTCTCTCTCTCTCTCTCTCTCTCTCTCTCCTCTCTCTCTCTCTCTCTCTCTCTCTCTCTCTCTCTCTCTCTCTCTCTCTCTCTCTCTCTCTCTCTCTCTCTCTCTCTCTCTCTCTCTCTCTCTCTCTCCCCTCAACCTCTCCTGGGCACAGCACAGCCTCCACCCCACTTCTTTGAGCACAAAATGGAGACACGCACCCAAATGCGCGGCGCGGCTGGCGGGAGATCGAGGGCGGGGAAGTACCGGTCTCCACCCACTTCGGACACTTAAAGAGAGTGCAGCCACGTGGGCTTTCCCACTTCGCCGCGCCCGCAGCTCCAGTATGACTGAGGAGGACAAGGGAGCTTTCCCACTTCGCCCGTGTGGGGGCCCGGTATTTCTCTAGGTTTTCCCATCTTATGAGCACCATAAAAGGGTAAAAGATTGTAGTGATAGAATTTCAGGCAGAATTTTCCCTGGACTTTATACAGAAACCCAAAACCGCGCGGCAGCTGCCGCGGCCGCGCAACCTACTGTCATCTAATCATCAGCAATATGAAATGGTTCCTTTTTAACGGGTTGGACTTTGGTGGGAAACCCTAACAAGAATAGTAAGTTTTTTGTTGAAATATTGAAGGCAACCAAAATGGTAGCCATCTCTCTAGATTGAACTAAGCCATATCCCCACGCCAGCTGAGAAGAAATATCCTTCTTTCTCGGGAAGAAACGCGGCGTGGCGTTAACCATAGTATGATGTCCATTAAGTTGACACGGACCTGGTGGCATGGGAATGGGATACAAGGGAATAAAGTATTATGTACATGGAACAGCGGGATGCTGGTGGAATCTCAAGCCGGGGCCGATACCAGCACACTACTTTTGGTTCCAGAAACTGCAGACTTTCTACCAGACTATCAACTAAGCCAGAGCCCCACACCGGCTGATGACAGGAAATAACCATCTTTTCCGGTTTTTTTCCTTTGTCAGGCAGCGTGGTGAATACTAAACAGGCGTGAACTTGGTGGCGCGGGTCGTGGGGGGAAAAAATAGAAAAGTTATGTAACAAACAATGGGACTTGCTTGAAACCCTAGCAACAATAGCGAGTAATATGTTGAAACAGAATGTAACCAAGATAAAGCGTAAACTAAGTGAAACTTATCAATTACAAGGGCGGGGACTGGGGGGGGTGCGCGAGGTATACTGGGGTGGTTGGTGATGGAATAGGGGCACTGGTGAAGGGAAGGGTGTTTGAGTATTGTATAATTGACATAATCCTGAGAACTATGTAACCCTCCACATGGCGATTCAATAAAATTTAAATAAAAAGTTAAAAAAAGAAAAAAAAAGAATAACATAGGGGGGAGTTCAATCACTTTCATCACCAGTAGTGCTGGGAGGGTTTATGCAGTAACATCTTTAAGATCTGCACTATGGGGAACTTAATTTAGACAGCAGTGCACTGACAATGCATTCCCAAGATGTAACAGTAGCACAAAACTATCTTTCCTACAGACTTTTACAAAAGATTTTTACACTTGGAAGGGTTTGGGAGGACTAGATAGAGTGCTGGGGGTTGAACCCAGGTTGTCTACATGCAAGACAACTGCATTACCCCTGTACTATCTCTCTGGCTCTCAAGTAAAAAGTCTTTTTTAAAAATCATGTATAATAACAACAACAACAACAACAATAATAATAATAATAACAGTGTTGACACACACTTGTTGAGTGTAAGGATCAAAAGACAGAGAAAACCAAACAACCATTTCTCAGAGAGATTCTGACTACAAGCACAGGCTATTTGAAGACTATTTTTTACTGAATTATCATATGCAGTAAAATCACTAGGGAGTCACTAATTTGAAATATTAACCATCTGGACTAATGTAAAGCTAGTGAGAAAAAGGGGTAATTAAGAATTTCTTAATTTATTATGCTTCCATTTCCTTTAATGGGGTTCTCTTTCTTTATACCTTATTTTTCTTTCTCAGAGTTCAGTATTTCCTCACAGCATAAAAATTTGACTGAAGTAAAAGAAAGTGATTTAGTATTTATTGTTATAAATCTTAGGAGTTACTTTCCCTATACTATCCCAGTTTAATACACTGATATGAAAGCACTATATTCTGCAATATATTTTACATGTGGATAGACTAGGGAAAAATCTAGCCATGGGAAAAACTCCACAACTAAATGTTAGCCCGCAGTAAGGCAGTCATGGGAAAACTATATATACGTGTGTCTTAATTTAATAAAATTCTTTAAAATCCTTCTCTGTGTTTGCTCTGCCACTAGGTGAAACGTACTTTGAGAATAAAAGGAGATGAAAGAGAAAGGTGTATATTTAGTTTCTCCTGTGTGCTAGGCATTTTGGTTTTGTTGCTTTTATTTAGATTCTAAGAGCAACTCTGTAGTGGAAAGATTGAGAGGCACTAAGAACAGGCACAACTATTGAATAACAAAGCCAGAACTCAAACTCAGATTTGTGTCTCTTAAATGTGTAACATTATGACATTTTTTACTTAACTTCTGCATGTTTAATTAATTAAATTTATGTTTTTGCTATATCCAGCAGTACTCAGGGCTTATTTCTGGTTTTTACGTATGCTCAGGGAACACACCCAGTAATGCCTGGGGTACCATATGTGATGCTGGGAGGATCAAACCAGTATAGGTCACATCCACAATCCACATGCCTTAATCTCTGTACCTCTGTAACCTCCAGCCCCTGAACGTCCTTATATTTCAACCTTTACATAATTGAGGTGTTTGCTGTTGCCATTTCGTAAGGTGGATTTCCTGGATTTTTAATAATTCTTATTATTTATAGTGTGCCTTCTTATTTTACACTGCCTCTGAACTTAGGTAAAGGGACTGTGAATTGAATTGGGTTATGTTTGATTAAATATTTATCTCTACATTTCTTCCCACCTCCTCTTTGATTCTAAGAATAGCTAGCTAGGTTTTAGAATACAGGTGGTATTCAAGGACACTGTTATGAAAACTAGCTCTTTGGAAGTCAAATTAAAAGTATTGTCTTTTATTACATTTTGATTGCACTTCACATCCTATAACCTACCATGTCTAATCCTTGAATTGATAATTACCAAAGCTGATTGAAGAGTACTTGGAAATTTGTTATTCTTCCTACCTTACTTTTATATGTATTTGAAATTTTAGGTTAAAAATGTTCAAAATTCACTTATTTGAAAGATAACAAAAGATGTTACCTATCAATGAAAAACATTTTAGTATTTTTCCCCAATTTTATTTTATTTTAATAAAGTAGTTCACAGTAATGTACAATACTCAGTATGTCAACACCAATCCCATCACCATGATACCTTTCCATCACCTTTAGTTACCCTCCCCACCACCCAAGTCTGTCACGTGGAGAGGAGTGTAAAAACTTATGCGGCCACTTCCAGGGATTCTGAGATTTTGGAGAGGATGATACAACTTGTGGCTCTCTTATGAGGTTTATTTGTCAGTCTCTGGATCATGGCCATTAATGAGTTTAAATAGTGCTGGTAGCCATGGCTGCCAGGCGCCAGAAAACAGGAATATGGGTGGAGGTCGCCAACTTCCGACTCTGCAGAAGCCTGGGGGTTAAAAAAGCTGCATACCTGGGGTTTTCAGTGGACTCATTCTCATGTGTGAGAGGCTTGACTGGAGCCCATGGAGATCTGCTGTGAGCATGGGGACAATTGGGTTCTGGAGGTTAATGGCAGCTGGGGTTCTGCCGAGGTGGGTGGAGGGATTCGATGGCCCAGCTCCCTTTGTCCATTATGAAGTTCAGCCTGGCGTGGTATCTGAGATCATCTCTGCAGTTTGTGGCTCTCTTGCAAGATTTATTTATCAGTCAAAATTTTTGAATATATTTCACATTCACCCTTCTCTTAAAAAATGTATGATTGTTGCTTTCCAACCATCTTATATCTCACTCTTGCTTCCTTTGTACTGGACTACCAAAAGGAGTTTTTCTGGATATTTCTAAGATTATTATTTGATCAAATATCTCATTTATCTTTCTATTTGTAAGTCATTTTAGCAGGCATGACCAATTTTCTCTAAGAATTTCTCTAAGAATCTCTAATAAATAACTCCTTTGTGGTAGAAACATGTAAGAGCAGTGCATTTCTGATTTTCCTTACAAATGTAAAACTTTAATTTTCAAGTGTAAAACTTTAATTTTCAAGGTGTATCACTATCACTGTCATCCCATTGCTCATCGATTTGCTCGAACGGGCACCAGTAACATCTCCATTTTGAGACTTGTTACTGTTTTTGGCATATTTAATTCTACCAGAGGTAGCTTGCCAGGCTCTGCCATGCGGGCAAGATACTCTCAGTAGCTTGCCAGGCTCTTCGAAAGGGGCGGAGGAACCGAACCTGGGTGGGCCGCATGCAAGGCAAATGCCCTACCGCTGTGCTATCTATCACTCCAGCCCTTTCAAGGTGTATACTTCTATATTAATAAGTCAAGGACCTAGGGTTTCTCCACAAACTCTTCACAAACCTAGAACATGACAGTGCAACTGAACCCCATGATGACCAGTAGCAAAGGTAAAACAGGACAGCTCCTGATACCAGCAATTTCTGGCGATATGTTGTTTGCATTCTAGGTATTTGGAGACTTTAAGTTTCATATATGTATACATATGTGGAGAGGAGTGTAAAATACATATATATATATATACATATACATATATACATATATATATACTTTTTACAAGAATAGATGCCATTTAAATAAACTTTAAGCCTTTAGTTCACTTTACGTCTTTTAAAAAACTTCATTGCATTCTTTAAAAAAAATTATTTTTTGAATCATGGTGAGATACAGGTACAATGTTGTTCACAATTGGGTTTCAGTCATAGAATGTTCCAACACCTGTCCCTTCACCAGTATATGCTATACATTTCCCACCATCAATATCTTCAGTATCCCTCCCACCCTGCTACCCCCACCTGCCTCTATGGCAGTCACTTCTCTGTCTCTCTCTCTCTCTCTCTTCTTATGGTTTGTAATACAGATATTGAAAGATTATCAGGTTATTATGTATATCCCTATACCTACTTTCACATTCAGTTCTTGTGCAGAGTGGTGATCATTTTTTATTATTATTGTCATACTGGTCCGTTCTCTATCTTAGCTACCCTTTGCCCCCTCTCCTCCTCTCCCCCCACCCAACACCACCACCACCACACACGCACTTGTGGCAAACTCCTAACCATTGACCAGTCTTCCTGGTCCATTTTCCCCAGCTTTGGATATTAGTCTCATATTAAACAAAAAAAATCAAACAAATGAATGTAGTCATTCTATATCTGTCCCTCTCTTTCTGACTCCTTTCACTCAGCATGATACTCTCCATGAACATGCATCGAAAAGCATGTTTCATTACTTCATTTGACCTAACAGCTGTGCTGTAGTCTATTGTATAAATGTACCATCATTTCTTTAACCAGTCCTCTGTTCTCAGGCATTGGGTTGTTTTCAGATTCAGGCTATTGTGAATAGTGCTGCAATTAATTTAGAAGTGCAGATTACATTTCTGTTGTTTGGGGGCCCCCAAGATATATTTCCAGAAGTGGTATTGCTGGGTCAAATGGAAACTTAACTTCTAGTTTTTTGAGGAATGTCCATATTGTTTTCCAAAAAGTCTGGACCAGTTGGCATTCCTTCCAACAATGGAGAGTCCCTCCACCCCACCTCTCACCACCCCTCCCCTCATCAGTGCTAGTACTGGTTGCTTTTGTTCTTATTGATTTTCCCAGTTTCTGGGAAACATCAATAAGATGTGAAATGATATCTCATGTATCTCTCTGATAGTGATATAGAGCATTTTTATGTGCCTTTTTAACATTTGTATTTCTTCTTTGAGGAAGTTTCTGTTCATTTCTTCTTCCCATTTTTTGACGGGGTTGGAAAGGTTGTACCAGTGCCTTATATATCTTGCATATTTAAGTCTTACCAGATGGGTATTGGGTAAATAATTTATCCCATTCCATGGGCTGTCTTTGTATCTTAGTCACCATTTCCTTTGAGGCGCAGAAGCTTTTAGTTTAATGTAGTCCCATTTGTATATCTTTGCTTCCACTTGCTTGGTCAGTGGTCACTTTCAAATCACAATATGAAAAATTAATTGAAATTTAAATTCAGTTAAAAATTAAATTTCATGAACTCTGTGAAAATGGTTTTATGTGCTTAAAATTCATATTGACTTTTATCTGAATACAAGAGTACTCTGTTGTATCATATTCTGAACAAGTGGTTTAATAAATAGACTTCATTTCCAACTAAAATAAGAGGGTTCCCTCCTGTATTTCCACTACTCATTGTAGCTCAGTCTTGGGTATTTTTCACCCAACTTCAAAAACTGTAGCTTCAACTGTAATGTCATCTGTCTAATTACTTCTTAAAAGAAGTTTTCAAGTAGTTATTTGCCCAATATACTGACTTGTAAATCTCATGATGAAGATCACAATGCAAAGCAATATTGTTTGCATTTAGCTTGTTTTTGTTACCACCTTCTAAAATTTGTTACTTATATAACATGTTGGAATTAAGCATTTTCTGGAACACAAAATAAGCTTTTTTTCATTCAAATATAAATTATAATTCTACTGTTTTTGTTTATTATACTTTATGTTAAGGCCAGTTTTTCAAAAGACTACCAGAGAAACAGTACCTACAATTAAAGTATGCCACCAGAAGGAGGCAGTCATGCTTCAGTTGCATATTATAAGGCTCAAGTCCCATACTTGGAACTGTGGGGTTTTTCTTCTGCCTCAGGTATTTTTTTTTATTTTTTCAAATTTTTGCTGTGTTGTCACTTATTTTTCATAACTAAAACTTAACAACATAAAACACAAACCAATTTCGGAATGCAGCGGCTGCTGGCAGAAATACCTCTGGACTTAATTACTAAAATACCAGAATCCCAAAACTGGGTGGCCGCCTTCACGACTGTGCAACATCATACAGCTCTTTGTTATCAGCAATAGAAAACATGATGTACTGATGCCATTTTGACATGTTTGATTGTTGGGGGAAGAACTCCAAGTAATAATAGTGGGTTTTCTGTCCAAAATTGAGTGTAATCAAAGTAAAGAGAGAAAAAAGTGAAAATCACCTGTCACACAGGCAGGAGGGGAGTGGGGGGGGCGGGGTATGCTAGGGTTCTTGGTGGTGGAACATGTGCACTGGTGAAGGGATGGGTGTTTGATCATTGTATGACTGAGACTTGATCCTGAAAGCTCTGTAACTGTTTTCATGGTGATTCAATAAAAAATAATAATAATTAAAAAAAAGTGGCATCATTGGGAAGCTCAAGTAAAGAGAGGCTTCTAAAATCTCAGGGCTAGGACGAATAGAGATGCTAGTGAGACCGCTCGAAAAATTTGACAATAATGGGATGATGATGATGATGATAATGATGATGATGATGATGATGATGATGATGATGATGATGATGACATAAAACTTAAAATGGAAATATAATTTTGTGAAACTAGTAATCATTAAATTTGAACATAGATATAAAAAATACTTACAGTGCCTTCCTCATTGATCTTACCATTATCTCTTAAGTTTTACAGAAAATGATATTTATGTAAATTTTAGTTTCTTATAAAATTATCTGATCTTGGACTCATATGGTACTTTGATCTCACTGTCACTGTCGTCCCATTGCTCATCGATTTACTCGAGTGGACACCAGTAATGTCTCCAAGTGAGACTTGTTGTTACTGTTTTTGGCATATCAAATATGCCACAGGTAGCTTGCCAAACTCTGCCGTGGGGGCGAGATATTCTTGGAAACTTGCCTGGCTCTCCAAGAGGGGTGGAGGAAATGAACCTAGGTCAGCTGCATGCAAGGCAAACACCCTACCTGCTGTGCTATCACTCCAGCCCGGTACTTTGATTTAACTCATTTAAATTTTTATATTGAAATTGAAGTTTTCTCTTTTTTAAAAAAAATAACTGAAGGTGGTAAGAGACAACTATCAGATGGTCTCACTTATATGTGGAGTATAAAGTAACAAAGAAAATTAGATGAAACTCAACAGAAATAAATCAATAGAACTGGGAACTGAGGAGCCTAAAGAGGGGTGAAGGGAGGGTCCATGAGACTCTGGAGAAAGGATCTGAACACACTAGTGGAGGGATTGAAGTTTTAGTACCACTAAAATTGCAATTAGCAATTTACAAGTTCAAATCTATTACAAACTATGATATTTCAATAAAAACTAATTAAAAATAAATCTTTGAAAAAATAAATTTTAGGATATAGGATTTTAGATACTTGATTTGGTCATCGATTACAAAAAGCAATTTTCAAGGTTCAATGATTTTTAACCCAAAGATAAATTCCAGAATGACATCAAAATCTCATCAGTTGCCTATAGCCAAATCTTAGCAACTTGTAGCTCTTTTTGCTCTTGCTGCCCATGGAAATATTTAAGGGAATTCCTTCTGTGTTAATATTCAGTTTTAGACTTGAACTCGTCTCAGACTTCTGCATTCATTCACTGAAAGAGATTTCTTCAAGTTGCAGTTATAGTAGATTGAAGTTAGAAACTCTGATTCTAACTTAAGTGAAGTTCTCTGGCAAGACTATACAACTGTCCCTGGGCTGATGGCAATTCTTAAAACTTGAACTTAGGAGGGAAGAGTATTAAGGTTCAGAAGTAGCAACTTACCACTTAACAGATCTGCCAGGGTCAGCTGCTGGAAGCACTCACTGTATGTCTGTCCCCTTGCTACTGCAGGGTGGGAGAATAAGGTTTTGGAAGAAGAGTCCCCCAGAATCAGTCATAGGTCTAGGGAAAAGGGGCAGGCACCAGGATTGACATTCTCACCAAGTCTTCTTTCCAGAGGAATCACAGCAATACTCAGTAGTCAAAAACAGCAGGTGTTATCGATGGTCATAGAGTATTTAAGAGGTAGTGGAAGGCATAGCATTGGCCTCTCTCCAGGAGATTCAGCTTTCCAGAATCTGAACTTTGCTTTGGGTCTTTGGACCGACCCCAAACTATGGGTTGTTGTGCTTTCCTTAATAATAAAATTTTTCTAAAATATTATTCCTCTCTTATCAGGAACTCAAGAGCCTGAGAGGGGAAATATCCCTTTTCAAAAGATATCTCCCACCCTTTAATTTAAATACCATACGTTCCCTTAGCAACTCTGCCCATAATATCATCACTGCCCCTAACAAGATTATTATGAAAAACTTTGGATCTTTCATACTCTAATGTGACATCTTCATCTGAAATTTGAAATCCTTTCAGAAGGGTGTTAGTCTCTTATTTTTATTAGTCTCTTATTTGTATCTGTTAGATAAATTCAGTTGCAGCTGCAGTATTTTGTGTTTGTGTGTGGGGAACAGGCCTATGAGATAAATATAGATGCCTACTGCTGCAGAAGCATGTGGATCTAAATAATGAAACCAGTAAAAATAAAATAATATACACCTGCATTGCTACCATTTTTCAGAGATGCCCCTAGTTCAGACAGTGATTTTTTTTTTATTATTAAGTTTAGATTGGGCTGGAGCAATAGCACAAGGGGTAGGGCATTTGTCTTGCACGCAGCTGACCTGGGTTCAATTCCTCTGTCCCTCTTGGAGAGCCCGGCAAGCTACTGAGAGTATCCCGCCTGCACGGCAGAGCCGGCCAAGCTCCCTGTGGTGTATTTGACATGCCAAAAAACAGTAACGACAAGTCTCACAATGGGGACCTTACTGGTGTCCACTCGAGCAAACTGATAAACATTGGACGACAGTGCTACAGTGCTAAATTTAGATTATTCACAGAGAAGCTTGTCTCCTAAGAACAAGTCAAACTAAAAAGTATTTCCCTAATTCTGTGCAGCTGTGGGCCTTAGTTACAGATTTTTCTTTGCATTGTTTAATATTTACATTACTATAACATACAGAAAGATATGAAAATGCAGCAAAGCCTTGTTGAGAGGCATATCTAGGTCCTGGGGCTGAGAAACACAGTCCTAGTCAGTCTTTGAAGAGTGGAAAGAAATCAGTACTGGGTGGAGAATCCAGAAAGTTAAGATCTTTTCTCAAGTACTCAAGGTCACATGTCTCATGCTTTCCACTGGTGGATATGTAGGCCCTGTTCCATGAGATTAGGGTTTGCAATCATACTTTCTCCAATACTATTTATACTTCCTCTGTCCCCTGAAGCAACAGGTCTAGAATTCTCCTATTGTCCACTGCAGCCTACCTAAGACTGTGATTAGGAGATAAGAATTTATGTACATTTTCTTATTTTTGTTATGGTGGAGGGGTGCCTCCCAAGAAATATTCAGGGGGCACGGGGCCCCTCCTGGCTATCCATGTTGGAGATTCATTGTGGCATCAGAGGATGCAGTGCTGCTCTGCCCTTCCTTGCTGGGGATTACCCCAGGGCCACATTGGCAGGTTGTGGACCTCTGGGCTGTACCAAGAAATGCTTGAGACCATATATGGTACAGGTGAGCTAATTGGGATTGGCCACATGCAAGGTAAGAGCCTTAATCACTCTAATATTTCTCCATCCTCTCAAACTATTTTTAATAACAGAGAGTTTGATGAGATTCCTGCAACTGTAAAGTGATATTGAAACATTAACCTTCTTTGTATCTGGTGATGATCATTAGATCTATCACTTTAAAGGGTATTTTGAGACTTTTTAGTAAATTTTAGCATTTAAGGGGACTCAGAATAACCTGTGGGTAATTACTTATGAAGGCCTGCCTCAAACCCAACACAGACAGTAAAAGGCACAGTGAATAAACTGTGGTTCTTTTCGCAATGATGAGAAAACTGCTGTCAAGATTCACGTGTGGGAGGTGGAAATGACTTATTTATAGTCATCAGCCTTTTTTCTAGTAAATGTTAAGTAATAACAAAAAGTAATACAACTAAGACTTGAGTCCAAAAAGGTTAAGGCAGTGAATCATCTTTGTCTATTATACCATCCTTTTAAGGGTACATTTGTACAAGCAAAAGAAAAAAAGAAAGAAAGAAAGAAAACAAAACCAAAAAACAAAACCAAACAAGAAACAAAACAACAACAGCAAAAATAAGTACAGAGACAGGTGAAGTGGAGTATACCTGCCTAGCATGTATGAAACCCTGAGTTCAACCCCTGGCACTACCCTGATACTACTTGTCTCCTCTTCCCAGGTCCACGAGGTACGGCCCTGGTGTTCTTTGAGAACACCCCCCGCCCACTCCCATATATAGCCCACAGACTGGCTCTCTTGAGTCAGTTCCCTGAGGTCTCCGAAGCACTCTTCAAGAACTTGATCTTCTTCACTTCTCTTTCATTTTTGGACTTGTTTTTGGTTTACACCTGGTGGTGCTCAGGGCTTCCTTCTGACTCTATACTCAGAGATCGCTCCTAAGTGCTTGAGGTGCCAGGATAGAAAGAGATCAGCCTAGTGCAAGGCCAGTACCTTATTAACTCCTGTACTGTCTCTCCAGCCCATCTCTCTGTCATTTTCCTTTTCAAAAATAATGCCCCCCCATCTTTCTCAGAGACACTGGGGACATTGGCGGTAGGAAATATACACTGGTGCAGGGGCAGGGGTTAGAACATTATATGACTGAAACCCAATCATGAATAGCTTTGTAACTGTACATCTCCCTGTGGTTCAATTAAAAATATTAATACAATAAACTTTAAAAAAGAGAACTCCACACTTCCTCTACCCTTAACAGAGCCTCCCTTACTCAGTTTTCAACCTTTCCAGTAAAAGTGCTAAAACTTCTTTCTCCCTTATCAAGAGAACGGATACTAGAAGCTGTAAACTCCCTCATCTTCTCGTTCCTCACATCTCCCTAAGGACTTCTAATGGGCTTCTGGCATGACTATTCTTGGTCTCCAAATGTGTGTCTCTCTGCCCTATCATCTGTGGGGTTGCTCCTTCTCTTCTGGGCTTATATCTAATCACATGCATGTCTCTATCACTAAACTCCCATAGGATTTAACAATTATCTGATTGGGTGTCAAATCTCCACTGTGCTTGAAATTTCCTGAAGGGAAGGTCTGAATTATTCATTCAGTAGCCTGAGGCCTAACAAGGGCTTTCCAGAAATGTTTGCTCAAAGAGTGAAGGCTCATATGCAGGCAATATCTTTTGTATTCTTTCTCAGTGGTCTTATTTATAATGGGTAAGAAAAGCAAATACTTCAGGGCAATTTATACCCATAGTTAATTAAACCAAACAAAGGCTGTCTGCTTTTGCTTGTAGGCAAAGTCAACAAATAAAACAGTTTCTTTCTGTAAAGGGGCCTGGATTAAGAGAGTTTCTAAATTTAAAATTTATTTTCAAACTTTAAATAGGAAAACAAACACATTTTAGCTTATCCCGACAGAACATCCTAAAAGAATGAACACTAAATTAAATCACTGCTTTATTGTTTTAATATTTTAATTTTTGGTTGTGTTTTTGATGTAAAGCTTCTTCAATTCCCGCTTAAATTGTCAATGTCAGGTCTGTGAAACTGAACAATTTGGAAGCACTTCTTTTCCTGTGACAAGTCAAAGAATAAGAATACTTTTTAAAAAAAATCTAATATTGTTTAAAGAAAGGTTTCAGTTGGCTTCTTAATGAGGGTCTGTATTTATTTTTATTTATTTTCTCAACTTCTAAGATGTATCCATAAATCTAAAGTCTTATTCATAAAGATTATGTAGATATTGTTACTCTTCAAGTTCAAATATTTTCTCTCAGGAAACACTTATGGCTGGTCATGATATATAAAAATATTTCTATGATTGGGAATCAGAGATTGCCTGTGCCTTTTAAGCAAAGAGAAGTAGGCTGAGAGTGGAGTAGGGATGAAGGAGCGTGATTATAGTTCCATTAAGAGTAGACAATGTGGGGCCGGAGCAATAGCACAGTGGGTAGGGCGTTTGCCTTGCATGCAGCCGACCCGGGTTCGATCCCCGGCATCCCATATGGTCCCCCGAGCACCGCCAGGAGTAGTTCCTGAGTGCAAAGCCAGGAGTAACCCCTGAGCATCACTGGGTGTGACCCAAAAAAGCAAAAAAAAAAAAAGATTAGACAATGTTTTTATAACTGATTTGAATGAATTCTCTAAATTTTTATAGTGAAGTAGTATTCTTCCTTACAATATCAAAGCAGTCAGCACTGATCAAATATTGATATGTACCACTAAAATATTCTGAGAAAGCATAGGTTTTTTTTTTTTTGCTTTTTTGGGTCACACCTGGCAATGCACAGGGGCCACTCCTGGCTCTGCACTCAGGAATTGGCAGTGCTCAGGAGACCATATGGGATGCTGGGAATCAAACCCGGGTTGGCCGCATGCAAGGCAAACGCCCTACCCGCTGTGCTATCTCTCCAGCCCCGAGAAGACATAGTTTACACTTCATATTCCAATATAAAATTTTTTAAATTTAAATGTATTCCAATGGGGTGGTGGCTGGATCCATACCCAGCACTGCTCAGGTGCTACTTCTGGCTTTGTGCTCAGGAGTGACCTCCGGTGATGCTCAGGGATTCATATACGGTGCTGGGTCAGCTGCATGCAAAGCAAGTGCCTTAATCCCATCACTATCTGTCTGGCTTAGTGTATGAGTGTGATGAAAAGCTGGGTAGAATAGGTTATTTTTGGATACTTTGATTATACTTTGGTGTTTTACATTAAAATGTTTTAAGTACTAAATAAAATGTGACTAATATGCAAATAAATCTGATCAGTGCTGACTGCTTTTGATATTGTAAGGAAGAATGATCACTTTTGACCAAAGTGATCAAAGGAAACACTGTAAAATTGAAGTTTGAGCAAAATGCTAAGGATCAGAGAAGCGTGAATATGAAAACTTAAAAGAGTGACTAACATTTGTATATGGTAAAAAATATAATTAAGACTGAATGGTACACTTAGGAATCAGTGTTAGAAACAATAATACACAAGAATGAATAAGTAAATTAGATATAGGCTTTGTAGAATTTGAATATTACTAGGAGCCAGTAGTATGCCCTAAGCATAGCCAGGTGTAAATCGCAAGCCTTTCATGTATAAGGCCTTGGTTCAATTCTCAACACCACTAAAATAAATAAATGAAAATAAAAAGAAACTTGTTTAGCTTGATCTTTATTTAAATATAGAAATAAAATTATTTTTGTAAGCAAAAGGAGACCTTCTTAGCAATGCTTTGGAGGCCAATGTAGTGCCTAGAATAGCAGTATGTTTTACCACTTGAGCTATCTATCAAAAAAAAAAAAAGAAAAATAGGTTTTTAGTCAAGCATGATAATTTTGTTTTTTAGATATAACTTCAGATTTAAAGCTCTCAGTCAGCACATAAATTTTATTTATTCACGTTTTTATCACACATAATGTTATGAGTATACATAGAAGCAAGTACTGATACAGAGAAAGTTGGAAATAAATGATCTTTGTATCATTTGTGTTGCTGGTAATAGGTATGCAGGTTACTGGATAGCTAAAAATCTAAAGCCTTTATTCTTAAAACAAGAACTAAATTTTATGTATTTAGAGTTTCCTCATTGGAAAGAATTAGTTGAGGCAATGAAAAGTGAAAATGAGTAAGGGCAGGATAGAATACCTTTTTTTTTTTAATACAGTGTATAAGTACAAGAACAATGCAAGGCAAATACAACGGTGAGACCTTGGCTATGTTCAGCTGTTTGGCTCCTACTTATAGGAGCAATAGAACCAAGAACTTTTTTTTAACTCTTTGGGTCACACCCGGCAATGCTCAGGGGTTATTCCTGGCTCTGCACTCAGTAATCTACTTCTGGTGGTACTCAGGAACCATGTGGGATGCTGGGGATTGAACCTGGGTAGGCCAATGCAAGGCAAATGCCCTACCTGCTGTACAATCACTCTGGCCCCAAGAATTTTTTTTAATGTGAGATTTCTGCCATACATTTTTCCTTTCAAATATAGGGATTATGACTTTTCTATCATCTGGCCAGTTATAATGTCGTTGAAAGCATGTAGTACAGATTTGGATTCACTGAATAGACTGAATAATTTTTATATTATCTAGTTATTTAAAAGTCTATCTTGTCATAATTTCCAGCATATAAAATTATGCCAAATAGGCAAGCAAAATCTCTTCCCTATTAGAAATAATTTGAGTTGCAACAAGAAAAATAATTGCATGCATCTGAAAATTCTCGGTAACTGAGAGTATCTCGCCTGCATGGCAAATCCTGGCAAGCTACCTGTGGTGTATTCGATATGCCAAAAACAGTAACAAGTCCAACAATGGAGATGTAACTGGTGACCGCCCAAGCAAATCGATAAGTAATGGGATGGCAGTGACAGTGACAGTAAAAGTAGTATTCATGAATTTATTTTTATCAAATAAATGACAATAACTTGTCTCTTCACTCATTGAGCATATCTTAGAGGATAGGTCAAATTATACTAGGTCCCATACCCTTATGTTCTACACGAGGAATATAACTATTGAAACAGGAATTGTGTATAGTGTAGCACTGCTGCTCTGTAGCACTGTCATCCGTTGTTCATCGATTTGCTTGAGTGGGCACTAGTAACGTCTTCATTGTGAGACTTGTTACTGTTTTTGGCATATCAAATATGCCACGGGTAGCTTGCAAGGCTCTGCTGCACAGGCAGGATACTCTTGGTAGCTTGCTGGGCTCTCCAAGAGGGACGGAGGAATCATCCCTCTGGGTCAGCCTCCTGCAAGGCAAACACCCTACCCGCTGTGCTATGGCTGCAGTAGTATAGTAGATGCAAATGTATGGTGTTGTCACAAAAGATGAAAGATTTAATTTAGCAGGGGCTAGTCCTATGTAAAGTGAATAAAGTATACAATATAAGAGTATAAGTGTGTAGATCAGTACAAACCAGTATGCACAAGAACATGTAAATAATTGGTCATGCCTGGTGCTTAGAGAAGGTGCAGAATGTAAATAGGAATAAGACTAGAAAGGGAGAAAGGATCCATAAGATAGGTGATATTGGGTGTCAAGTCTATGATATTGAACCTTATTCAATCACAGAGATATACTGAAGAATCGGAAGGGGGAGGAAGTGTATATTTAGAAAGATCATGCTGGCTATACTGTAGCTTTCTGGAATGTGGGGAATGATTAAAAGAGGGGAAAAGAGTTTGGAGATTGGCATTTGTCCAGGTGTTAGATGTTTATATATTTTTTTCCTTTGAGTGGGGAAAATCAGGACTGCATTAAATCTTTAAATAATTTTTTAAATTTTAGTTGAGGTAATACAGTTGCAATAGTTGTTTATATTTTTGATGTGCTATGTTACTGCCACTCCACCACTGTACACAACTTTTTCAGCATCACTTCTAAGCCACTTCTTTCTCCTGTCCTCACCTTTGGTATCTTCCATTGGACTCACAGTCCATGAATCCATGAAATACATTGAATAAAACATAAGCAGAACTTACCAGGATATTGACATCAGAGGTGTCTTCAATGATCCAACTCCATTAGCAAAGAAAACAAACAAAAATAAGCCAATCAAACTACATCAAACTAGATTTTTGTTTGTTTGGATTTTTGGTCCCTGTAAATGGTGTCCAGAGACTATTCTTGGTACAGAGTGACCGCTGGCAATGATCAGAGGACCATATGTGGTACCAGTGATTGTACATGGATTGGCTGTATGTAAGGCAACCTTAACTTCTGTACTGTTTGTCTGGGCCCTCAAACTAGATGTTAAACTAAGGTAGTATCTTTGATTGTAGAACAAAGATGAGAATCTTAAAAGATATTTAAGAAAGAAAACAAGTAGAATTTGGCGACTTGATTGAATTAGGGGAGAGTATTGAATGAAAGAAAAAGAATTCAGTTTTTTTTAAAAAAAAAAACCATCAGACTTTGGAGTCTCGGGCTGGGGCGATACTGGCTTGCTCTCTGCCGATATGTGACCCAGGTGGCCACACGTTTGTGCGGCCAGTTTGCTGCTGATTGGCCATGATCTGGAGGCCAGCTAGACTACTTTTGGTCCCAGCAACTGCTTGCAGCCATGTCTCTAGACTGTGAACTAAGCCATTGCCCCATGCTGCCTCAGGAAGGGAAATGATGCAATTTCTAACATAAATATCCCTGGACTTAATTACTAAAATACTAAAATACAGAAATCCTAAATATGCAGCCGCGTGACTGCATATCTCTTCATTCTCAGCAATGGAAAACTAATTATCAAATGCTTCCTTGTCAGTAGGGCTGTTTTTTGGGGGGAAACTCCAACAACAATAATGAGTTTTGCGTTGAAATATGGAATGTAATCAAGGTAAAGAGAAAATGAAGTGAAATTTATCAGCTACGCAGGCGGGGGTGGAGGGGTGGAGGGGTGGGAGTTATACTGGGGTTTTTGGTGGTGGAATATGGGCACTGGTGAGGGGACAGGTGTTCGAGCATTGTATAACTGAGACATAAGCCTGAGAACTTTGTAACTTTCCACACGGTGATTCAATAAAATAAATAATTTTTTTTTAAAAATCAGACTTTGATCTGATGTTTTATATGAATATATGTGTATACTATCCTGGGGGATATTGAGGTGTTAGGAAATATAAATTCAAACTAAAACAACAGGCTATTGAAACTCCTGCAATGTGAAAATTATTGCTTTCTCAATTCAAATCAGCTAGCCACAGAGATGTCTATAAAAATTTTAAATCACCTGATAAGTAGATTATAAATAACATCTTCATTTTTGACAGGTAATTAGAAACTGTTAAATTTATGGAATATGAATATGCAATTGTTTTTGACACTACCCTTAGACATTAAAAATGTTTTCTTTCTATTTAAAATATTCTGCTTGTCAAAGAACTTCAGAAATAAGCAAAGATCATAATGATTTATAAATTTCCTCATAGAGAATGAAGAGAATAGCCAGTACCTTTATAAACCTGGTAATTAGAGTCTGCAAGGAAATTATTATATGATAAATCAGCCTGTTAATATTACTACTTTGAAAAACTGTTAACTTGAGTTTGTAGTTGTTATATTAGATTTGTGACTTATAAAGTGTAATTCTTTTACCTCTTGAGTGTGTATTTTTCTGTTGCCTACTTAGTCATGAGTAATATACTGGCATCAGGCAGAAGCAAAGTGAGGTAAATCCCAAATTTGAAATAACCTTCAGAGTAAAGATATGCTTAGTGAAAGTGATCTCATATTGTGCAGGCAGTAATACCACCACGTGTTACAGGTGTGATACTGCCTCAAGTTAATAAGGCTCAGAACATTGGAATTCAGCAGTAGAGCAGACCATCTAAAGAGGAGGCCTGTGCCTCTCAGAAAGAGCAATTTAAACATGGGTTAACACACCCCAGTGTCAGTTATGGGCCTTGTTGCACTTGAGTTACAGAAGAGCTGCAGCCTTTCAATATGCAATAAAGACAATTGACAGTGATCCAAGATCTAGGGCAGAACCTGCAAATGTTGTGCTGTGTACCTGTTTCTCAAAGTGAGTTCCAGAACAGTTAGAAATTCTGGTTTAAAATTAGAAGCAAACAAAGTACATTTCTTGCTTGCTTTTCTGGTATTATGGTGAATAAGTGTGAACCAGTTTTTTAAACTCTGACTTCACCGCAGGCTCTAAGTTAATTGGATAAGTGTTTTCCCATAGTCCTAAAATAGCTCTAGGGCATACTGGATTTATTTGATTTTATGGTGGTGATGCATATAGCTGAATTCTCTTTACTTGAGCTTGATGAGTTTTTTACTACCTTGATTTAGGTTTCCTGGAATATGTATGCTCATGGGCGCCTGTGTTTCCTTTCTATAGCTTCTTCTTGATTATGTCTATAGAAATTCCTGACCTGGCCTTGATAAAAGACTTATATTAACATAGTTAAACAGTGATTCCTTTACCATTATATTACTCCTGAAAAAAGGCTTATTATTTTTCACTGTTACTCAGTTGGACCAAATTAAGTCTCTATGGGTGTACATTTTTAAAAGTCTACTATTAACATATTTAATATGTAATTTGGCTCAGTGAAATAACATTTTTTTTGTTCTGGATACACATCTGGAGGTGCTCAGGGCTTACTCCTGGATCTGTGCTCAGAGGGCAATTCTGGCAGGGCTCAGAGAAGCCATGGATTGAACCCTGATTATCTCTGTGCAAGACGAATGCCCTATCCACTGTATTGTCTTTACAGCCCCTGGATGTTATTAACCACTCTTTCTTTATCTAATCCAGCGGATGATGTGCTAATCTCTATGTACAAGGACAAGATCATCTATGTCCTGACAAATGCCTGTCCCTCAAGCCAGTATTTTCACATTTATTCTGCCCTTTTCTACAGTTCACATAGTATTTTTCATATAGAAAACATAGAGATGTTTTCAAAATATGGTAGACTTTCACCTTCAGTACCTTCCACCCTCACAATATTGACTGTAAAACAAAATACATTTTCTTTATTATTATTCATTTTTTGGTTTGGGCTGGAGCAATAGCACAGTGGTAGGGCATTTGCCTTGCACGTGGCCGACCCAGGTTCGATTCCTCCACCCCTCTTGGAGAGCCTGGCAAACTACCGAGAGTATCTCACCTGGCAAGCTACCCGTGACATATTTGATATGCCAAAAACAGTAATAACAAGTCTCAAAATGGAGATGTTACTGGTGCCCGCTCGAGCAAATTGATGAGCAATGAGACGACAGTGACAGTGATTTTTGGTTTAGAGAACTACACTTGGCAGTGCACAGGGATTACACGTAGCTGTGCTCAGGGATTATTCCTGGCAGTGCTCAGGTAGGGACAGGGACCAAATTGGTGTCAACTGTGTATAAGGTAAGGGCCTTATCACCTCTACTATCCTTCTGACCCAATACGTTGTGAACTCTTTTTTTAAATATAATTTTAATTTCTATATACTTATTTATTTATTTATTTATGCTTTTTTGGATCAAACTGGCAATTATTCCTGGCTTTGCACTCAGGAATTACTCCTGATGGTGCTCAGGGGGACCATATAGGATGCTGGGAATGGACCCCAGGTCAGCCACATGCAAGGCAAATGCCCTACCTGCTGTACTATTGCTCCAGCCCCACATTATTAATTCCTAATTGGGTTAAGTCTTGTACAATCTAGTCTTCATCTATTTACTTCATTTATTTACTCCATACAGCACTAGTGCTTAAGGGCTAATTCTGGCTCTTGCTAATGAGTCATTCTTGGTAGCACCTGGGGATCCAATTGGGTTAACCACATTTGACACAAGTTTTCTACCCCCTGTGCTATTCTCTTCAGACCTTATTTATGTATTTTGTACTGTACCCACAGTGGCCTAAAATTTAATTCCTTGAACATAAGACATTTATCACATTTTGGTCTTTACACATTCTTTTCTATCTTGTTCCATCTTATCCACTCAGTGTACACAATGACATTCTTCAGGGTCCAGGTAAAAACTGCTTTCTCAGGGAAGCCTGCTCAACTATCTTGAACAAATTTGGTTCCATGTCATATGCTTAACTAGCAACTGAATCTCTTATTCATGACATTTGTCATGCTCATGAACTTAGTCAACACTGTCTTTACCATCACACTGATCCCTGAGTACAGAAACCATCTGTCTTTAATTCTGTATCTTCTGTGCCTGACGTAAGATCTTCCACATGTCTGACTTCAACAGTCATGTATTAAGTGAATAAATGATATGCAAAAGAGCAGTCCATCTTTTGAAATATGATTGTATCTTTCTGAAAAATTCCTGACACTCTAAATAGTAAGTCCATCTTTTTTTTCTTTTCCAATTTAAAAATGAAACTAGAATTTAAACTAGTGATGTATAGAGTGATATATATTATATATAAGTAAACTAGTTACACACATATACATACATACATACTTACATATATACATATATATTGGTTTGGGGACACCTGGCAGTGCTCAGGGGTTTGTTACTCCTGGCTCTGCACTCAGGAATTACTACTGGAAGTGCACGAGGGACCATGTGGGATGCCAGGGATGGAATCAAGGTGAGCCACAGGCAAGACAAATACCCTACCTGCTGTATTATCACTCCAGCTCTAGTGATATATGTTTGATAAAAACTTGAATCTTCTGTTATTTATATTAGAGACATATACTATCTACAATATGAATAGTTATTTTTAGTAATTGATGATTATTGTAGAGTTCACAGTAAATTTAGCACTCTATTGAGGCTGACATTGAAGTTAGGAATAATTTAATCTATCTGAAACACGCTGTGAAGCACAAAGAGCGATGAAAACAGGAAGATCAAATTTTAAAAGTGTTTTTCTTTATAAAAGGCCCATTATTTAGAAGACATGTGGAATTGAATGGAACACCAAGCAAGTCAGCTGTATCTTTGTGTCCTGAGTACATTGCAGTCGGTGTTTGAGGTGGAAGCTGGAGAATGAGGAAGAGATGAAAGAAGCTAAAATTTCTTCATATGGATATAAAGGCAATGATCTAAACTTTTAGTGGGGGAGAATATACTGACTTTAAGAAAACATCCTATTGATAAAATAAGGTTGTTTTAGTTGGTGTTCCAGTAGGAAACAAATACCACATACTCAATGTCCCATCATATTTTCTAATGGGCAGAGAGGAAGGAACAAATCTTCAGATCATCGACAAAGATCTGAACTAGAGCCTCAAGTCTTTTACATGCGGCTGTCTCATTTACCCTCCACAAAGATATACTATTAGCTCCATTTCACAGATGAAGAAAATGGTGCTCATTGAGGTCACATGTGGGTAGCAAGATCAAGATTTGAACTGGTCAACTTGACTCCAGAGTTTTTACTCCCTTTTTCTTTGCTGTTCTGTCTGCCTCAATAAAGCGCTTGTGGTTGGTTTAATAATCGGGTTTTCAAGATCAATATAAACTGTAGTTTGATATGAAAGGTCCCTCATGTGTACATGTGTGTTTTAAGAACAGAGTCAAGGTACAAGCCACAGAAAAGTTAGAATTAGGAACTAGAAAATTATCATTCTCAGTGGTTGTGTTCACTGTCCACTGCCTTCATTTTATGCCTGCATCTTCTATAGCTTTACAACAGATTTCTGTTAACTCATGTGTTCAAATGTGTGCAACAATAAAATGGGGCATTAAACTGAATCAGCTCATGGAACACTGTGAGATAAAGTGATTTATAATAGGAAAGCACTCTGAGAAAAGAAGGTTCTCGGTTGGTGCTATGCTATATTTTGTTGGTCTAGAATTGAGTAGTTTTTAAATTTTAGTCTTAAGATGTATAAATTAGATGAGAGGTTAATATATTTTTACTGTTTCTGTTTATGTGTACTTGTTATGGGAGACATGACAAACTATCATTGATAACTTTTAAGGTGAGACCATTTACTCAACTTAAGCTGGAAATTATGATTTCATTACCTAAAGAACTGGCATAAGGGAGGACATATTCAGTCATGTCTGGAAACAGAGTATTGTTTTATAATATGTATTTTTAACTTATTGGAGCAACATAGAACTATTTTCTTCTACTCCTCCTGACCTCTATGTGACTTCAGTTCTGTCATCAGAGTCTAAGTATTTGTTTTCAATGTAATTATCTATTCCCTAGTTTTATTTCTTTATATTTTGCAAATGAGTGAGATCATCTGGGTATTTGTTTTGCTCCTTTTGACTTATTTTACTTAGCATGGCAACCTCTAGTTATTGTTTAAAATAGAAGGAAATAAGATGAACATAGAATAGGCTCCGTTTGATACCAGTTGTTGTGTTGTGAGGGAGTAGGACATTAGCGCAGTGGTAGAATAGTTGCTTTGTGAGGCCCTGGATTCAATCCCTGGGACCAAAAAAAACCAAAAACAAAAACAAAAAAACAAAAGAAAAAACCTCACTCAAGAATTGGAATATGGATGTGGGCTGGAGCAATAGCACAGCGGGTAGGGCGTTTGCCTTGAACTCAGCCAACCCAGGTTTGATTCCCAGCATCCCATATGGTCCCCTGAGCACCACCAGGAGAAATTCCTGAGTACAGAGCCAGGAGTAACCCCTGTGCATCTTTGGGTGTGACCCAAAAAGGAAAAAAAAAAGAACTGGAACTTAACTCAAGTAGCAGAATATTGCCATGCACATGTAAGGCTTCGGCTCCACATGATTCCCAAATGTTGCCTGGACCTGTACATGGCTGGGAGTAACCAACCTTTGGCCAGAAAAATAAAAGCACAGGGTTTTTTGTTAAGTATTTTGCTTTCCAAATAGACTACCGCAAGCAAGCTGGTGGATACAATGTTTTTTTCTTTTGGTGGTTGCTGCCTCTTTGACCTAATTTATATTTTTAGACCATTGAAAACATAGTAAATGAGTGATTATATGCAATTAAACATTTGTTTTCACATAAAATTTCATAGATTCTGGATTTACTAGTTAGCTTTGAAACATAGATTATATTTTCAAAGGATTAATAGTTATTTTAAAGGAGAATTTCCTTGGGGTGGGGGTAGGGGTAGCACTTTGTGGGACTTCTTTTATTATTATTATTATTATTATTTAGTTAGTTAGTTAGTTCTTTAGGTCTGTGTCCTTAAGGTACATAAGTTTTTGGTTTGTTTTTATCAGTTTGTTTGTGTGACACAAGGAGACAGAATCTCTCCAATTATTTCCCCCAAATAGGCTGCTTTTTTGGTTCCATTATAGTTTGATTGAGGTAAGATGGCTTCCCTGGAGTGATCTCACTTTTAGTATGATTTAATCTATCCCCTGTCAAATCTTGACTTGTAAGAAAAATAGCTCAAGCTGTTTGTCTCTAAAGTTTTATCTAAGTGTGATGTCTGCCCAATTACTTGAGCCATACTCTTTGAATTGAGATGAAGAGATTCTTAGGTTTGATTGCATTTACCTGCTAATAAGAATTTTCTTTGACGTGTAGTTCATGGTGAGAAATGGGGTCAAATGTCGAAGCATGCTGACATGAAACTTTGAAGACCTCTTCTTGAATTATTTCTCTCCTCTCTACTATAATTTAGGATTTCAATATTGAAACATGAAGAAAATTATGTTTGATTCTGTGAATCATGAGTATTTTTTTATTAGATCAGGAAACCAAATATTTATGGCTGGAAATAACATCACTCTATGTTTAAATCTATAGGAGAGATATAAACATTTCCCAATGCATTATACCATGCACAGCCTAAATACCGTTTGTATCTCGATTATATCACATTTTTGGAGAGCGTTTATTTTTTCTAGGCACTCTAACATTCTATTAAACAAGTTTCTTTCATAAAAATTTTTTGCTGGAGAGAAAATATAGTGGGGGGGCATTTGCCTTGCCTACAACTGACATGGGTTCAATCCTTAGTAATGCAAATGGTACCCAGAGCCCCTTGAGGAGTGGTTCCCCACCAGAAGTGATCCCCCAAAAGAGGACAGAGCCAGGATTAAGTGGTGATCACTGCCAGGTGTGGCCCCTCCCCCAATTCTATATGACCCACACCCATAGGAGATAAATTTAACCTTACTTAAAAGAGCTATAAATACCTAAAGGGCAATTTTCTTTGATCAGTTAATTGCTTTCCTTGGTTTAATTAATACAATTTAAAGTTTTGTTCAATGGAGCAGCACATTCATTCCCCTTTGTATTTTTGGTTAGCGTCTGCTGTCAACCTTATGGGATTTGTTTGTGAAAAATGTTCATTTCCTCTGGTCTTTGAATAAAATCTTTTCTCTGAATAGTTCTTTGAAGCTTAACCTACCTATTGTATTCTGATGCTATTATTTACTCAAATCTCAACAAAACTTATCTTTAAAAGTTTGGAGGAAACACTATGTAAACTGGTACATTTTTATACTTTGTTATATATGTTGGGTTAGAAAATAAAATAAAAGCCAAAACCTTAATCAAAATCTTTCTCTAGGACATAAGCAAAAAGCAATAAAAACTTTAAAAAGTATGCATATCTGGGGCTGGAGTGATAGCACAGCGGGTAGGGCATTTGCCTTGCACGCAGCCAACCCGGGTTTGATTCCCAGCATCCCATATGGTCCCCTGAGCACTGCCAGAAGTAGTTCCTGAGTGCAGAGCCAGGAGTAACCCATGTGCACCGCCAGGTGTTACCCAAAAATCAAAAAAAAAAAGTATGCATATCTTTCAAAATATCACCTACACTTCCATGAATTCATCCTGAGGAAGAAAATATTCCTGAGTATATCCTGACAAGAATATTTATTATAATGACTTTATAATAGTGAATATGAAAGTAATACAAATACTTGTTATTAGGCATATAAGTTAAATAAGCTAGTATGCATCCTCATCATGGGACCATCATAAGGGAAAGCAATAACAGAGAAGAGCAATCACTTACATAATACTAACAAGGTGTCTGGTGCAACTCTGTAGTTTCTTTATATGAATTTAAATAATTCTGGTGACAATCCCTGTGGTGTAGCTGCTATTGTTAACTCCCATTCCTCTCCATGTGGAGAAGTGAGACTCAATCAAGAGTCTTGCTACAGGTGGTACAGTTAACAAATGGATGATACCTCAGTTTGAACCCAGTAGTGTGCTGTAAGAGCTTGTGTCTTGTCTCAGGGTTCTACAGTGGTAAATATGTTGTCTATATACACAACAGTGCATATGCATATAGAAGTGTTTAATGCAAGAACTTAAATATATATAACAAATTTATAACTATCTGTAGGTAACTGGGGGTGGGAGGTTGTTGGAGGCAGGGGATTTGGACACAGCTGGAGGTGCTCAGGGGCTATTTCTGACTCTGTGCTCAGGAGTGACCCTTGACAGTGCTTGGGAACCATATGTGGTTTGGGGGATCCAACCTGGGTTGGCACATGGAAAGCAAATGCTTTAACCCCTGTACCATGGCTCTAGCTATAGGTAGTGTACTTTTAATTATTATTTTTACTGAGTTAACATTGGCTTACACCCTTGTATATGTTTTAGGTATTCCTTGTCACACTTCTTAAAAGTAATGTGTCACAACATACTCATCACCAAAGTGCTGCTCTCCCATCACCACAGGCTATAGTACTCTCTTCACCTTCTTGTCCTCTTTCCTTTTCCTCCAACACTCTCAGTTCTGCAATCTAAATTCAAGGGCCAATTGTAGATTGGTTTTGTGTCCCCTTGCTTTGGTTTTTATTGTTGTTTGTTTTTGTGCCACAGTCAGCTGTGCTCAGGGCTTGCTCTTGGCTCCATATCCAGGGATCACTCCCATCGGCCTTGGGGAATCATATTGTAAGAGATTGAACACTCCCCCCACCAACACACACACACACGCACACACACACACACACACACACACACACACACACACACACTGTCTTCTGTGCACAAGGCAAGTGCGTTAGCCACTGTACTACCACTCAGGCCCCACTTTGCTTCTTTATATACCACATTCGAGGGATCACTGTCACTATCATTGTCATCCCATTGCTCATAAAAATCCACTTTAAATTTAAAACATACATAGATTAGAATGTTAAGGTTGGAAAAATTATTCCATGCTGTAAGCAAAATAAAGGATGGTTACTCTAAATAGAGAAAAATTAGTTTTAAGCAAAAAATTTTCTCTAAAGACAAAGAAAGATATTATGTAATGATAAAAAAATCAATTCAACAGATATAGTATAATGCACAAGCAGAAATCTAAATATATTAAGTGTGTGTTAAAATACTAAAGGCAAATGGAGTATAATAACAGTAGAGACTTTAGTACCCCACATTCAACAGTGAATTATTCATTCATACAGAAAATCAATAAGGAAACAGCAGATAAATCCAGTGTACCTAACAGACATGTAAGAAATTTCCTACCCAACAGAAGCATATAGTCTTCTGGGACAGAATACATATTAGGTCACAGAAAAATCTCAACACAATTAAGAAGAATGAAATCATTCCAAGTCTCTTTTATGACCACAATTGAACTAGAATTAAGTAGCAGGAAAAAAAGAAAAAGAAAATAAATTAAAAAGAAAAATATTCGAGTACATTGAAATTAAAAACCTTGCTAAACAACTTTGCATGAAAGAAATATCAAAGATAGTTAAAAAAATCTTAATACCTGAGTTCAGAGCAGGAGTAAACCTCGATTACTGCAGAGTGGGACCCCAAAACCAAAAATAAAAAAAAAATTTTAATTTTTATTAAGGCATATTTAATGCTAGAACAAAACCACCCAACACTCAGAAACACAGTAGGATGAAGCAAAAGCAGTACTAGTAGGAAAATTTATAGCAATAAAATACCTACATTTGAAAGGAGTGAATATCTCAAACAAGCAATGTAATATACACCTCTAGTAATGAGATAAAGAAACTCAAATTTAGAAGAAGTCAGAAATAATCAAGATTGAAACAGAAATAAAATAAATAAAATAAAATAAAACTGGAAAAACTCAACAAAACTAATAAATCACAGAGAACACTCAAATACAATCAGTAATAAAAGAGAGATTAAATGACTGCTTTAAAAACTTTAAAAATCACACATAAGCTTATGCCCCAAATTAAATAATCTGAAATAAAAGAGTATATCAAGTTGAATAAAAATGGAATCAAATAGAAATAGAAAGACTGAGCATGTCAATAATAAATAACAAGATTGAACAACACCAAAAACTTGTTCAATAAATAAAAAACAAGACAAATGATTTCTTAAGTTGATTCTATCAAACATTTAAAGAATAAAGTTTAATTCTTCTTAAATTCTTCCAAAAATGAAAGAAGGTACACTTAAATACTTATTTGAGGCCACCATCACTCTGATACCACAGTAATACAGATATCCCAAGAATACAAGAAGCAAATGTCCCTGATATCCTAGATGCAAAATTATGCAATAAACTACTGCCAAGTCAAATTCAACAGTACATTAAAAAGAATGTACATAATACCAAGTAGAGTTCATTTGTGAGTTCAATATATGCAAAACAGTGCAATACATCTTATTATGAAAATGAATTTAACCTATAGAAATCAGTGCAATACACAATATTAATAGATGGAAAGAGAAAGAAGATGATAGGGGCCAAATCGATAGTACAATAGGTGGGGCATTTTCCTTGCACACAGCCGACCTAATATTGATTCCTGACACCACATATGATTCCCTAAGCACCATCAGGGGTGACCCCTGGGCACAGAGCCAAGAGCAAAATCTGAGCACCACAGGATATGACCAAAAAGATAAAAGAAAAAAGGCATGATTAGCTCAATAACACACACAAAAGCATTTGACAATGTTCCATATCCATTCAAGATAAAATCTCAATAAAATATTTCAAATAAAATCACCTCAATATAATAAAGGCTATACTCAAAAAGTCAACATCAAAGTTTGTTGGGTAAAATAAAAATTTATGAGGAACATATAAAACTCAAAACAAGAAAACAAATAATCTATTTTAAAAATGGGCTAAGGGCCAAAATAAACATGTTCTCAAAGACATGAGAATGGGGGCCGGAGTGAAAGTACAGCAGGTAGGGTATTTGCCCTGCACACAACCAACCTTGGTTCAATCCCCAGCACCCCATGCGGTCCCCTGAGAACTGCTAAGAGTAATTCCTGAATGCTGAGCCACAAGTAATTCCTGAACATCACCGGGTGTAAACCAAAAAGCCAAAAAAATTAAAAAAGAAGACATGAAAATGACTAACACGCACAACAACAAAAGGCAGTTAGCATCACTATTCATCAAGATGTAAATCATAAGCAATGAAATACTACCTGTCAAGAGCAGCTATTATAAAAATACATGAGGTAGCCAATGTTGGGAAGAATATGAAGAAAAGGAAATGATGTACACTTTTGGTGGGCATGTAAACTGGTACACTGTAGCACTGTAGCACTGTAGCACTGTCATTCCATTGTTCACTTATTTGCTCGAGCAGGTGCCAGTAACATCTCCATTGTGAGACTTCTTGCTACTGTTTTTGGCATATCGAAAATGCCACGGGTAGCTTTCCAGGCTCTGCTATGCAGGCGGGATACTCTTGGTAGCTTGCTGGCTCTCCGAGAGAGATGAAGGCATCAAACCCAGGTAAGCCACATGCAAGGCAGATGCCCTGCCTGTTGTGCAATTGCTCCAGTTTGGATGGTTCTCAAAATAAATAAAAAAATACAACTACCTTATGATTTGTCTGTCCTGTTCCTGGTTATATATTAACAGTAAAATCATTATCTAAAACATATACTTATAGAGACAGAATGCCACAGAAATGCCTTCAGAATCCATGCCAGGCTATCTTAACTTAAGGACAACTCGCAGAAGGGCAGGTGAGTTTCCCTCCCTGCCCCAGCAGAGCTCAGGCAATTGAAGACCTCGAGAACTCAATCACCACCATGCTCATAGCCGCTCTCCACAGGCTTGGATGAGCCTCACCCGTGAGTGAATCTGCTATTTAACCATATTCTAAATTTTAGAATTCCTGGAGCTTGTGGCCACATTTGTGGCTGCACGACCTCTCATACTCTATACCACTGATGTACCAAGAGTAGCAAACACCATTTGATGGGGTTTAAAGAAGAAAGCAACCAATCTCATAAGGGAAAAAATATGTATAAACATATACTTACGTAAATACATATTTCTATATATTTATAAATTTATGTGTATGAGCACACAAGGCTCAACCTTTAACAAACATGTTAGTAATCTCATATATAAGGGTTTAATGGCTCCAAGATGAAATACAACAATCTTCACACACTTTTATTTAAGGAAACTTTATTAGACCATTTTTAGTGGATTATCATAGCAAGCAATACAAAATTAATTAATTATTAATTAATTTGGGGATACAGTTTGGGATTTGGACTGGAAACCTTTGAAATATGCTAGTGGGAAGTTGAAATGGTGGTGGTATTGATATTTGAATATAAAATGCAATGAATTATTGTGAACAACTTTATAAAAATAAAATAAAAAACAATTAAAAGTTCCCTGCAAAAGCATAAAAAATAAAATAAAATATATACTTACAGTATGTTCACTGAAACACTATTCATAATATCTACCTATACTATGGAAACAAATCGATGGCCAATGGCAGATAGATAGATTTTTAAAATGTGAATATTGTCTGCCATGGAGGCAGGGGGAGGGTGGGAAAGGAAGGGTATACTGAGGACATTGGTGGTAGGGAATGTGCACTGGTGGAGGGATGGGTGTTGGATCATTATATGATCGTAACCCAAACATGAAAACTTATAACTATCTCATGGTGATTCAATAATTTTTTTTAATGTGATGTCTACATGTATACGAAATATAGCCATCCTTAAAAGTGAAGGATATCCTGCCATTTCTCACAAAGTGGATTAACCACTTCTCACAAAAAGGATGATAGGTTAACTAAGTCAAACACAAATGCTATATGATCTCATTTATACAAACTATCTAAATAAGTTGAACTCACTGAAGGACAAAGTAATATGCTAGTTTGCAGAACTTGTGGTGAAGTAAATGCACAAACATTGGTTAAAAGGTAAAATTTTTCATCAATTAGTATGAGATCAAATGTACAAAATGTGACTTTAGTTAGCAATATTATTATTATAGAGATGTTGTGTTGATTGTTTCCCTGGAGTAGTCTGCTCTTTAAGACTCAGAATCATTTCCCCATACTCAATGTTGAAAAAAATTTCAGGCTATAAAATCACCTTTGGAATAATAAAATGTACTCATTTTAGTTTGACATGTTTAGAGTGCTTCAGAGGTTGTTGCCAAGAACAGAGGCTTTTTGTTTTATTGTGTAGAAGTTATGTAGAAGATCAATTTTGTGACAGCAATTGTTTTCAACAGAAACTTGTCTGCATTCCCCATGACTTCCTGGAATACTGGCTCCACCTGGAGGTAGATTTCACATACAAAAATATTGGAAACAGCTGCAGTCCACTGTAGGCTAATTTCTGAATGTTGTTGGTTTTATAGATTGTATCTCCTTACTGGTGGAAGCAGACTGAAATTCTGATCTCTCTTTGCAAAAACAATGTCAGCAAATTTCCCAAATGGTAGGTGAATATATATAATTCAGCACCTCAAAGAATGGAAATTTATCAAGTAGTGAACAGAATAAATCATTAAAAGATCAGCCACAGTTTTAAAACACTAAGTGAGAAACTGTATCAAAGTATTTTTCCAAATTATATTACTATAATTGGAAAATTATAATAACCGGATACAGACAATAAATGGATGAGAACTTTTAAGTGTTTTTGCCTTTATACCCAACATTATTTGATGTTGAAACTTAAGGTCAAAACAATTCAGAATTGTTTTGAATTTGTCAAAACAAAATGGATTTGCACATATGAGCTTCACCTTAAGAATCCTTTCTTACTGGAATTTTCTTTTTACTAGGGCCTTTGGGAATAAGAAAACCTATTGGACATAGTACATAAAAATTTAAGTGTAGCTTGTTGAAACTTTTCTGAACTCTGAAAAAATGAAATATTTTTATTATAGCCTAGCAATATGGTTAAAATAGTATTAACATTTTTAGTTCTGATATAAATTTATTGCATTGCCACCAATGTGCCCATGATCTCCACCACTTGTTTTTTTAATAAGTGGACTTAAAGTGAATTTTCATTTGACATCATGTGCTCATCTCAGTACATGTATCTGGTCTTACTTCCTATTTGAGAACCTCTTATAGTTCGCTTTTCTATCACATTGTACTCTTTATAGTTTTCTCAACAGACATTGTAGTGTCCATATCTATACTTGATAGATATTTCCAGCCATCACTGTATCACTGTCATCCCATTGTTCATCGATTTACTTGAGTGAGTGCCAGTAACATTTCCATTTGTCCCAGCCCTGAGATTTTAGCAGCCTCTCCTGACTGTCTTTCCCAATGATTGGAAGGTCTTTTCAGGGTCAGGGGGATGAGACCTGTTATTGTTACTGTTTTTGGCATATCAAATATGTCACAGGGAGCTTGCCAGGCTCTTCCGTACGAGCGGGATACTCTCGGTAGCTTGCCAGGCTATTCGAGAGGCATACATATACATATATATATATACATATATATATATTCCCTTTATAATGATGTGTCGTGGTCATGCGGTCCAGGAATACATTCACTCATGTGTAAGGCTCAGCCCAAGCATGTGGAAAGCAGCCGGGAGTGTGGCAGTGGTTTAAATTTTATTAATTGCATTTTTAGTGCTCTACATCACTAATCATCAGAGAGATGCAGATCAAAACAACCATGAGATACCACCTCACGCCACAGAGACTAGCACACATCCAAAAGAACAAAAGCAACCGCTGTTGGAGAGGATGTGGGGAGAAAGGGACCCTTCTTCACTGCTGGTGGGAATGCCGACTGGTTCAGCCCTTCTGGAAAACAATTTGGACGACTCTCAAAGAATTAGATATTGAATTCCCATTTGACCCAGCAATACCACTGCTGGGAATATATCCCAGAGAGGCAAAAAAGTACAATCGAAACAACATCTGCACATGTATGTTCATCGCAGCACTGTTTACAATAGCCAGAATCTGGAAAAAACCCGAATGCCCCAGAACGGATGACTGGTTGAGGAAACTTTGGTACATCTATACAATGGAATACTATGCAGCTGTTAGAAAAAAGGAGGTCAAGAATTTTGTAGTTAAGTGGATGGGCATGAAAAGTTTCATGCTGAGTGAAATGAGTCAGAAAGAGAGAGACAGACATAGAAAGATTGCACTCATCTATGGTATATAGAATAACAGAGTGGGAGACTAACACCCAAGAACTGTAGAAATAAGTACCAGGAGGTTGACTCCATGGCTTCGAGGCTGGCCTCATGTTCCGGGGAAAGGTCAACTCAGAGAAGCGATCACCAACTACATTGTAGTCGAAGGCCATGTGGGGGAAGGGAGTTGCAGGCTGAATGAGGGCTAGAGACTGAGCACAGCGGCCACTCAACACCTTTATTGCAAACCACAACAGCTAATTAGAGAGAGAAAACAGAAGGGAATGCCTTGCCACAGTGGCAGGGTGGGGTGGGGGGGAGATGGGATTGGGGAGGGTGGGAGGGACACTGGGTTTACGGGTGGTGGAGAATGGGCACTGGTGATGGGATGGGTTCCCAAACTTTGTATGAGGGAAGTATAAGCACAAAAGTGTATAAATCTGTAACTGTACCCTCACGGTGATTCTCTAATTAAAAATAAATAAATTTAAAAAAAAATCAAAAAAAAAAAAAGAACTTCTGATCAAATAAAAAAAAATTTTATTAATTGCATTTTTATATTCTTGTTGAGATACAATTAATATAAAATAGTGTGTAATAATGCCCAAAAGTAGAGAAAGAGGATGAACCAAGAGCCGCGGCACGAGAAGCAGAGCCTCCCGCCTACTGACTGTGATCCTGAGGTCTCCTAACCCATTTTGGCACCAGAGCAGATTCTTGCAGCCATGCATTTTGACTGCGAACTGAACTACAACCTCGTGCAGCCCGGGAAGGGATTTTTTTCCCTCTCCACCCCATTTTTCTGAGCGAAAATGGCGGCAGCGGCAGCAGCCACGCGGTGAGAGCCACCCTCTAAGACCCCTCCACCAGGAGGTAGGACTTTCTTTAGTGACGTAGCCTGTAGGTGATCCTGGGAGGGGAGGTGTTCCCGGCGCACCTTCCGCCCAGAGATGAACCAAGAGCCGCGGCACGAGAAGCAGAGCCTCCCGCCTACTGACTGTGATCCTGAGGTCTCCTAACCCATTTTGGCACCAGAGCAGACTCTTGCAGCCATCCATTTTGACTGTGAACTGAGCTAAAATATTAGAAACCCAAAACCGCGCGGGCGCGATAGCGGCCGCGCGGACTCAAAGTCTTCACCTTTGCCAAGGAAGAGAAATTATTAGATGATGCTTATTCAGCAGGCCTGATTGTTGGGGAAAATTTCCAATCAACAATAGTGAGTTCTGTATGGAAATGTGAAATGTACTCAATATATAGAGAGAATAATGGGAATATCATCAGCTACTTAGATGGGGGGAGGGGTGGGAGGGGGGTGTATTGGGGTTCTTGGTGGTGGAACGGGTGCACTGGTGAAGGGATGGTGGTTTAATCAGTATTTGACTGTGACTTAAACCTGAAAGCCTTGTATTTTTTTTGTTTTCACGGTGGTTCAATAAAATATTTCTTTAAATAAAAAAAAAAAAAAAAAAAAGTAGAGAAAGAGTATGGGGGAGATTGTCTGCCGTAGAGGCAGCGGGGAGGGTTAGGAGGGATACTAGGGACATTGGTGGTGGAGTACGTGCACTGGTGGAGGGTGTTCGATCATTGTATGACTGAAACTCAAACATGAAAGCTTTGTAACTATCTCACAGTGATTCAATAAAAACAAGTAATGTGTAAGTTTAAGATGTACAAATGGTTGTATGGTATGCATGTAATATTGTGAAATGTTTACCAAAATAAGGTTAGTTATCCAACCCATAACTTCACACAGTTTGTTTTGTGATAAAGAATTTAATATACCCTCTAAACAACACTCCAGTATGTATTTCGCTGTAGTCAGCATGCTGTAAATCATTTCTTTAGGACATACTTAAATGAAGTTTACATCATTTAACCAACACCTTCTCTGGCTCACAGCAATGATCATATCCTTAGTGCTTCTGTGAGTTCAGATGTCTTAGATTCCACAAATGTCACATCAGATAAAATTTGTGCTTTTGTATCTGGTTTATATAACTTGGCATACTGTCCTTCCGGCTCATTCATGTTGGCTGGACTTCCTGTACTTTTTAAGGTTAGTTAATGTCACATTTCATATATAGACATATTTACATATTACATTTAATAAAAAATAAAATTAATACTTTATCAAATACATTTAATGAAGTATTAAGTATATTATTTCATTTTATAGATACATGGTGCTCATATACTGAAATCAAGTATACTGAAATCCACATGTATGCATGTATCTATATATAGGTTCGTGTGTGATCACAAGGCAGCTAGGGAATCCTGCAACTCTCTCTCGCAAACTGTGTTCAGTGGATGAAGGAGGAGATGAAGGCCAGGCTGGTTGGTGATCAGTTGCTGTTTATTCTATTCTCCCCACGTGCCTGTTCCAATCTCACTAAGCTCTCCACTCTAGTCTCACAGAGCTTCTTACTCCAGTCTCTTCCTGTCTCTCCCGCTCATCTCACCTCGCTCCATTTTGCAGCCTGATCTCTCCCTTGTATCTCTCCAACTCCCCTCCTTGGGAGTAGCCACCAACCCTTCTAGAAGCAGATCAACATATGAAAGCCCTTCTTCAGTTCAAGGGCAAAATACCACTTAGAGGTATTTTTTCTTTCCTTAGTCCAATAACTTAATTAACACCTCAATTCTATTTCTTAATATTAGTTATTTTGTATGGACACAGTAAGAAATACATTAAGCTTATAGGATGGTTCTCCTGGGAACACCTCATTATAGATCTCAGTCTAATCACTTTAATCACTCAGATTAATCACTCCTAACCCTAGGAGGGTCCTAATCAGTTGTTACTTTTTGGATCATAACAGAATTTGTCCATGATCATGCTCTTAACTTACTGGTAAGTATTATGGCGCTTTGGCCTGACCCATTTCGATGCCAGGGTGGCTCACAACTTGCCCTGGGTCCATCCAGTCTCTCGTCGGGACCCTGCTTTTGGGGTGCTAGGAAGTAAGGGCAACTGAGGCTCAAGTTGAGAAAACAGATGCCCAGGAATGAATATTATTTGGAGTCAGTAAACTCCTAAGTTACAAAAGCATAGCATTAACTGTCTTCCTGTGTCTATACAAAAAGCACATTGCTCTGAATTCACTATGCAAAGGACTTAAGGAGAAGAGAAAAGCAATATTTACAAGTTAACAGAATCTGTTTAGGAAATAAAGGTAATTGATCAGTTTTGGAAGCAGAGCACAAAGAGGTTACAAATAAACACAGAGGAATGAGAGCACTGTGATGGGAGCAACCAAATAAACCTAAGCTCCCTGTGACAAGACAGAAAGGACAAACGAATGTTATCCTACCACTTCATATATGTCACATTTCTTTATACATTTATCTGTCAACAGACATTTAGCTTGTTTCTACAGCGTGGCTATTGTAAATAATGTAAGAAATGTAGAAGTACAGATATCTTTTGGGGATTGTGATTTTTATTTTCTTTGGATATATAACTAGAAACAGGATTGCTAGATCATAAGGTAAATTCTAGTTTTTTGAGAAACATCTATATTATTTTCCATCTGGCTGAACCAATTTACATTCCCCATTTGCAATCAGACAGGTTTCCCTCTTTGCCATGTCCTCATCAATATTTGTTACAGCATGTCTTTTTGAAAACGGCCATTCTGATACATGGATGCAATATGCTATTCCTTTTCATCTGCATATTCCTGATGATTAGTGACTTTGAGTGCCTTCTCTTGTGCTTGTTGGGCACACTCCTGTCTTTTAAGGAATAACATCTATTCAGGCCTTTGACCCATTTGAAAAATAAAACTATTAATTTTCTTGATAATTGGATTGTATGGGTTACTTAAGCAATCTCAATATTAACCACTTATCCTACAAGTTGTTTGAATGTGTTTATCGTAATCCATAGGTTACCTTTTAATTGTTTTAATTATAACTTTCAATGTGAAGAAGCTTTTCAGTTTCAAGTACTCACTTAATGTCATAGAGAAATTATTGGACACTGTGTGTTTAACTTAAGTGATGTATGATTAACCTAATTTTACCATAGGTTAAGTGATATGAACAAGAGTTTATAAAATTCTTATGATATATTTCTGGTCATTTAAAAAAATCATCAGATCTATAAATACCCAAAAACTTTGAGGTGGAAGGTTGGTTATACCCAATGGTACTCAAAGTTCATGCCTGGCTCTATTCTCAGGAGTGACTTCTGGTGCTCTGGGGCTCATGTATGTTGTTAAAAGTCAAATCAGAGCTTGTCACATGCAAGGCAAGTTATTTAACCCCTGTACTATCTCTCTGTTCCCAACACTTCTAAAATCAATTGTCATTTGCATTCATTTATTTCCAACCACTGTTCTGATCATATTTATGGGTGATTGATCAGAGGCAATTTCATCGGGTCAGAGCACAATACAGGATCCAACCCTGAAGGGAATGCCTTTTTGCTAGAAGGTGCACTCTCACATACATCACACTCACTGATACTGGAGCAATTTAGGTATGCCACTGAACCTAATGAGCATAGACAAAAACCATGCAGATGTAAGAGAATCTACCAACTTCATGCAGATAGTGATCCCTGCAGGAAACTGATGTTTTTCTCATTACCATTATAATAAAAGAATACTGAACAAAATGATGTTTGTTATCCAATGAGCTGCTATAGTTCCAACTGATGATATTACCTTTGTTTTGGTGTCATATACATAAAAATCATTGCCAAAGCAAGGAATATTTTCCCTATCTTCTTCCTGGACTTCAAGTTGGATCTAAAACATGAAATTTTTTAAATTTAATTTTATTTTTATAAAGTTGGTTCATGATGATTTATTACATTTAATATTCCAACACCAATCCCAATACCCAGACACCTTCCCATTACCACTATTTTCAGTTTTCCCAACCACTATCCAAGCCTGCCCCAATAGCGGACCCTAAATAATTTATTTTGTGTTTCATGCTATGAAAAATTCGCTAAAAATAATTGAAAAAAAGATTTTCTTTGAAGAAAGTGTGTAAACATTGTTGTCTCTCACCCTGAAGCAATTGAGCCCTTGTATAAGAGACTACTAACATGTTGTTACAAGTTAAGCCTTGTGTGTTAATACTTTTTTAATTGAAATTGGTTGCCTTCTACTTTACACCCCATCCAATGTGGTGTGCCACACCTGGTATATCAGTGATGTAGTTTGAGATCTTGTGTTCACAGCCATGCACTCCAGGAATTCTAAAATTTTGAATGGGGTGATATAGCTGGAATTAAAATTTTTTTAGTAGTTTTTTATCGAATAGCCTTGAGATATAGCCACAAAGCTTCCACATTGAGTTTCAGTGATAAAATGATTGAACACCCATCCCTCCACCAGTGCATTTTCCACCATCAATGTCCCAGTATCCCTTCTGTCACCCCCACCCAATCCCACCCCCTGCCTCTATGGCAGACAGTTTCCTTCTTACTCTCTCTCTACTTTGGGACATTATGGATTGCAATACAGATGCTGAGAGGCTATCATGTTTGATCTTTTATCTACTTTCAGCACACATCTCCCACTCTGAGCGAATCCTCCAACCATCATTGACTTAGTGATCCCTTCTCTATCCCAGCTGCCTTCTTCCCCAGCTCATGGGGCAGGCTTCCAACCATGGAGCAACCTTCCTGGCCCTTGTCTCTTGGGCGTTAGTCTCATATTGTTTTATTTTATATTCCACAAATGAGTGCAGTCATTCTATGTCTGTCCCTCTCTTTCTGACTCATTTCACATAGCATGATACTCTCCATGTCCATTCACTTATAAGGAAATTTTATGACTTCATCTTTCCAAACAGCTGCATAGTAGGGAATTAAATTTTTAACTGAATGGTGACTTTAGGGTCTGGAAACATCTCTGCAGCTTGTTGATCTCTTTTGAGATTCATTTATGAGTTTCTGGATCATGGCCAGTTAATGAGCTTACATGAAAGCAGAGGCAGTTTGTGGGTGTGACTACTAGGCTCTTGGAAGAACAGGGGGTGGAGGGAGGTCGTCCATCCCCGGACTTAATGAGAGCCTGGAGATTTTTGTCAGAAAACCCACATATTTGAGGTTTGTTTTTTTTTTAACAGATTCATTACTGGATGAAGCTCATCCCAAGCCTGTGGAGTTTCCCCTAACCATGGTGGCTATTGGATTACAGAGGTTTTCAGCTGCTGGGGATCTGTTTGGGCTGGTGGTAGGCTCACCTGTCCCACTTTGGGGTGCCATGGATGAAACTCAGCCTGGTGTGGCTTCTGGAGATATCTCTGCAGCTTGTTGATCTCTTTCGAGATTTACTTATGAGTGAAAACGGTTAGGTTTTTTGTCGGGGTCCTGGCCAGTCAACCCTGGCACACTGGAGTATGAGCCCGGAAGTCACCGGACTTACTCCTTATGGGAGAGGGAGTGGGAAGGGGAGAAGCCTCTGCCCTGGCCCTCTGCTCACTGCAGGATTTCTACTGCTGAGAAAGAAACCGACCGAGAAGGTCACCGAGCAGAGCTGGGGAGCCTGGTGATCAAGCGGACTCCGTTTATTGATTCTTACACAGGGGTCTTTATGCACACAATCTGGGGTGGGGGGGCATCCCACGCATGTATCACGCTTATCTCGTCAAGCTCAGTATAGATGCTAGTTAATGATTTGTATTCCCCAATCTCAGGGCCCGGTTAACTAGCTCAGGTAAATGTTAACTGTCACACCCTTTATCCCATTGTCTCCTGAGCCACAGGGCCTGTATGTGGAATGCAGGAGTGTGTGGAATGCAGGGCCCCTGGGACCCTGTAACAGTGCCTGCTTTCTCTTTCAGGGACAGAGGGCTTAGTCAAAGTCTCAGGCTGGCTGCTGAGACCCCAACAGTTTTTAATCCTTTCAAGTTACTTTTTGTAAATGGCATATGATAGGGGAGCCAAATTCATGTATTTGCATGTCAATATCTAATTTTCCTACTATTATTCTCTGAGGATACTTTTTTTCCCTCTCTTCTGAGTTTTTTATTTCCTTGTCAAATATTAGTTGGAGTGTAACTATGGATTTATTTCAGGGCTCTCTGTTCCATTTGTCTCTGTGTCTTTCTATGTCCGTACCATATGGTTTTATAACTTTAGCTTTGTGATGTATTTTGAAATCAGGAAGTGTGCTGCTTCCAGGTTTATTCTTGCTCAGATTGCCTTGGTTATTCAAGGTCTCTGTGACTTTGTTAAAATTTTAGGAATTGATATTTTCTTTGTATTTTATTCGAAAATACCATTTGAATTTTAATAGAGATTGTTTTTAATTCTTAAGATTGGGGGCCAGGATGGACCTTTAAACAATATTAATTTTTCCAACCCATAAATCTGAATACTTTTTTATGTAACCATCCTAATATCTTTTATTAATATTTCATGATTTTTATGTTTATTAATTTATTAATTTATTTACAGTTACAGATTTATACATTTTTGTGCTCATGTTTCCCCCATACAAAGTTCGAGTACCCATCCCTTCACCAGTGCCCATTCTCCACCACCAGTAAACCCAACATCCCTCCCCCCCTCCCCAGTCCCGTCTCCCCCCACCCCACACTGCCACTATGGCAGGGTATTCCCTTTTGTTCTCTCTCTCTGATTAGGTGTTGTGGTTTGCAATAAAGGTGTTGAGTGGCCATTGTGTTCAGTCTCTAGTCTATATTCTGCCCGCATCATCTTTCCCCCATAATATTTCATGATTTTTAGTGTACATATTTTTCACCTCTTTGGTTAAATTTTTTTTAATGCCATTTTAATGGGACTTTTTCTTTTCTCAGATAGTTAATCTTCAGTGGTAGAATTGCAGTTGAATTTAATAAATTGAACTTATATTCTGTAACTTTTTGTTTGCTGGTTTTGTGTTGAGGCAACACCTAGCTGTGCTCAAGGGCTGTTCTTGGCTCTGTTTTCAGGAGTGAATCCTTGCAGTACTCAGGAAATCATATATGGTGCCAGGGGTAAAACCTGGTCAAATAAATGGCTGCATGCAAGGCAAGTGCTTTACTTCCCATACTATACTATTTCTCAGGTCCCTATATTCTATAACTGCACTAGATTTGTTGACTAGTTATAATAGGGCATCTGTGTGTGTATTTGTTGGGGAGGGTCTTTAGGATTTTCTATATATAATATTCTGTCATCTGTTTTAAAAGACTATTTTCATTTTCCCCACCACTTTTAATTGTGTGAATTCTGCTTATTCCTCAAGACTAATCTCACATGAAAACTCTGCTGCCTGGCCTGCCATTCCTAAAGAATTATGTCTTATAAAAATATCATTAATAATATATTATGGATAATTCCTCAAAGGGTGAGACAATTTCCCTGATCTTTTAAAAATATGGCTTACCCTTGAGGCTGGAGCGATAGAACAGCGGGTAGGGCGTTTGCCTTGCACGCAGCCAACCCAGGTTCAAATCCCAGCATCCCATATGGTCCCCTGAGCACCGCCAGGAGTAATTCCTGAGTGAAGATCCAGGAGTAACCCCTGTGCATTGCCGGGTGTGACCCAAAAAGAAAAAAAAATATGGCTCACCCTTAAGTAGTGCTGGGGGACCACTCACAGTGATGCTTAGTCTGGTGAATGGGGCCTGATGATTTGGTGCCTGATCAGGCACTGCAGGGGCCACCAGGGCTATATTTAACAGTGCCGGGTTCAAAGGTCAATGTGATGCCAGGCATAGAACTCAGCCCATGCACAGACATACTAGACATGTGCTCTACAACTCGAGCTATATCTCCAAGCCTTGTTCTTCTACTCTTTGCATACTTCCTTGTAGGTAAAAAAAATTAATTATTGAGTAGACTTATAATAATGATTTAGCTAGATAAAGTAATAAATAAATGTTTTAATATTTTTAAATGTGACATTATATAAGTAAAAAAATCACCATTGTGCTGCAGGACAAGCATAAATGCTCAGTATCACTGTCATCCCATTGTACAACGATTTGATCGAGCAGGCGCTGGTAATGTCCCGATTCATCCCAGCCCTGAGATCTTATTTTATTTATTTATTTTTAATTTTTTATTAGTGAATCACCATGAAGTACAGCTACAAGCTTAAACTTTCGTGTTTGCATTTCAGTCATACAGTGACCCTTTACCCATCCCTCCACCAGTGCCCATTCTCCTCCACCAATGTTCTCAGTATCCCTCCCACCATCTCCACCCCATCCCCCACCACCCTACCCTGCTTCTGCAGTAGGACATTCCCTTTTGTTCTCTCTCCTTTTGGGTGTTGTAGTTTGCAATAGACATATTGAGTGACCATCATGTTCAGTCTATAGTCTACTTTCGGCACGCATCTTTCAACCCAAATGAGTCCTCCCAACATCCTCTACTTGGTGTTCCCTTCTCTATCTCAGCTGCCGTTTCCCCCTACATGTGAGGCCAATTTCCAAGCTGTGGGGCAGACCTCCTAGTCCTTATCTCTACTACTCTTGGGTGTTAGTCTCCCATTCTGTTACTTTATATTCCACAGATGAATGCGATCTTTGTATGTCTGTCTCTCTTTCTGACTCATTTCACTTAACATGATTACTTTCTATATTGATCCACTTATATGCAAATTTCATGACTTCATCTTTTCTAACACTGTATAGTATTCCATTGTGTTGATATACCAAAGTTTCTTTAGCCAGTCATCTGTTTTGGGGCACTCTGGTTTTTTCCATATTTTGGCTATTGTAAACAGTACAGCCCTGAGATTTTAGCAGCCTCTCCTTACTTGTCCTTCCCAATGGTGCCATATTGGAGGCTCTTTCAGGGTCAGGGGAATGAGACACATTATTGTTACTGTTTTTGGCATATTGAATACACCATGGGGAGCTTGCCAGGCTCTGCTGTGTGGGCAGGATACTCTTGGTAGCTTGCCGGGTTCTCCAAGAGGGATGGAGAATGTATATAAGAGAATAACAAGCAAGTATGTTGAAACCAAACACATGTGTGCTGCTTTAGGTACATCAGTGGGCTAGACTATAATGTTCAGTAGTTCATATAAATGACTGCAATTGATAGCACTTTTATACAGTCAATGTAAGCTTTAGGGTTTTGTTGACTAATTATGCTAATACTTTACTAGTACTATAATCAACACCTGTGTTCTTTTCTTATTTTTCCCAATTTGCCTATTATATTCCCTGCAAGCAATTCTGGATGTGACTTCATAATGCTATGAGATCTAACTAATCTGAACTTCCATCCTTGGCCATGGACTTAAGCTATCTTTGATCTTCAATGTATGAAATATGTTAGTGTCAATTCATCATAGTTAAAAGCACATGAGTTGCAAATGTAAGTACTTAGGTCTCTTATACCTTCAGTTTGATATATCACCCCAAGGCTAGTGTGGCAAAGACTGTAAATGGAGACATATTTTCTTTCTTTTTCTTAATTTTCTTTTTTGGTAGTGTATGCCTATTGCTTACTACAATTCAGATACTGTTCTGTACCCTTATTTATATTACTAAATAAAATATTGTTATAGTTTTATTTTTATTTTGGGACATCTCTCCATCATTTCCAGGGAGGCTATGAACTTTTCCTAGCAGTATTTATCCCAGAAATGCTATATGTAGGTGCTTGGGGGCACCAGGTTATACCTTGTAATGCTCAGTAGGGGCAGTTTGTATCAGGGAATAAACTTCTGACCTTGTGCATACTTGCACTCAAATGCCTTGAACTATCTCCTTGCTTATACTACTGCTCTCTTACTGGTTACAGTAAATGAACAAGAAGACACAAAAATGAAAACCCTACTATACTCTAAATTGTCTCCATTATTTTTTTAATCTATCATTTTGTCCTAAATTTATTCCAATTGTTTTCTGTACTCCATCAATTTAGAAAGAGTTACTTTTTATTCATTTGGCTTATGTTATTTCCTTCTAGAGATTTGGGAAGGTATCAGAGAAAAAGGCTCTAATTTTTCTTATTTGCTACTGTCCTCCCAGAACCTGGCACACTGTAGGTGCTTGACAGTTATTCCCCAGTGAATAACTTATGATAAAGGTTTGTAATGTTAGGGCTACTGATAGGAAGGTTCAGCTCACCCTTCCCAAGAACTACTGGCTTGGTGAGTTGATAATGTTTGGTTTTAGGTTTCAAAATTGAGGTATCGAAGGAGTTTAGGATTACAGGAAGAGAATGCTAAGGGGCATTCCAGAAAGAGAGTGTAAAATGTGCCAAGATCTAGGAGAAGCAAAAGAAGAGCATTTCTTGCTGGAGAAGTAAATGAAAATAACTCTATTGGCAGAGAAGGGGTTAGAATACTAAGACACTTGAACTATATCTTTAAGACATTGAAAGTTCTTAGGCAAAAGAATAACGTACTTATTTAATTTTTATTTTACAAAGTATTTCTACAAATGTTTTGGAAAATAGCTTAGGGACAGGGTGGACCTTTGAGAGCAAAAACAGGGAGTTTTTGTTGTTGTTGTTTCATTGTTATTATTTTAATAACCACCTCAATCTTAAAAGTAACTGAACAATTGAGATGGGTTAATGCTTCATTGAAGTCTCTTGCAATTCTCCACTTAATTTATGATATAGACCTAAAGTAGGCCTGTGGCAGTGGACTGGAGCATGGTGGCATATATGACAGAAAAAAATTAGGAAATATGATGGCTTAAAAAAAGAATGGAGCAAAAGAAAGAAGTATATGGTGGTATAAAGATTTCTAATTTGATTGGTAGATGATGTTGTTACTTGAGGTCACAAATTTAAGAAAAAAAACAGTAAATTTCAGAGTTAGAGAACATTAGTTGATTTTGAAAAATGTTGAATTTGAAACAGATTCAGGACATCCAAGTAGAAATAGGTAACAAAAAAAGCCAATGTTTTTCTTAATGATGTGTTTTCATTTAGTATTTTTATATTCTTTATTGTAGTTGACTAACACAAATATGTATATAGTATAACTAATGTAATCTCAAACAACTTTATGTTTACGTACTTTTCCTGTACTAAGCATAGTATAATCAAGAATTTCTTGTGATCTACTAGATCTGAAGATTAAATTAATTAACTATTTAATTAACTAATTAGCAATGGTAAACAATGAGGCTACTCGACCTCTTATAGCCTAGTTCTCCCTCTCAGAGAACCTGGCAAGGTACCAAGAGCATCCTGCCCGCACAGCAGAGCCTGGCAAGCTCTCCATGGCATATTCAATATGCCAAACAATGATGGGTCTCATTCCCATTCCCCTTACCCTGAAAGAGCCTCCAATGCAGCACTGGGAAGAATGAGTAAAGAGAGGCTGCTAAAATCTCAGGGATGGGACAAATGGAGAAGTTACTGGTGCCCGCTCGAGCGAATAGATGGGATTACAGTGATTGCAGTGGTTACAGTGAAACAATGAAGCAATCTTTGTAATAACTCCCAAGTCTGCTAAATTTTTAAGTGTTTGACACTTGAGCACTTCAACAAGATGAACAAATGACTGTTCATCAGGAAGAAGTCAGGAAATACTAAGCTGCCATTAAGTAGAAGACTCTGGGTTATCTCTAAATGGAATCTTGCCCGCCAGAATGTCTACGTATAGTTGCTCAGATTAAGAGTTGGTTCCCACTTCATTATTAAGAAAATACACTTTGGTGATACAGTTGTCATTAATTTTATTCTGATCATCTTTAAGGGCCTTTTCATTAGAAATTATAAACATACAGGGTTGTATTCTGTAGTTAACTGTGTGAGTAAGCAATATAAAAAATCTATAGTCTCATCAGGATAACTCATTGTGCCCCTCATTTATGAAGCTTTTCATAATAATGCATAGTTAAGGATGATACCCATTTTTAATGTGACAATTTGAGTTGTTTCTCCAGGGTCACAACATGATGTTCTTTGATACCACCACATCTAATTTCCTCAAAATTCTTCTTGCCAAGATAACATCAACTTCTGCATTCCAGTTAGGAACAAGGAATAAACCAAAAGATACTTTTTTTTTCTCTTTCATCTACCTTTAGATTGGATGGATAGAACCACCTGTGACCTGACTCCTCTTTACTCACCTTTATTCTCTCTATTCCCTTTTTAAGATTGCTTTTTTTTTGGAATATTGATGAATACTATCTCCCCTGAGCTCAGGATCTCTGTGAAAAAGATCTCAGAATTTCTTTAAGAGATCAAATAAATAAATTTCTTTAATAAATACTACAATCTAATGGATAAATTTTTAATTTACTTTTTATTGAATCACTGTGAAATACAGTTACAAAGACTTCATGATTCAATTTTAGTCATACAATGATCAAACACCCATACATTCACCAGTGTGCATTTTCTACCACCAATGTCCCCAGTATCCCTCCTACCGCTCCCACCCAACACCACCCCCTGCCTTTATGTCAGGCACTTTCCCTTTTACTCTCTCTCTACTTTGGGGCATTATGGTTTGCTTACGATACTGAGAGGCTGTCATGTTTGATCCTTTGTCTACTTTCAGCACACATCTCCCATTTTGAGCCATCTCTCCAACCATCACTGACTTAGTGGTCCTTTCTCTTTCCCAGATGCCTTCTCTCCCAGCACATGAGGCGGGATTCCAACTGTGGAGCAATCCTCCTAGCTCTTGTCTCTACTGTACTTGGGTGTTAGTCTCATACTATGTTATTTTATATTCCACAAATGAATGCAGACATTCTATGTCTGTCCTTCTCTGTCTGACTCATTTTACTTAGCATGATAGTCTCCATGTCCAAAATGGATAAAATTTAAACCATCGCACTTTACTATCTTGGACCACACATTTTAACATCGACATTGATATGATGTCACCAAAAGCCCCGAAAAGGAGCTGAGTGTCCTTGCCTTGAGTCAGAGCAGAAGTTTTGGTACCAAAGTGGAAGTCTCCTTTTGACTTTTAGATTCAAGATCAGCATTGTCATGTAACTTTTATTCTGGATCACATTCCAACTGTGAGTTTGCCTGACTGTAGCCTGTGCCAAAGCAATTCAGAAAAAAAAGTCTCTCACACTGAACATCCGTGGTTCTGAGGCAGGAATAGCACAGGAGAAGAGGGAGCTGTTAAAAAGGCAACCACAGTCTTCTAATGACTTTTGGTAATCGGCCCAGTTGTACTAATTTGATTTTTTTGAACTGAAACCCCAGGATACTACCCTGAACGACTGAGCTCATGCTGGAAATAGCATCCTTTAATGTGTGGCTCCAGGGACATTCTCCATAGTATAAATAGCTCTAGGAATTAATTTCAAGACATGGGGCAGGTAAGTAAGAGGTAGAATCCTTGTTAGTAATACAGCATTTTTAAAGATGGACTCCATTGTTTTAACTCTTTTTTGATTATTTTAGTATAATAATGACTCAGTGGTATGAAAAGTTACAGAAATTAGTGGCTTCTCATGTTGTTCAATATGTTCTGGAAATTATGATTCAACATTACTTATTTAAAATTCAGGTATATGGTAACTTCACTTATTCTGAATCCAGTCAAGAACTAAGAAATGATTAGAATGGCCCTTTAATAGCAAGTCATGATTCACAAGCAGTGAAGAAAATACACTTTGTTTCCTAGAGATCAACTCTGCTCTTTAAGAGTTACCATGTAGACTTATAAGAGCAACATACCTAATAAATGAATAGGGTCAATCATAATATAAAGAATACAGTAAATAACCTCCATTTAAAAGCCAGTACATTTGAAGAGACTTCATAAAATAAGAGATATTAATGGCCAATTACCCATACAAATGTGCTAAAAATCATCATTCATCAAATAAATGGAAATTAAAATTGTAGTAAGATATAATTATCCTCAATTAGCAGAGGTTCTTTATTTTGATGAAGTGTAATTATCAATTTTTTGTATATAATTTTCAATGAAATTGTTAAGAAGACCTTGATGCTGCTAAGCTACAAAAATATTCTCCTACATCTCTACATCTTCCTCTAAAAGCGTTTCTTGGGCTGAGATAGCTCAGTGGACTGGAACACTTGATTTGTATGCAGGACACGGGTTTCACTCTAAGTATGAAGAAAGAAATAGATTGTTTTTCAAATCTTTTTTACCAAGAAAAAAATGATTTAAATAAAACCATATGTTATTTATCAATTTTTTTTCTCTTTGGTTTTCAACTTTTATAAATCCTAAGTAGATTTTAGCTCAGTGAAAGCAATCTATGCCATAGGGAAGGTCTTTTAGTTTTAGGACAAAATTAATTTACAATTATATCACAATGGTGTTAACATTCATACTTAACATGTTTCACAGAGGGGATAACATAACTTTGTGAGCTTAGTAGGGTAAAGTACTAGAGAACTAAATTTTTCTTCCATTATAGTCCCTATGGAGCATGTGAGTCATGACATATGTTGTTATGTTACCAGTTTGGGTTAGAGAACTGAGGTAATTGTTCTATTATAGTTTTTGATGAGATAACTGTTACTGTTATAATTCTTCCTCATTGTTGTTTTTTTTTTTTGCCTTTTGTGTCACACCCGGCAATGCACAGGGGTCACTCCAGGCTCTGCACTCAGGAATTACCCCTGGCGGTGCTCAGGGGACCATATGGGATGCCTGGAATCAAACTCGGGTCGGCCTTGTGCATGGCAAATACCCTACCCACTGTGCTATCGCTCCAGCGCCTCTTCTTGATTATTTTAACTTGGGCACCAGAGCTGAACCACAACCCCCTTCTATACTCACTATGCCTAGGAAAAATAGAATGTATAGTCTTTGTCAACAGTTGCCTGATCGAATTTGTCAGCAGTTGCAAAATGATAGCAAGAGACTGACGGGTTGGGAAAGGGCAAACTGAAAAAATAGTTATGGTACTGTGATTCAATTTACTTCAAAGAATGGTGTAAATATCATGTCTGGGTAAAATCTGAACTTTAAAATGTAACCAACTCCAGCATAGATTAACCCAGGGGCCAAGTTTTAGTCTGGTTTGAATAGGAGCAGCTCCCTAGTTATTGAAATATAGACTTTTGCCTCCTGAGGAAGGAAGTTCATTATATTTATATTCAATAAATATAAATCAATATAAATCAATACAATGAACCATCTTCATTATATTGATTCATTTACACACATTGATATTGCTATCTGGGTTTATTAAACATTCCACTCCATGTTTAGCATATTCTGGTATGGAAAAGCATTTTCAGTGTCATCTGAAACTCCAAAATTTTATATGCAATATTCCAAATTTTTTATGTAAACACAGAGAGAGTATGTGTGTGTGTGTGTGTGTGAGAGAGAGAGAGAGAGAGAGAGAGAGAGAGAGAGAGAGAGAGAGAGAACTCACATTATTTGGGCCAACAGAAATGTGCAAGTGGATTGTGCAGTGTCTGCAAGCTGCCAGTTTGCAATCTCTCACTGATGGTTGAGCTCATGACTTGGGATGGTTTGTATTTTCTTGTCATAAAATAACATGTGCAACTGACCTGTCACTTCTAACCAGTTCCTGGAAGCCTGTTTTACACCAGCAAACCAATTTGTGGAGATCATCAGATTCTGTTTTTTGTTACCTGTGGTGCTTTCCGTTGCCAACCCCCCATAGAACTAAAGTGTTACACTTGTGCCAAACTTGTCATTGACAAACCGAAGAGATTGCGCTGAGATGTCAGCTTTATGCACACTGGCTCCATCATCCCTGCACTATAATGGCAAGTTCCCTATCTGGCTGGGGATGGGAGAGACTCTTCCTAGTGCTTTAGAGGCTGCTAAGCAAAGTCCCTCAGTAACAATAAGAGAGTTATAAGGTTTCAATATCAGAATCCCCTGCTCTATCCCTGAACACTTTTAACACTGACTTGGGAAGTGGGATGCTGATTAACACATGGACAAAAGTGTCGATTATGTAATTGGGCAGCATATAAAGGTTTGCTTTGCCAAAGAACAAATGTCCGCTGTTCTATCTGTTTTGCTGCTGCTAACTTGTCATGTAACTTTGCAACAGAGGAGACATAGTCTGCGTCTTCCAGAGTAAAACTACAAATCAGGCAGAGTCTAGGTAATGTTTGTTACACTCTCAAGCGGTTGTTGATGGAGTGTAATAAAGGGACTGGTTACAAAGCATTAATCAGGGCAAAGGAAAATCCACAAAGAATGGTAAAAAAAAAAAAAAGGGAGGTGTTTCTGTCCTTGGCTATGAAATGAACCAGAGAAGAAGTGACTTTCCGGAAAAATTAGTTGTAACTCCAGGTGAAGGCCATTAATGGGACTTGAAGTCTTAGAACACAGCCACTAACTGTCATAGCCCCAAGGTGATAATATCTCTCTTCTGCTTCAGACTCATTTCAGTGCTTCAAATTGAGGCAAAACAAGAAGGCAAGAGAGTCTCATTCTCTCACTAACTGAAGTTCGCCTCTAGGAACACAGTGAGATGGGAAAGAAGGATGAGTGCAGAGGGGGAAGTATGGACAATCCAGCACCCTAGCCAGTTCTTAGAAAATACTCCAATCACTGCCTCCCAGCAGCAAATCCAGCTCATTTCTCATGAATAAAAATAATACTACGTCATAGTTATTAATGATCTAGCACTTATCTAAAAAAAAAGAATGGAGAAAAACGAAGTTTAACGCAAGTTTTAGGGTCTGGGTTATTATATTTCTGCTTTTTTCAAAGGGTGCCTTTGGAACCGTTGGAATGGGCAATGGTAGAAAACAACGTTAGCAAAGGTCCCAGTGTCTGCCCTCCTGCCCTGGCCTCAAAATAATTATTTTCATTTGAATAGTTGTTTTTATCCTGAATATGCCTTGCAGCATTCCAGAGGTGTTATCAGTGATTACACCCACTTTCTTTGTGTTCCCTCCTAACTATGGAAGCTTTTGAGATCGTGATCCTTGCAGGAGTTGTTCTCAAAGTGTGTTCATTCCACCAGGAGTAATTCCTGAGTGCAGAGCCAGGAGTAAACCCTGAGCATCGCACAGGGTATGACCCCCCAAAAGAGCCAAAAAAACAAAACAAAAAAAACAAAGTGTGGTCATTCTTTCTTGGGAACTTGTTAGAAATGCTGATCATGGAACTTGATTCAGTTTTACTAAATCAGCAATTTAGTAAATTTTCAATCAGGGTAACTGGGAGTAAAATCCAAACAAGTCCTCTAGGGCTTTCTGGTGTTTACTGAAGTATAGGAGTAAACACACCTAGAGTTTAATGCCCCTATTAACCTGTCATACAGGATATGGTCTCCTCTGAATTGATAATTGCCAAACTCCTTCACATTCAGTAGTTTACTGTCCTAAGACCTCTAGTAAATGACCTCTAATCAATCACATTAGAAATTGAGTCTTGTTGATGTTATCACTAAAGTTATTTACTGGCTGACACTCATTGAATTGCAAAACCGAAACGAACCATGTCTAAGGGTCCGTAAAGGGTGGTTAGAATTTTAAGTGGTGGTTAGAATCACAACATGAGTAATCCCAAAGTCCCACATTTGACTTACCGTAGGGGGGGGAAAGTAAGTACATTAATTAAAGAGATCTCAAGCACTCAAAACTGGAGCATGACCCAGTCAGTATGAGGAGTACATAGAAGTGTTACCTGGGAAACTGCTGGAGATGTAAAGGCAGTTACTTCATGTAACAAGGAGATCATACTCCACTGTGAGTGTTTGTCAGAGACCAGATCTGAAATATTTTCTCAGTCAGAGAGAAAAGGAAAAAATAATCAGACCTGAACTTGGTTTGAACTTGGTTTCTTCAACTATTATGTCATAAATTCTTAGCATTTGGGAGGAAACAGGCATGGTGGAGGACTAACTGGATTCTCCCAGTTCCTGCTCACTGCTACCCCCTAGCTTACATCCTCAATGGATCTTTGAATTTGTGCCCAAAGGTTCTTTGTTTTTTTGTTCTTTGGGTAACTCCCAGACTTGCTCAGGGGTTACTCTTGTCTTTGTACTCAGGAGTCCCACTCCTGTGTCCTCAGGGATCATATGTAGTGCCAGTGATCAAATCAGGTTCAGCTGTATGCAAGACAATACCTCAAGCCCTGTACTGTCTCCCTAGCTGGGTTTTCAGTTTCCAGAAAGAAAATGAATTTATGGTATTGACTGAGTGACTAGGGGCAAGTCTCTTCCATGAACCTGAATTTATAAAAATGAAAGAAACAGATTACTGAAAAGATTGCTTCAATATTTTGAAGATCTCTTTACATAGTGGTAGATTTTGTCTGTCAAATTAATTTCAAGTATTGCCTGAGACATCTATGCTAAAGCAGAAACTGATCAATTCAAACTGGCAAGTGTTAGCCAAGTAGGTACATTAGTTCTCTATTGCTGCGTAACAAATTATTTTTGTTATATAGACAATTTACATCAAACAATTTACATAACACAATTTACAACAAAATTTATAATTTCTAACAGCCACCTTCTCGAAATGGCGTGATTGAGTGGTTTGGTCTGTCTCATGAGGTTGTTGTCAAAATGTTTGATGATTCGATTGGGCTAAAGGATCTGTTCCTTAAGGTGTTCATGTTGATAGGAAGCTTCAGTTAATGACTGTCTGCACCTCTCCTCCAGGCTGCTCCCAGTTGTACAGCTGTATGGCCCCTGAATGAATGGTCTGAGATAGAAATTGAGCAATAAGGACAGTGTCTTTTATAACATATTCTTTTTTTTAATTTTTTTTTTTTTGCTTTTTGGGTCACACCCAGCAATGCTCAGGGGTTACTCCTGGCTTTGCACTCAGGAATTACTTGAGGGACCATATGGGATGCCGGGGATCGAACCCGGGTCGGCCGCGTGCAAGGCAAACGCCCTACCCGCTGTGCTATTGCTCCGGCCCCCTCTTTTATAACATATTCTTGAAAGGGCCTTGGCATCATTGCTGCCATGTTCTTTTGGTCACACAAACCAACCCTAGTTCAGTTTGGAAGGGCATGGCATGAAGATGTAAATACAAGGAAACAGAGCCATCTGGGACCCTTTGGAGGATGGGTGGCACAATGGACCATGAAGTTGATGAATTACTCCACAAATTATGATTTGCTTAGATGTCAGAACAGCTGTGCACTATAAATGCAGTGCCAATGGCAGATAGTCAAGAGCTAAAGCCTTCATTTATTTATTTAGTTTTTTGTGGCTAATTAATATTGAATCTGTTCCAGATAATTCTTGGTGATATTTTACATACACACTATTGCAATATGTATCAATTACATGTGCAGATGTAGTATACCTGAAGACAGTGGCCTGCAAGTTCACCAGCCACCAGAGACTTTGTAAATCATGTTTTATCTGTTCTTTTGAGTCATACTCACTCCTAATTAAGTTCTATTTTTTAGGCTGCGTGGACATATTTTGTAATCCCTCACAACAGTGTGTAGATACAACACAACTCCCATTTCTAATAGGCTCAGGTGATTCAGAAATGAATCAATTAATAAAATACAGTCAAGTAACTCACCACTTCAAACTTTAACTAATTTGTTGGAATAATTTTTAAAATTTTACATAAATTCACTTTGTCCAGAGAGAATTTTTCTTTGTTATATTGTTAAAACATTTTACTATTCTTTTGAGGGGGGTATCAAGCTATAATAAACTATATGAGGAAGAATTGCAGTGAATAAATTACTAGAGCTAGAACACTCCAGATTATATCCTGACATTTCAATTTATCAACCACCAGGCCTTGGGCAAGCTACATAACAATGCCTCTATGACTCCATCTCCTTGTCTATAAAATGGGGGACTCTAAATAAAATGGCATCTATTTCAGAAACAGTATCTGGCTCCAGGGGAGCACGATATTAAGCACTAACTACTGTTATTTAACAGCGACCGCTTCCTTTGATGGTGCTGGGTGGCAGAGATGCATCTCATTGTAGGAAATTACACGCTTGAGCTGCTGAGACCCCTGAGATGCTTCCTTGGCTTGGGATGTCTGCTCGGGTTCTTTTTTTCTCTCCCTTGATGCAGACTCCAGGGAACTGGCTGGCTTCCCTGTTTTTAATTATTGCCATTGCTCCCTTTGTCTCTTGGGATTTCTTTTCACTCATGGCTGAGGAGAGAGAAGTTTCCAAGCACACCCCTGAATGTTCTGGAAACTAAACACACAAACCCTTTTCTTTTTTAAGTTTCCCTGCTATTTGCTGCAGGGAATTAGTGCCACACCTGGAGAAAGGAGAGAATCAAAGATATCTCTCTAAATGCCTATGAGCCTGCTCCTTACTATCTAGGTTCCTGAACGGTCATACCCAGGAGTTTGAGGGCACTGCTTTTCTCGTTCCTAAAAATAATGTTGGACCTCCTCCCCATCTTAGTCTCTTCATTCTGAGTGTTCTTGACCTCTTTCTACTTGAAGTTTTTTGTTCTAAAACTATGGTCCTGTGGTGCTCAATTGAAACAATGCAAACTCATGTATTTATTAAGTATCAAGAGAGCGAGCCAGTGAGAGAGAGAGAGAGAGAGAGAGAGAGAGAGAGAGAGAGAGTTGATTATGTGCTAGTCATTGTTATTCTAGGTTACATTTGCCTGTCATTTTTAATTTTAAGCTTTATTTATTTATTAATATATTTTTTCATTGAATCGCCATGAGATACACAGTTACAAAGTTGTTCTTGATTGGGTTTCAGTCATACAATATTCTAACACTCATTCCCTCACCAGAGCACATTCCCAGCCACCAATGTCTCCAGTTTCCCTTCCGTCACCACTGCTGCATGTCCAGCCTACCTCTATGGCAGGCACTTTTCTTCTCTATTTCTCTCCCCCATCTCTCTCTCCTTTTGTTTCCTGTCTTTGGTTTTGATAACTGGAGTGGTGACACTCCATAGGAGCCATCCGCATACAAGACATTTACATCTACTGAGTCAAGATTTGTGACCCTTAGCATTTCTTCTAAGAATTTTGGCAACCAGAGCCATACCTGGATTTTAAATAGTTTGAGTGCTTTTGTGGTAGAGATGTGAAGTAACTATGTACACCAGTATCATAACTGTCAGTATCAACATAAACTCATTCCCTTAACTACAACAAAATGTTTTTTAAAATGAAGAAGGTAGATCTGCCTAGGTATTGCCATTTGAGTTAGGAATCAATTTAATTATTGATATATATCAACTTATATGTGTATATATATACATATAAAAAACACGTCTAGCCATAGATTTATAAGACGACAAATTTCTGTTGTCCAAACCACATTAATTGTGGTTCTCTTTTACAACAGTGCTAGCAAACGAGGACACTGAGAAACACTGGACCAAGCCCTAATAAAGCAATGTTCCTCAGTGGATCTCTGTTCTTCCCAGAAGCAGCCAGCAGCACTGACTTCTGGGCATAGAAGACTCAGAGCAACTTCTCCAGGATCTAGCCACTATTTTAAGTAGGAAGCAGATAAGAAAGCTACCTGATTGTGTTTTTCAAGCCATTTTATTTAGCATCTAAATATGCAGTGCTCAAAAGTGAATCAAAGGCTCAGAGCAGAACTGCTCTCACAGCAAGATTAGACACAAGGCAATGGCTGGGCAGTGGTTTCTGAGGCCCTCCCCTCCTACCATCCAGTGATTCTCTGGTCATTAGCCTCAGGTGCTTGTGAATGATAACAAGGCCCTCATTGCTCTCGAGTCACTGGGTTCACTGAGTTCTGCAACAGAGGTCTCGTCTAATAGAATATATGTGGTTTTTCTGAATCCTTCCTTTGAAATAGTCCTCTCTCTGTGAAATTTTTCCCCGGTGAGGCCTGACTGTTCCTATTACACTGAAGTGCTCTTTCATGACTGATTTTATAGCACCTCACTGATATTGAAAGCACTTCAGGGCAGATATTTTACTTTTATCTTTTCTCTAAAGCTCCAGGACACTGAACATATAATTTATTTAATAGGAACCATAAACTCCTTTGAAAATAATCCTTGTAAATGAACTTGTGGCTTTTGGATTATTGGATTTCGGGAGGAATATAGACTTGAGGTTTGTTAATACATTAAAGACAAATTCTCTTCACAGTTGCTTGCAATCCAAAGGAGTTACTAAATGGAGGGGAAATGCCCAAAGGAAAAAATGAACTTTTTTCCTGAACGTAGGATCTCTGTGAGTTGACATCAGCACTAAATAAAAAGCGAAGTAACTGCTTAGTTAAAGTCTTCTGAATTGAAGGTGTTTATAGGATTTTGGTTAAGTGTTAAAAATAATTTTATCTCTTCTCAAGCTCATAATGGGAGTCACAGAGGAGAAAAGAGTAAGTTTGAATAAGTTTTATTATAGTCAGTTTTTTCAAATTCAGCGTTGTTGACATTTAGCATGGCATAATTCCCAGTTGTAAAGGGCTCTCTTGTGCCAAAATTGTAGTTAGGCAGCATCCTTAGCCATTACTCACTAGATGCCATCCCAAGCCATTTTCCTAAACCACAGTTAGGACAATTAAAAACATCTCCAAACTTATCTAAATGATCCCTGAGATAAAATCACTATCTTTTGAAAATCACTGATCTAAATGAGGAGAGAAATATGCATTAAAAATGCTGTTTGGTGCTGGAGCGATGGCACAGCAGGTAGGGCGTTTGCCTTGCACACAGCCAACCTGTATTCGATTCCCAGCATTCATATGGTCCCCTGAGCATGGCCAGGAGTAACTCCTAAGTGCATGAGCCAGGGGTAACCCCTGTGCAATGCTGAGTGCAACCCAAAAAGCAAAACCAAAACCAAAAAAAAAAACCCCAAAAAAAACAAAAACAAAAATGCTGTTTGGGGATTTCTCTTAGTTAAATGAAGAATCCTATGATTGGTTTTCAGCTACCAAGAACTAGATAGCTGGCTTACATATTTCTGAGGAAACTGGAAAAGCCAGGAAAGAACACAAAACATCTTGTTCCCTGTCCATGGGATTCTTTCTGTGGTTTCTTATTCTTGACTTACTGGCAATCATTAAAATATCAGGCCTGCAGAGCTCAAAGTCAAGCTGGCAAGAAGTGTTGGAAGTTCTAGGTTAATCCACATTGAATTTAGGTAGATGTCTAATTTTATTCACTTGAGGTCTCCTCTCATTTGAGATACATATTAAAGACATGTATTGAAGAGGGAAGACAAGCCTCTCTCTCACTGACTGTTGCCTGAATCTTGATCTCTCCAGTCTCCTTGATCTCTCTCTGTGGGTCTCTTAAAACTAGAACTTGAGACATAGCTACTTCTCCCAGAAGGGAGCATAACATGAGGCCCCCATAGCCATGCCACCAGTCTCTGAACCAGACTGTTTCACTAGGGGCACCCCAGAGGGGGGCGGGTGAGAGCCCTCCCTGCCCCCAAGAAACCCTGCCCCAGCAGCCGAATGCCTCCACATTCCAACCGATACCATACTCAAGGCCACAACCTACATGCTCAGGCCAAGCCTCACATATATGAGTGAACATATTCCTGACCCTGACACACCATAAGATACTCCTTACCCATTCTCCATAATTTACCACACCACATTTGATGGGGTTCAGATAGTAGGCAACAAATCATCGAGGGAAATATATACATTCATATATATGTATTTTCAGATATATATGCCAAAACTCACATCAACCAAACTTTAACAACATGTTAATGATATTCTATAGAATGGCTCCTGCCAAAATAGAACAATCTTCACACTGTTTCCTATATGAATATTTTTTTGTAAGCATGTTCAGCAGTTCTTCATAAAAGACAATACAAAATAAATTATTTTGGTTGTGTTTTATGACAGGGATTGGGGCTTGGGATGGAAACATCCCAAATTTGGTGGTGGGAAGGTGTAATGGTGATAGGATTGGTGTTTTGAATATTAAATATAATCAAATATTGTGACTTAACTTATAAAATAAAATAAAAAATTAAAAAAACAGCTAGAACTTGAGGAAAACTGGAAATTCTTAACTCCCATTCATACAAGGGCCTATAAGCTGCCCTAGAGGCTGAATGGTGACTTCTTGATGTTTTTGATCACATTCAAATCCTTTGACTCAATGAATTGTGACTTCACATGGCAAAAAGGACTTTGTAGATATAAGTAAATTAAGAATCATAGAGTGGAGATATTATTGTGGTTTGATTTGGCAGGTTAATCTAATGATAAGGTTCTCAATAAAAAGAAAAGGGAGAATCAGAGTTAAAAAAAAAAATGAGGACAAAATCAGGATTGATAAGGGACCATGAGCCAGAGAATGCAGGAAAACTCCAGAAGCAGAAGTGGGCAACAAAGCATTTGTCCCCTATTCTCTAAAAGAGACACTACCCTGCCAATTTTAGATTTACCACCAGAACTTCCTGAATATTTTATGTGGCTTTATAGAGATCACTCTAGGCTATGCTTGAACCGGACAATTCAATGCTAAGGTGGTGATAAGCACCACAACTGGAAATTCCTGGAAAGTGATGTTGGGCCAGGAATTGAATTTAAGGCCTTGCTCATCCCAGGTCTGTGTTGCTACCTTTTGAGCTATCTCACCACCCCTAAATTATGTTGTTATGAAGTTTTGGTAACTTGTTAACAGAAGCGAGAAAAAACTATTTATGATGCAAATATTCATGCAGAAATAAAATAATTATATATTGTGGCAATTATATATTATAAGTATGAAAGAAAGGAGAAAGGGATAGGGCAACTGATTTAGATTATGGAATTAAGGGGCCTCTTGGAGGGGTGACTATAAACTGAGACCCAAAAGATGCAGATGCTTGAAGCAAACGAAGAGGAGGAACAAACAAGCTTCTGTGAAAATATGGGAAGAGAGAACCTGGGCATTTGGTGAACATGCTGTGGCCAGGGTGAATGGAACAGAAAGAGGAAGCTAGGATTATCTGACTACAATTTTGAATTTCAACTAATAAAAGATTTTCATCAAACTATACCATCCCATATTTTGTCTGACAGCTGCAGTGAGAAAGACAGAAGATGCTGTCAAGGTTATTTTATTCAGAATACTGCTGCAGTGTTTGGGGGGAAAGCTTGAATTTTATTTTACAGGAAAAAATGTTTTATACATAATTTTTCAGCCCCGTTTATCCCCATCTTTTAAAGAACGGTTCCCAAACCATTTATGTTTATAGTTTTAAATTGAAAAACTAGGTAAAGGAAAGGAAAACATGTTTTAATGAGTATGTGCTGGATAAAAAATAATACAATGATACAATTCTTCCTCTAGTTATAGTTGCTGAAGTTTCTTTCTGATCACCCTCCTTTTCACTGAACCTGTCAATGACTTCAAAGTCCCTCTCACATTTGTTCTTCAAGAATCAATACACTGAAATGTGGCATCAAAGCTGAGCCTACTGTATGACTCTGAATATAAGATTTTTAGAAATCCACCAACGGTTTGTGAAACTTTAATAAAATAATGGGTATGGAATCTCGTCCATTGTTTTCTTGTTGGATTGCATTTTAATTTATGCTCAATTAAGAAACTCTTGGATTAATGTAGACATAAAATATTAGTATCTCTCTGGTGAATATACAAGAAGTTAAATGTCTGATATATCCAAATTATTCATAAGTTCAGTATTTTTGAAGTACATATTTTTCTTTTTATTCTGTGATAAATTTTTTTCAATTTATTTTTTTATCGAATCACCATGTGGGAAGTTACAAAGCTTTCAGTCTTAACTCTCAGTTATACAGTGCTCGAACACCCATCCCTTCACCAGTCCACATATCCCACCACCAAAATCCCCAGTGTACCTCCCACCCCCACCCCCCGCCTGCATAGCTGATAAATTTCACTTCACTTTAGCACAGCGGTTGGGCGTTCACCTTTCACGTGGCCGACCGGAGTTCGATTCCTCTGCCCCTCTCGGAGAGCCCGGCAAGCTACTGAGAGTATCGAGCCCACGCGGCAGAGCCTGGCAAGCTACCCGTGCGTATTGGATATGCCAAAAACAGTAACAATAAGTCTCTCAATGAGAGATGTTACTGGTGCCCGCTTGAACAAATCGATGAGCAACGGGATGTGTATGTATGTATGTATGTATGTCCTTTCTCTTTACCTTGATTACCTTCCATATTTCAACACAAAACTCAGTATTATTTTTAAAGTTTCCCTCCCCCCCAAAAAAAACCAGCTGTGTAGAAAAGGAAGCATTTGATAATTAGTTTTCCAATGCTGAGAATGAAGAGAATAGTGGCCACACGGTTTTGGATTTCTGTATTTTAGTAACAAAGGCCAGGGAGATTTATGTCAGAAATTGCATCATTTCCCCTCCTGGTACGGCATGGAGCTGTGGCTTAGTTCACAGTCTAGAGACATTTCTGCAAGCTGGTACCAAAAGTAGTTTAATTGGCCTCCAGTTTGTGGTGGATCAGCAGCGGAGCGGCCACACACACGTGCGGTCACCTGGGTTACATCTCCGAAGTACATATTTTTCATGCTAGATCATCCTCTGTGCTATCAAGAGTGAAGCAGATGCATCATTTCTTTGCCCCATTGCTATCTCTAGATTTTTCTTCCAAGCTGTTGACACATACAGTGCAAGATAAAGAGTCTTTCTTTCACTTGCCAGAAGATATCAAAAGATGAGTCTGAAATAATAGCTAGGATTCTTTTCCTCCTCAGAGGGTCTTTCAATGTTAATAGTTTGGAATATCAAAGATTCTAATCCTTTGTTCAGTCATGTCACTAGGAAGTTCAATGAAGTTAATAGTACAATTAACTACAGATACTTAAAAAGCAGTAATAACTACACAATTACTACATACCTAGTGATCAATGTAAGGAAAGTACCTCTAAGAAAAATTCTGATTTCAGAGTGTTATGTGTAAATTAAACTACATCTTAGGAAATTTGATGATCACATTACTAGAATGAACTTTAATATTCTAAATATATAGTCTTCTAGAAAAAAAACATGGAAATTACCAACTAAGCATGTGTAACATGGTGCTTTCATGGAATCAGATTTAAAGAGGCAGGTCATTTATTCACATCTGATCTTCAATACAGATACTTTCATCAATAGTAGTGTGTTTAGTATAGAAAGAAATGGTGACTGAAAAGTTAATTCAGAGCTTATCTAGATAAGTTTCCCTACTTCATCTTAGACAGTAGCTTCACTACTGTTTTATTTATTAATAGGCAACTGTGGAATAAAGTAATAAAATGAAGAAAGGTGTTTAATCTCTAATAATGCTCTAAGATCGAACATTTCAGTTATATGTCTTTCCAAAAATAGACAGTGTATTTGTGTTAATGCAATTAGTTTTGCTTATAGATTCAAGTTGATTGTGTAATTCCCAATGTAGTTGTTCAAATAGGATCATCTTTAGTAACTCTCAAGCAATAACATTAAAGAGGTTTACAAGTCTAGAAATATATACTCCCCCTTATTGCTCTATTCCCTACTATGCAGCTGTAAAAAATAATAAAATCATGCAATTTGCTGCAACCTGGTTGAAACTGGAAGATATGTTGAGTGAAGTAAGCCAGAAGAAGAAGGGCAAAACACAGGATGATGTCACTACCTGCAGTACATAGACAAACTGGATGAGGAAATGGAATGGAATAAAGGGTGAGGATGGGGATGCCCATATTCCAGAGTATAGGGATGACAAGGACAGAGAAGGAAAGAAATCAAAGGAAAATAAGAAAGGAGGATCAGGATTCAAGAGCCTAGGTTACACCAGTGATGTGGGAGGGTGGTATAGCTATATACACAAAGCACAGACTCAACAACAACTGAAAACATGAGCTCTTAAGTGCAATCACTGAACTTTAAAATTTTCCTGTCAAGGTGGCAGGGAGAGGCAGGGGACAGGAGTGAGCATGGAAAACTGGTGGAGGAAAGTGGACACTGGTGGTGAAATTGTTGTTGAAATTCTGTTTGCCTAAAACTCAATTATCATTAACTTTGTAAATCTTGTTCTTTTAATTATTTTTTTAAAGGAAGACTGCACTATTTATTTGTTAATCTAGACAGGTGAATGTAGGTCCTTAAAGATGTTCAATTTTTCATAAAGTGCCAAGTCCAGCTCAGGGAGGGTCATAGAGGGCCTAGAGCAGAAACACAATGAATTAAACTTGAAACTGTGAGGTAGATTTAGTAGAATGGTCAGAGACTGAACCCAGAGCTAGGATCCTTCAATGTTTTTACTGTCAACTATGCTTAGCCATAATGGATAGAAGAAAAATAAGATAATAAACATTATAAATTCTTTTTTTTTTCAGTTTTTGGAATCACATTTAAGGGTATGGCAGAGAATTCAAGCTTCATTGAGTGAAAGTAACAGTTACAATGAATTTGAGAGAGTATTAGATATTTCAGTGAAGTTGGTGTAGTTGATTCAACAATTTTTTTAAAATTTTTTATTGAGTCACCATGTGGAAAGTTACAAAGTTTTCAGGTTTAAATCTCAGTTATACAATGCTCGAATACCCATCCCTTCACCAGTGCTCATATTCCACCACCAAGAATCCCAGTATAGCTCCACCCCGCCCCCTCACACCCCTAACCCCCCCACACCCCTAGCCCCCCCACCTTAAGCCCCCCCCGCCTGTGTAACTAATAAATTTCACTTTACTTTCACTTTGATTGCATACAATATTTCAACAAAACTCACTATTATTGTTTGGAGAGTCTCTCCCCTAAAGTCAGACCCGCTGAAAAGGAAGCATTAGATAATTTGTTTTCCATTGCTAAGGATGAAGAGGTATGAGGTCGAGTGACCACACTTAGCGGCCTCTCAGTTTTGGGTTTCTGTAATTTAGTATTTTAGTAACTAAGTCCAGAGAGATATCTGCCAGAAGTTGCATCGTTGCCAACTTGTACTTCTCAGTTACATTATATTCCACATATGAGTGCATTCTTTCTATGTCTGTCTCTTTCTTTCTGACTCATTTCACTCAACATGATACTTTCCATGTTGATCCATTTATATGCAAATTTCATGACTTCATGTTTTCTGACAGCTACATAGTATTCCATTGTGTAGATGTACCAGAGTTTCTTTAACCAGTCATCTGTTTGGGGGCACTCTGGTTTTTTCCAGATTCTGGCTATTGTAAACAGTGCTGCAATGAACATAGAAATACATATGCCATCTCTACTATACCGTTTTGCCTCTCCGGGATATATTCCCAGGAGTGGTATTGCTGGGTCAAATGGAAGCTCAATTTCTAATTTTTTGAGAATCGTCCATATTGTTTTCCAAAAGGGCTGAACCAGTCGGTATTCCCACCAGCAGTGAAGAAGAGTCCCTTTCTCCCCGCATCCACGCCAACACCGGTTGCTTTTGTTTTTTGGGATGTGGGCCAGTCTCTGTGGTGTGAGATGATATCTCATGGTTGTTTTGATCTACATTTCCCTGATGATTAGTGATGTGGAACATTTTCTCATGTGCCTCTGAGCCATTCGGATTTCTTCTTTAGGAAAGCTTCTGTTCATTTCATCACCCCATTTTTTGATCGGGTTGGCAGTTTTCTTCTTGTGGAGTTCAACCAGTGCATTGTATATCCTTGTTATCAACCCTTTATTGGATGGGTACTGCATAAATATCCTTTCCCATTCTGTAGATTGTCTTTGTACTTTGGTCACTGTTTCTCTTGAGGTGCAGAAGCTTCTTAGTTTGAGATAGTCCCATTCAATAATAAACATTATAAATTCTTGCTTAATCACACCATGTTTTGCAGAGTACAGTATCAATTATAAATCAATCATTAGCTATTATCCTGGTCTTGCTGCTAAAGGTCAACTGAATCCCTGCACTGCTTCATCCTGTTATTGTCTCTGTACGCTACTCAGCTGGTGCTTCCATACATGCACAACTGAAATCTACTGTGGCAACCTTCTAGCAGTATTTTTCACTGCATGATTGTGTTAAGTGAACCATTGAGCAGGTTCCCAGGAATCTCTCAACAGTAAAGTACATCCAAAGATGTCCATAAATTGTCACTAATATATAGTATCTTGATGTGTGTAATAGCTGCACTAGAAAGAATTTGTTGGTAATCCTTTTTCTTTTCACAAATAAAATTTTTATGTTAATTATGTAATGAATATTAACATTAAAAAGAACCATTAGAAGCATTATTGTCTAGTACCTTCTAATTTATATAAGCGTTTGAATATTTAAACATTGATGTTTCTTTAAAGCAGTCATGATTATAACTATCTAATTACAAATATTTAACTAGAAAACATGCATTTTCTACTTAATCTTTTTTTGTTAATTTGAAGCATAATTTTGATATATCATTGGGCTTTATTGAATAGTATTATCCAGTCTAAAATCTTATCTTAAAGGAAAGGAATTTAAGACTTAGAGTTCACTTAGAGGTCCCAATCTCTAAGCATCTTTTTCTGAGGCCATCTTTCTGTCTTTAACAACATTTTCAGTGACACTGAGACTGATGCTTATCACCACCTTAGTTTTAAAATAACCTCTATTTTTAAATTTTGCATAGCTATGATAATTTTTCTCTGAATAAATAAGATGTAATGGGTGCCTCTGATACTAAACTGAATTCTTATATTTCATAATTAATTACTTCTCCAACCTCTCTTTAGTTTTGTTTTTATTTATAGTTTATATCTTTCTTTATAACACATATTGATTTTAATTTCTGTGATTTTAATTTCTTCTAGCAAGAAAAAATAAATTTGGGAGAGACCAGAAAGTTGTTGATTTAATGTGAAAAGTTGTCCCTTGTTATCTGACTAATTTACAGCTCAAATTGTTTTGTGTTAATTCATAAGTTCTGTGGAAAATCAACTGCCTTAATAAGAATTATAAGTTTTCAAATTGTGTCAGAAAAATTTCCATGTTTAGTAAATAAATGCAGTGAAAGAAAACAGTTCTCAAGCTATTCTTTCCCCCCAAAGTGGTTATACCCTGGGTTAAAGCTTGGGTTTCTGCAGTAAATGAAACTATGTTTAACTCCTGGCTTTCCTGGGTCCCTCCATATCCATCTCTACTTCCTTTGTATCTCAAATTGTTGAATTTGTTGTTTATGAAACAATTATTTATGTTTACTGTGGAAGTTCTGGATGATTTCCTTGAAGCATCTGTTAACACTGCAAGACATACTCTGACAAATCAACAGTAAAATCCTAAATGGATGTAAAAGCTTTTTACTTCACAGGTACAGCCAGGAAGCGATGAGTTAAGGCTGGGTTTTGGCTAGCTTTGCTCACATTTTCACATGCTGTGGAAGTCGTGAGCATTTTTAGATGCCATATGTGTTAGCGTAATTACATACGCTGGCATAAATTGTTTGATGCAATTTCTCAAACGTATTTAAATTTGTTCTCAGAAATCAAAATAGCTCATTAGTTTCTAGGAATTCATTTGTAATCCCTGAAAAATAATTTCCTTTGGCATTTCAAATGTGGAATATTAAGCTACTCTCCTTGAGGCCCTTCTGAATCTCACTTTCATAAATGCTTATTTATTAAGCATCTGTCTCCTTTCTTGGTTCCATCTCATCTTTATCTCTAAATGTTGGAGGTGTTGGTCTTGGAGCTCAAAACTGTTTCTCTATAGCTCTCTGTTAACTCTCTCACCTATATTTTAGTGATTAAAATATATATGTACATATATAAATACATATCAACTTATCATGCCCATTTTTTTTTCAGCCCAATGCAATCTTCTAAACAAAGAGACTGTGTGATCTAATAGTTCTTCCAACATCCCCACTAAGATTTCTTATAGACTCTCAAATCTGACAAGTTTGAAGCTGATCCTTTGGCCTCCCTTTTCCTCCTTCCCACAATCCAATGGGGCCTCCCCTCTTTTGTATTGTTCTTTCTACTTAATTTGGTAATGTCCACCCAATTGCAAAAGTCACAAAATGGAGGTTATTTTCAACGCTTTCCCCCTCAACTCTTGCCTTCTCAATTTCTGGCTTATCTCTCACCAGATCCTGCCAGCTATCTCTCCCTGATTAGCCCAGCTCTATCTTGGTGTTTCATCTCTATTCCATGGTTGACTCAAGTCAAAGCTACCATCATCTATCCCTGACCTTTCTCCTCCATTACAATCTACACTCTACTCAATTACATTATGGCCTTTTAAATTAATACATAAGATCCATCGACTTCCTTGTTTAAAACAACCTAGTTGCCTTCAATTATACTACATCTGTATGATAATTCTACATCTGTATTTGGTCATTCACTGATTCCAGCCAAATGAGCAATTTCTCATTTTCTCAAGTGAACCGTGTCACCACACTGCCAGTTGTTTCCTTCTCAGGGGAATAGCCATCCTCCACCTGGCTACCCTCATCAGTCAGATCTTTCAGCTCAAACATCATTTCCATGCCCTAGAATGTAAGCAGTATGCAGAACAGAACCTTGCTCTACTTGTTTACTTATGTGTCCCAGTCACCTTGTTCTAACTGGCATATATTAGGCCTTAATAAATTGTGCAAAATAAAAGAAAAAATAAGGAAATAAATTACCTATAGATGAGGTCTAGTTCCTTTGTTACATCTTCTTGTGACATTTCCTGTCTTTTATCCACCTTTATCACAGTTTATATTAGCAAGATTATATATTCTTTACCTTTCCATCTAGACTTAAGAAAATAGGAACTATGTTTGTTTGTTTGTTTTCCTATTTTGTCTCCAAAATCTAGCACATTTCTAACACATGGTAAAGGCTTATGATTTTATTGTTGTGACTGTCACTACTAAATATTCATACTTTATCTCAAAAAATTGCCACAGCTGGGTATGCCACCCTGCTCAAAGCATTTCTCTCCTGTTTCTGTACTCTAGTGCTCCTACTGCTTCTCTCTCTCTCTCTCTCTCTCTCTCTCTCTCTCTCTCTCTCTCTCTCTCTCTCTCTTCTTTCTCATCCTTGTTGTGGGCTCCTTTTTTTCCCTCTGTCCATAAAATGTTAGTATGATGGGGCCTAAGAGATAGTACAAAGTTTAAGGCCTTGAATGCGCTGACCTTGGTTCAACCCTCAGCACTACATATGCACCTCCCCAACACTGCCAAGAGCCATCCCTGAACAAAGAACCAGGAATAATCCCTGAGCACTTCTGGGTGTGCCCTCCACTCAAAACAAGTGTTCCAACTGAGATGATTGACAGCAGAGACTATCCTTAGGAACATAAAAAAGCAATAAGTCAATATACACACAACAGCCTTGGCTGGATCTTAAGGGCAATATGTTGCAGAGGTTATGAGAGTGATGCAGCTGTACTGTATTTGAATTGGGATAGTGGCTAGACAAATCTCTATAAGTAATAAAGTGCTCAGCAAAGGGTTTCCAGAATTTCTTTGTTCAATTTTCTGCAACTTCCATGTAAGCTAAAAATTAATTAAAATAAAATGTTTTAAAGTATTTTAGTGTTCTGCCAGAGGCATGCTTAAATTCCTGCAGGATCTCTCTGTGAGTTCCCATTTCCTCTCATTACCATTACCTTGACATTGACTATACCAAGCTCTAACCACTCTTTCCTGTGCTGTAGTTTTGGGTATCTAAGTACATAGCAGCTTCCAATCCACGTTGGAGGTGAGTAAACTAATATTGGTATAATGATCATTTATGTGATCACTGAATGAGAATTTTCAGTTAATGGGAACTTAAGCCTTGATGTTTTATTATTATACATACTAATCACCTCTTCTCTATGTCAGATGTATACACTGATGTCACAGACATCCCCTGGGATTTGCACAATGAACTCAGCATGTATTTACTCCATCAGAGTAAGGTTGTGCCTTGGTTATGCATATATACATATGCATATGTATTATTTTTATAGCAGCTATCAGATAACATTCCTTAGCTATGTTGATGAGAAAAAAAAATCCTAGCTGATACTGAACAAAAAGATTATTATTCAAGGATCTGCTTTCTATAGTCATCATTTTGCCTAAAGTTCCAGTTTTCAAGGGCCTACATCTGACTTAATTATTCATAATGTTCAGTGAGGACTTATGTATTTTTAGAAATGTAACACTTCTCTTTAGCAATGCAGTTGCATTGTAGGTGGAAAGCAACCTTGATATCTTTTATTTGATAAAATCCCTTCTCCCTATCCATGCCTAACAATAATTAATCAAAAGAAAATTTTAGTAGGAGTCAAACATTGTTTGAATGTGTAGCAAATAGTTTCCTAGGGAAATAGCTTGTCACCATTATGTATTCCAGCAGCATTCCAAAATGACATCTAGACATCAGGCAAAGCTATGTAAATGTGCAATAGGAGACCCAAGATAAACTAAGAAGACAAAGCATCATGAATTAGGTCAACCAGACGTAAAAACCTTGTCAGAGTGATTCCCTTAGCATTCTGCATTGTTTTTCCATCCAACGTTTCCCTCTAGGACAGTAAATGTAGCACTGTTGGGGGTCCACCTGTTTTGTGTGGCCAGATTTTATGCGACTTGTATCCAGTTTTCTTCTCCTCTGTAGAAATCCTTGAAATATAGCTGAAATTACCTATTACCTACACACAGATGATGATTTGGAGATGAAAATTATCTCTGGGAAATTTTGTTGAGTCCTCATCGAGAAAGAAACATAAATTTTCTTAAATTTGACTTATTTAATTTTCCACTTATCTGGAATCTAAATACTCTTCCTGTTTCATTCTTATAACAGAAATCTCTGCATCTTTATCTTCTTGATATTTCAGTTAATGAACTTGTTCCTTTAACAATATAAATAAGGAACTAAGACCTCTATACATAAGCAGGTATCAGAAGAAATAAATACTAAAGGAATTTAATCAAAATTACGTTTTTCTTCTTTAGTTGAATTGAGATCCTTATCAGCTTAATTGAGCTTGAGCTGAGTCTCATTTTAAAGAAAAAGGGGAATACAACTTGAATTGTTTGAGGTGAAACTCAGTTCTTTTGGTTATTTATATTAACTTACATTGGATATTATAGACTAATACATAAAAGGTTTAAAATTTTTTTCTTTGCCCACACTGCCTGTATCTTTTATTATAATTATGTTTTAGTGAAACAAAATAGTTTTTATCAAAAGAAAGAAATTTAAAGACAAATGAGGGGAGAGAAAGATAGAGAGAGAGAACACATGATTTTTCCAAAGTATGAAAAGCCTCTAATGGCTTTTGGGAGAAGGTTATCTATAATTCCTCCAAATGGTCTTGGCCTAGAGTTCTCTGCTACATAAAAAGTTAAATTGGGTGTTTTTTAACTTTTTTAAAAGTTAAAAAACTTTTAACTTTTTTTTTAAAAAGGGTTTTTTTTTTTTTTTTTTGGAAAACCTTGCACTCTTGATTCTTTCCTTCAGATCCTTATGATGAACTTTAGATTCTCCTGTTTCTTCTTTCTCCTTTTCTGAAGGGATCCACCGTTCTCTGGCAGGTACCTCACTTTCTGTTTCTCAAAGGAGCTCAAGATTTGCATATCAAGGCTGTGGTCTCCATGCTGGTTGACTACTTAAGGGTTAAACAATTTCTCAGGTTTTATTATTCCCCCAAACTCACTAATAGGACCCCCTCTCAATCTGCCTGCAACATTTCCCCTTTAGTGATTTCACCCCCTTAACATTTTTAAGGGGCACGTGTGTGAAGGCCCATCTTCTATAACTTTTTTCTGACAAAAGGGCACTGACTTTGCCCATGTAAGGGTGTGAAATCTGATGCTAACACTATTAATGGGGCCCAGGGGATGGTTTATCCGGTTTCAGAGCTGTCTGTCTGAAAGACAAAACAGATAAACTTTTAAAAAATATTTGGTTCTTGGGGTTGGAGTGATAGCACAGCAGGTAGGGCATTTGCCTTGCATGCGGCCGACCTGGGTTTGATTCCCAGCATCCCATATGGTCCCCTGAGCACCGACCGCCAGGGGTGATTCCTGAGTGCAGAGCCAGGAGTAACCCCTGTGCATTGCCAGGTGTGACCCAAATGGCAAAAATAAAATAAAATAAAATAAAATAAAAAATTAGGTTCTTAATCTGCTGAAAACTTCAGGTATATGGGTCTTTGTGGCTAAACTTCCAGGTCTTCTTGGAGTCAGGATGAGCAAACTCCCCCATCTCCCTTACTTCTGGAAGCCCCAGAAGCCATGCCCACTTTTCACCACTTCCCCCAGATGAGCTTATCTACTGGCATTGTTCCAGAGACTCAAATAAATTTTGAAAGAGGTTTTGAGACATCTGTCCCCACTCCTCCTGCTGAGAACTCCAGGGTGCTCTCAGAGTGGGGCAGGCTAGCTCCTGCCCAAACAAAGCCCCAGCAGTGGCCCTCAACCCCGAAGCTACCACCAAGTTAAAAATTTAACTCCAAGTGGACTGCCCAGTTATGCACTCAGAATTTTCAGGGGCACTCAGCCTCATTTGTGGCCATGCAACATCTCCAATATCTACAGCAGTATCTACAGCAGTGACATCACAGTAGTAGAAGGGTGGGCTATAGCATAAGAAACCAACCAATTTCGATTAACAATAACATTAGCACAGAAGGTTAACTTGCAACAACAGTTAATAAACCCTCAGACAAGGACTTAATGTCCCCATGGTGAGACACAACAATTTTCACAAATTTTCCTCTATGGAAACATTCCTTAATCCTTCCATTAGCCATTTATGGATAACAAGCAATACAAAATAAATTATTGTCAGCCTGCTATGGAGTCAGGCTCAAAGGGTGGTTGAAAAAATGGAGATAATGGTGAAGGGAAGGTGATAGTGGTGGTGGGGGTGTTGGAATATTGAAATGCCACTTTTGTTTCTTTCTAATGCTTGCTGATTAGTTTGCTCTAAAAGAAATTGTTTTGGCTTTTAATGGATACTTGTAAGGAAATTGTTGTAGTTAACAGACATATAATGTAGCTTAGACTAAGGTTTTCTTAAAGAGAAGCTTCAATAATAGTCAGGTTCACAACAACAGTCTGATCTCTACATTACAGATGGAGCTGATCTTATCCTTGAGAGAAGAACCCAACTATAAATTCTGATAAATTTTACAGTAGAGAGCATAAGGTAACTTCATCAGGTTCCTTTCATTTAGGCTGTAGTTGATCAGAAGGGATCCAGTTTTTCAGATTATTAAGTAAGATCCAAGTACCAGGCGCTGAACCTGCGTTGAGGTTAGTTCTCTGGGTTAGATAAAATAGAATCTCTAGACTGTTGAATCACTTGCTGCACTTGTCCTAAATTAATGACATACTTAGTTAATTTTAAATTCTGAGTCCTATAAGAACTCTACCATAGGGACTGGAGCAATAGCACAGTGGGTAGGGTGTTTGCCTTGCATGCGGCTGACCCAGGTTTGAATCCCAGCATCCCGTATGTTCCCCCCCCAAGCACCACCAGGGGTAATTCCTCAGTGCAGAGTCAGGAGTAACCCCTGTGCATAGCCAGGTGTGACCCAAAAAGCAAAAAAAAGAAAAAGAAAAGAGCTTTCTTTATCATAAAAAAGAGACTACCGTAGTTCAAAGGGCCTGAGCTAAAGGTTTACTTTATCTGAGAAAGGCTATAGGCAAAAGTGAGAGCCAAGACTCAGAAGTTTCTTTTTTTCCCTTTTTTTTTGGGGGGGCCCACACCCAGTATTGCTCCTGGCTCTGAGCTCAGGGATCACTTCTAACTAGGCTTGTGGGGACCATATGTGATACTGGGTTCAAACATTGGTTAACTGTGTGCAAGGCAAGCACCCTGCCCACTTATAATTGCTGTAGCCCTGACTCAAAATTTTCTTGATATAATTTCTCCCGTTCCTTTTTTTTTTTAGGATGTGATTAAATTTCTCCACTTTTCCTGATGATTTGGGGTTCCAGGTGTATAATACTATATGTATTTAGACATCAATTTCCTAATCTCTGAATTTATATATTGATAACATGTTTAACTACAGAATAGTTTAGAATTTCTAATTTTTTAATTTTTTGGCGTTTTGGATCATACCAGGTAATGCTGAGGGGTTACTCCTGGGTTACTCCTGGAGATTTTCAGGGGACCATATGGGATGCCAGGGATTGAAGCCAGTTTGGCTGCAGGCAAAGGCAAAGGCCTTCCCCTCTATAAGATTTTTTTTTAGTAAGAACTGCTTCCTAAAGATTGTTTTCAATGGGGGATGGAAAGATACCATTGTGGGTAAGGCATTGGCTTTGCATGTGGCAGAACGGTTCAATCCTGGCACCTGATATGGTGCCCAAAGCCTCATACCTCAGTACAGAGCCAAGAGTAAGACCTGACCACCAATGGGTGTGGCCCAAAAACAAACAAAAAAGAATGTGTTCAAGTATGGATAGTAAGAAAGCTTTGTATATTACTCCTTGAGTTCACATAAAAAATTGTCTTATTGACTAACACCCAAGAATAGTAGAAATAAGTACCAAGGGGTTGTCTCCATGGCTTGGAGGCTGGTCTCTCATTCTGGGCAACTCAGAGAAGGGAACACCAAGTAAAATGTGGTTGGTGGTCATGTGGGGGAAAGATGATGCGGGCCGAATATAGACTAGAGACTGAACACAATGGCCACTCAACACCTTTATTGCAAACCACAACACCTAATCAGAGAGAGAGAACAAAAGGGAATACCCTGCCATAGTGGCAGTGGGTTGGGGGGAGACGGGACGGGGGGGGGGGGGAGGGATGTTGGGTTTACTGGTGGTGGAGAATGGGCACTGGTGAAGGGATGGGTTATCGAACTTTGTAAGGGAGAAACATGAGCACAAAAATGTATAAATCTGTAACTGTACCCTCACGTTGACTCACTAATTAAAAATAAACTATTAATTTAAAAAATAAAATGAAAAAAATTAAATAAAATAAAACAACAAAAAAAATTTGTCTTATTCCTATTTATGTGATAAATAACAATTGACATGAAATTTGACTAAGCAAAGCTATAGCGTAAATGTAATGAAGTGATATAAAGTTTATTTAAAAAGTCACTGAATTATTTTAAGTAGCTGAAATTCTATAAACGGATAACAGTGTTTTGCTTAAACCTTATCTAAAGAATAAATGTTATTGCTAGATAACATATAAATTGTTTATATAGATTATGCAGATGAAGGATCATAAGAGGTCTAATAGATTTTTTTTTCTTTTCTTTTTTTTATTTTTTATATTTTTATTAGTTTATTTTTAATTAGAGAGTCATCGTGAGGGTACAGTTACAGATCCATACATCTTTGTGCTCATGTTTCCCCCATACAAAGTTCGATAACCCATCCCTTCACCAGTGCCCATTCTCCACCACCAGTAAACCCAAAATCCCTCCCCCACTTCCCAGTCCCGTCTCCCCCCACCCCACCCTGCCACTATGGCAGGGTATTCCCTTTTGTTCTCTCTCTCTGATTAGGTGTTGTGGTTTGCAATAAAGGTGTTGAGTGGCCATTGTGTTCAGTCTCTAGTCTGTATTCGGCCCACATCACCCTTCCCCCACATGACCTCCAACCACATTTTACTTGGTGGTCCCTTCCCTGAGTTACCCAGAATGAGAGACCAGCCTCCAAGCCATGGAGACAACCTCCTGGTACTTATTTCTACTATTCTTGTGCGTTAGTCTTATAGTCTATTATTCTATATTCCACAGATGAGTGCAATCTTTCTATGTCTGTCTCTCTCTTTCTGACTCATAAGAGGTCTAATTGATTAACCATCCTTGATCTCAATTAAAATTCCCTACTCCAGGGCTGGAGCGATAGCACAGTGGGTAGGGCGTTTGCCTTGCATGCGGCTGAACCAGGTTCGATTCCCAGCATTCCATATGGTCCCCCAGCACTGCCAGGAGTAATTCCTGAGTGCAGAGCCAGGAGTAACCCCTGTGCACTGCTGGGTGTGACCCAAAAAGCAAAAAAAAAAAAAAATTCCCTACTCCAGAGGTATTTACTAGACCCTTTATTGAGGCTACATGGCTGAACTCCAATATGGTATATGTCTAATTAAAAAAAAATGTAAAATACACCCTAAATAATAGAACTCTAAGTCCATCCTAGAACAAAGTACAGGGCCTGAGGTTTTCCACTACTTTCAATTATTAAAGCTTGAAATAAAAAGAAAAAAAAAACACTACTTTTCCAACTGTTGATTTTCCAAACAGATATGCAGGATTTTGGAAACTATGATGTGTCTACCCTTAGGTTGGCTTGCAATATATGTTGCTGAAATATTACTATAGACTAAGGAAAGAAAACTTTATTGTCACTTGTATGTTCTCTCATCTTCAGACAGAATCCCCACCATCCATTTCTAAGGCATAATAGTTTCATGTTTGTCTTTAAAATTTCCATTAAAAAAAGTTTTTTAGAAACACCATTCTATTAATTATCAGTTCTTACTATTTGTCTTCCTTTGGGTTTTTATTAACTAAAATTTTAGCTGCCTTATTCTAAGTTGATTATCTTGCAGAGGACATATTCAAATTGAATATGTGTATGGAATTGTATATCTATTTCTTGAGTCACACAAAAATAATTAGTTCTCAAGAATTTTTAAAGCTAGACTTCTATCTAACTCAAGTTGTTTTTTTAAAGTGCTTCTTGCCACACTATATCATGATGAGTTTTGAACTCTGGGGGGACATAAATTTCTTGGTGAGAAGCCAATTAAAGTCATCAAACATTTCTCCAGTATTGTATACACACATACAATTTTGTATATAATTCCCCAATATTTTAAGATCTCCTAAAGTTCCAAATCATGGGTAAAATACCCCCGATGGAACACATCCCTCCTTTCATGTATAAATTCAGGTGCAAGTTGCAAGTAATAAAGACTTTACTAATATTAATACTGTTTGCCCAAGTGGATTCTTTAAACACACAAAACTCTTTAATGTTATATGTATATGTGTATATATATGTGTGTGATATTTACCTATTCATGTATACACACATACACTCATACATATATATATAGGTATATATTACACACATATATGCATATATGTATCTTGACTATGTGTTTAATTTGTTTTATTCATGGACTACTAATAAATTCTTAATGTCAGATAAAAGCATGTAGGGTAAGTTTTAAATCTTCTCTTGCATCCCAGTTGATACGATTTTATTACTGAAATATAAAAGAAAATAAATCTCACCCTAAGACACATCAATATTTACCTGTATAATAAGCATTCTCACTGTATTTGTGTGACACTTTTAAATGTTTTCTTTTGTTTTCTGCATACCCTCTTTAAATAAGAATTATTTCATCATAAAAACAAATGCAATTATCAATATGTGTAAATGATATGCAATATGTCCCAGTCTCCATATACTAACCTGATTATTGCTTCTCCTCTTAACTTCTGCTTCGTTATCCCTTTCCCAGAAAGGTTTGACTGAGACCCATGCTTCTTTAGATGTCCTTAACATGGCTTTTACAGATTCACTCTATCTCTCCTATCTCTATTACCACTATTGCCCATTTTCTGGTCTATATTTACTTAGATGCTAAACCTTTTGAGTGTAGAGATATTCTTCTTTGCAGTTATTACTCAGAGCCCAAGACAATGCCTGGTACATGTATTGTTGAGTAATTTTGAGTGATGAATGAACAAATAATGTGCTTTGTACAAAAAAATATATCATATTAGGTAGCTCTGTTAGATTTTTTAAAAGAGGAAATACAGTTAAAGGGATAGAACTCAGTTGTAGAATGTGTGCTTTATTCATATGAGGCCCTGTGTTAAGTGTCTGGCACTCACCAACTGCTTCCAAACAAAACTGCCTTTGTTTAATTAACAAAAATGACTGCTAAACTAGGTGAAAACTATTGTGGTCACTAAAAGAAAGGAGATGAAGGGATGTTTTGTGGTAGGCTCATTCTAGAACTTTAATTGTGGGTGGAGTGAGTCTTACATGTATATATAAATAAAACTATACCCTTGAAATCACTTAATGTTATTAATCAATAATAAATCAATTTTTAAAAAGGAATAAATGTGGGGGTAAGAGAGGGATAGTGGGTAGGATGCTTGCCTTGCATGTGGTTGATCTGGACTTTATCCATGACACCCTATAGGATCCTTGGAGGCCAGCCAGGAAAGATCCTTGGGCACAAAGATAGGAATAAGCTCTGAGCACAGTCTGCAGCACCCCAATCCTGACCCACAAACAATAATAAAAAGGATAAAGAGCAGTTAGAATGAGCTCATGTTTTCAATGTAAGTGGCCCTGTGTGAAAGTCTAACTTACAAATTATCAAAAATCTGAAGGTCATTCAAATAATATGAGTTAACTTTTACAAAATATAGAAGGCATATTTTCATAATGTCCCACCCAATGGCTGTAACTCAGAGATGGGGGGAAAAGGAAACTAAGTCTTTGCCAGGTATGGCCAAGAGAGGAATGGAAGAAGGTTAAAAAATGAAAATTAACCCGAATTTTATCCAAAATACAGGTGGTGTTGCTATTGAAGACTAGAGTACCTGAGACTTTGGGCTAGGCTATGCAAGGAAGCAAGACTCCCAAACAGGCAAGTGAAGGAGATATGATTTAGGATCATGGAACCATACCTAGGAGATGAAAGAAGTGCAGGCCAGGCAAATCCTGGATGCAATGTCGTGTTCATAGTAAAGAAACACTCTTTACCCACTTTATTAATCCTTCTGGAAATGCTCACCCCTATCTTCCCAGGGAATATTTAAAAGGAGCAATCCTTCTCTGTGGGAGCATAAACACAAATCGCATTTTCAATTTTGAGCCTCAGCCAAGGAGGACTGTTAACCATCATGACTTGATAGATAGGTAAGCCTTGGAGTACACTTGACATCAAACTCATGAATCTGAAGTTTCAGTTTCCTTGTTATAATTCTGTAAATTATGTTTGCACCACCACACAGAGAGGATAGATGTATAAGAACTTTTTTGAGTTCTGAGTGAATCAAGAGAAATATTGTCAACATGGGAGAACAGGGTTAGAATTACAATTTGAGAGGATGAAAAAATTTGGAGATAAGTGGCAGTTTGGACTGAACATTATGAATGCCACCGAAATTTACAGTTACATGGCTATAATGGTAAATTTTATTTTATGTACATAGCACCATAATAAAAAATAGAATAGTGATAAGAACTTACTTGATATGTAAAACCAGAAATTTCACAGGTTCACTTACAAAGAATCAAGACTTATAGTGACAACAAAGCATACAGGATTAGATGTTAAATTAAGTGTTTGGGAGGGGTTGTTTTGTTTTGTTTGTTTGCTTTTTGACTTTTTGGGTTACATCTGGTGATGCTCTGAGGGGTTAGTTCTGGATCTGCACTCAGGAATTACTTCTGTTAGTGCTCGGGGGATCTTGAAATTTCTTGATTATTTTACAAGGAACATTTTTTAGGGTGTCTAGCTCCACTTTCATATTTTATGGATGAGAACACCCAAAATGACTTCCCAACATCTTCCAGACTCTTGCATTGACATTGCCTCACAGACTCTTCTCATGCACTTGTTCAGAACAGAAACTATACTTTTTTTTTTTATTTACTTTCTGGGTCACACCTGACAATGCACAGGGGTTACTCCTGGCTCTGCACTCAGGAATTACTCCTGGCGGTGCTCAGGGGACCATATGGAATACTGGAAATTGAACCCAGGTCAACCGCATGCAAGACAAACGCCCTACCCACTGTGCTATTGCTCCAGCCCCCAGAAACCAAACCCTTGGGTGGCGGACCATCATGTAGATAGCTGTAGTTGTTCTGGGGAATCCTAATTTTTTTTATTTTGTCCTATGCTTCCATTTTTATACTCACAAAGAGAACTTACAAGCTATTGTCCCCTATTCAGGCAATTCAGTTCTTCATTACAATGATCTTAAGTTTAGAATTTTCTCCTCTCTTTATCTCTCTCACTTTCTCTTTCTTTGTCTCTCTCTGTCTCTGTCTCCTCACACACACCTACTTGTAACATTAAATTAATTTCAGCTTTTTCTTCACACTTATCACAATCCCTATTACTGTTCTTGTTACCATTTATGCAACCTTTTTTGTGTTTCTATTCCTTAGAAAATAACTTTCTTTTTAAAACTCTATTTATGAACTAAGGAAATGTTTTTCATCATTGATCAACAACAAACAGATGCTAACAGAACATCTGCATCAAAGAATGTCCTAAGGTTTGGATGGAAAGTAAGGAATCAGGTGAAGGGAATAAATATTGGACATCTTGGGAAAATCCTCAATTTGCCTCAGGATTCATTCCAACAATGATCAGCATCTTCCTCTTCATTAAAATTATTTATTTTTTTTCTTAATTTTTTGTCATACCTGGTAATGCTCAAAGGTTGTATCTGGCTCTGCACTCAGGAATTACTCCTGGTAGTGCTTGGAGGACCATATGGGATGCTGGGGATCGAACCCAGGTCAGTCACATGCAAGACAAATGCCCTACTTACTGTATTTATCTTTCCAGCCTCCAAACTGTTTATTTTTAAAGACTAGCTTTCAAGATAAATATAAAACTTTTAATTGAGTGTTTATTTTGTTTAATGACTGATTTTATTATATGCTTCCTCATTGCTCAAGTCCTGGAGCAAAAGCACAGCGGGTAGGATATTTGCCTTGCATGCAGCCTACCCAGGTTCGATTACTCCATCCCGCTCAGAGAGCCAGATAAGCTACCGAGAGTATTCCGCCCGCAGGGCACAGCCTGGCAAGGTACTCATGCATAATCGATATGCCAAAAACAGTAACAACAAGTCTCACGATGGAGACGTTATTGGTGCCCACTCAAGCAAATCGATGAACAACAGGACAATAATGCTACAGTGCATCCTCATTGCAAATAAATGTAGTATTTTAGCAATATTATATACTAAAAGAATTTTAGTATTAATCTCTGGTCATGCCACAATCTATATCTTTATTTATATGGGGCTGTGCCTTTAAAGTTGAGGATAACTCTAAGTCAGAGACCAACTACAACATATGACTCGAGTTTTCACTAAAGTTATACACACACACACACACACACACACACATACATGCTCCATACCAAGAAGAGCTCAATGGCTACTCCCAGCTTGGTGCTCAGAGGTTATTTCTGTCAATGGTACTTGGGGAACCACGCAGTGCCAGGGATTGTACCCAGGACTCCAATGTGCAAAACATGTGCTCCAGCCCACCGAACCACTTCTCTAACTCAGTATGTATTTTTGAGAGTTTTCTATGTAAAAAAGTACCATTCTAGATACTATATTTAGTAAATTAAATGATAACAAAATGCACTGTCTCATCAAATTCCTACAATATCGCTAGTAAATAGATATTACTATCTCCTTGGAAATGAAGAAATTAAGACCTAAAGAGTAGAGCTCTATTGTCGAACAGCACAACACTGGCAAGAGGCAGGTCTATTGTCCATTCCAGGACACCTGGTCTGTGGACTCTTTCAATTGCTCTGGGATGAGAACAGTTTGTGTTTCCAGAAGAACATGATGGAAGTCAAGTTGAACTTTAGAAAATCCTTCAAAGTTATGCTCTCAGAAACGTTGGGAAAAGATCAAAGTTGTGCTAAGACTCAGAAGGGAAAAGGTTTCCTCCAACTATTGCTGCCTTAGAAATGTCCATGTGGCACCTGAGCACATCTGTCGCCTGCATCTCCCCTTTTGAGATGTGTGTCTAATGCTAGGATGTGTGTAGGGGCTCTCTCTGCCCCTGGAGAAGCCCGTGTTCTCTCTTGAGTTCATTACTCTCTCTCTCTCTCTCTCTCTCTCTCTCTCTCTCTCTCTCTCTCTCACTCCTCCCCTGCTCCACACCTTAAAAATCCTCCAAATAAAATTTATTTATTCATTGTCAAAAAAAAAGAAAGAAATGTCTTTTAGTGAATGCTATCCCAGGTTACTGATAGATTGTTATTGCAGTGCCTGAGATTATGGTAAAACAGGAATCCTCTGAGCTATGACTGAGTGGCTCATAGGAAGGGGGTAAGAGGAAAGAAGGCAAATGGAGAAGAGCACGAACCATCATATTCTCAGAGAAATGCATGGTATGCTTTCCTTTTGTTCTTTAACAAGTCATTGTAAATATCAAGCTACAGATATTTCACTTTGATAAATCCCTAATGGGTCCAGATCGGCAGTCAATTATGTAACTACATTACAAAATTTTCCCCCAAAAGTCTAATGAACTCATTCTATTCTATGCACGTGCTGGCCAGACCAACAGTGTCTATTAATGGACTCTATCAAGAAAGGGAAAATTTAGAAAACTGTCTGAGATAATGAGCCCTTGTTTTCCGCCCTCTTAGAAAACAGAGACAGGGACACAAAAATGATTCTGTCCTTGCTCTCCGGATATGTGTCTCCTAGAGTCAATAGCATCTGGTGCACATGAGAAGTCTAAATGTAATTATCAGTGCAGTCTCTGTTCCATAATCAGATTTCAAAGGTGCAAATATGAAGAAACTCTTGATGCATATGAATATTATTGACTTTGCTGTTCATAAGCTAATTCCCCAAGTATTTATTGACTAGCTAGTATGTAGTCAACATCTTTTCATATTCACCATAGAGAATCAGAATAAGTAGCATCTGTTTCTTGTCCTTATTAAGATGTTTTCTACCTTGCCAATTTATTCACCTTAGACATTAAACAAATATTTCTTGAATATATAAAGATAAAATATATGCACATTAAAATTATTGAGCACAGTGGCACACAATTAAGTATTTCATTATATTTCTCTTCAAGTGCAAGGCAGCTCAGTAAATGGTCATGAAAAGCTACAAAATGTCAGGATTGAAGACATTAAACTGCCAGTTTAGACCACACCACTCATAAACTGACAGTCCAGGGAAAAAAATAAGTATATAAGAAACTAGAAATTATGTAATTTCTAAATTTGGTAATTAGGTAAGGGCATTACCTAAGAAGTTAGATAAGGCCAGGCTGCCTAGAAAAAAGCAAATGGCAAGAAATGGTAGTGGCCAGCACTAGAACTGAGACTTGAGGTTTAAATGAGTTCACAGAATATAGGCTGAGATGCTGAATTGGGAGAAATGGTTAGTGAATGGTTAAAGAAAAAGACAAGCTTGGTGTTGCTTGTGACAGTCTCAAAAGTCAATGCTCTTTCTCCCATTGCCCAGAAATTACCTCTTCTTCAATGCCCTCTTTTTATCATTGCCCCCTTTTTCTTAGTGGAATTTCAGACCCTGTTCAGATTCTGCTTTCTGCTCCCCTGGGTGCAGGAAGAAAGAAAGTGTCTTAAGGCAGAAGCTGGAGATCCTGCAGACCTGCCTGACCTCTGCACTGCCTTGCCGGGGAATGCGGGGAATGCTTGGAAAGAGTTGCATTGTGTATGATTTACCCAGTCTCATGATTTGCAGTGGGAAGGTCAGTCCTGTACAGTCACCTCATCATAGCTGGAATTCTTTCCTTTAACTTCAATAACCCTGCACTGGTACTGTCTGACCCTGATACTGTCCACTTTTGATTTTCTCAACCTTCTGTAGTTATCCCTGTTATTTTCACTTCATTTCCCCTTGACTAAAACTTTCTGCAAACTGTCTGGGGCATCGGAATTGCCAGTGCTGATAAGTTTTTATTCCATCTTTTTTTCTGCAGGTTACTGGTAGTATTTGAAGTCACTAACTGGCATGCCCTTTAGGAAATTGTCTTTTTCTTGAATTTTCCACTGTGCTTCTACCAATGGCTTCTGCTCCATTTAACTGATATTCCCAGGACTCTATTCCAGGGTGCTCATTTTGAAACTTCTGAAAATCTATGAATTCACAGCTTTAGATCATTTCCTTTATGCCTTTTACTATCTTTTTAATGTGGAAGATTACAACATTTATAACCAATTTGGTCTACTTAACCCAATCTCTTGTTAGTTTTCCAATTGCCTGGCAGATATTTATGTGTGAATATCTCATAAAAAACCAGAGTGGCCTTGTCTCTTTTTAAACTTTATCTTAAGCATTTCTTTTTTTTTTGCTACTGTAATTATTAGCATTATGTATTAATGTATTAAGTTCCAACAATATAACAAACCCTTTCTTCCTCAGAACCCTGCTCAGAGAGACTTTCCTGACCACACAGTCTTCCCAGATAGTGCTCTATTATTTTTGCTTAGCACTCCCTTTTGCTTTCTTCAGAGAACTTTAAAATTTGTAAATTTTGTGTGCCAGAGATGGAATCCACAACCTCGTACATGCCCAGCAAGTATTCTGTCACTTAGCTGCATCCTGACCATGCATTTATTTATTGAAACATGCCATGTTCATTTGTTTCTATGCTATACTTTAAGCATCATAAGAATCAAGACCTTGTCAGTTGTATGAATTAGGGTCTGCTTGACAGCTAATAGAGTGTGATACCTGACACAGAAGGTACTCAGTGATTGTTGGTTGAATGCATAAGTGAGCTTGTAACCAGACACATAACTTTCTTCTCTGGGAACTATCCCCCAGGATTCCCCTACTAGGTATTGATGTTGGAAACATACACACATACTCCTACAGCCTTCTACTCATACACTAATGAAGAAAATAAAGCTTCCGAGATAAGTGAGAACTGAGCTAAGAGAAATCGAGAAGTACATTCTGCAAGACGGGGCTTAAAGGAGCTAGTTTCAGAGTTAGAACTAGAAATCATATTTGATTTTGTAATTTACACTGTACTTCATTAAAGCTTAGCTTCACCATTGTTGAGTGCAAATGGTATAGTTAATTCCACAAACACAAGAAATCAACAGTCTTTTTATTTTGGTTTTTAATCTGCTAGTTTTGATTCTGTTACCAAGAAGTGGTTGTCTTGTAAAGCGGTTGTCTTCGTATTTCTGAGTTCTTTGGCTTCTTTTTTTCTAAAATTTTATTTTAGAGGGCCAGAGCAATAGTACAGTGTATAGGGCACTTTGTCTTGCACATGATGAATTCAAGTTTGCAACCCAACACCCCATATGATCTCCCGAGCCCTGCCAGGAGCCCTGAGTGCAGAGCCAGCCAGGCATAAGCTCTGAGCACCGCCAGGTGTAGCCCAAAATTTCCTTCCTAATTTTTTAAACTTTAGTCACCATAATTTACAGCACTGTTAATAATAGAAGTTGACACATACAGCATTCTAACCCCACACCCTCCACCAGTGTCCACTTCTATCTACCATTGTCTCAGGGTTTGCCCCCCCACCCCTACTGCTGAGTTCCCTATCAGCCACCCTCCTGCCCCACCATCATGTCCCTCGTCTTTAGTTTTTTATAGCATTCAATCTCAAGGTTTTATGACCCTTGCAGCACTGTAGCACTGTTGTAGCACTGTTGTCCCGTTGTTCATTGATTTACTCAAGCGAGCACCAGTAACGTCTCCATTGTTTTTGGCATATCGAATACGCCACTGTTAGCTTGTCAGGTTCTGCTGTGCGGGCGGGATACTCTCAGTAGCTTGCCGGAATCTCCGAGAGGGATGGAAGAATCAAACCTGGGTCGGCCTCATGTAAGGCAAATGCCCTACCCGCTGTGCTATCGCTCCAGTCCAGTTCCATTGTGGCCCTTAATTCCATTAAATCCAGAATTTGTTATTAAATTAGCATTTTCTGTGTTGAATTGTAATTCCTCTGTCTTCCAGTTTTTGTGTCAATATAGTGTATATGTATACATTACAGAGGGTTTTAGTTTCCACCTCCTTTTGTATTCTGCTTATTTATATGTCTGTGGGTCAAGTTTTATGGAGTTTTCTCTTTGACATCAGATAACATATAAACAAAGCATCTCCTCTATGTTATGCGAGGGCTGGGAGCCTGAAGTGGACAGATACTAGCAAGAAAGAGCCAGCAGGACCATAGTGCAGGAATCAAAGAGGTAATAATGGCAGGAGGAGGAGGATTCCAGGAGTGTTTAGGGGGTAATGGTAATAGGACCACTTACCTTATTCCAAGGCCTGTGTACAAAACTTTCATCATTTTTTAGGGTGAGGGTCAGAAGAATTAATTAAACTGAGGATTGAAAGAATGCCTGCCTAACAAACTGCAGTTGCTGCATTTACAAGAAAATTTTAAATATATTAGCTCAACTGTCAGTACCAGTGCATTAAGCATTCAAACCCTTGAATCCTTGCTGCAATTTGCTTCACATCGGTAAGCATGGTACTCCCAGAGGATAAATTACTCTCATTTGCTTACCAAAGGAACAAAACAAATACCTTAATATGTATATTTCTGCTTTGGTCAAAAAATGGCTTTCATAGTGAGGAATTTGATTGAACATTTGCATCAGCCATGGGAACAATGAGGTGACTCACATGCAAATCAGCTTCTCTGAATTCTGTGTTTAAGGATTTTAGGGAGTTTGTGGAAAAGGTCTCTTTTTGTCTTACAGAATCATGGGTTATTTTGTGAGTATTTTACACTGTGAAATAAGGATTATCTTTCTTCTAACAAAATTATCCCAAATTACCTGGCTTTTTTACCATTCTCTTTCACCCATTCTTCTGCATATGTGTCCTTCCTCACCATGGGATGAGTTGTCTACTTCTTAAGGTAACATGATTTCTATAGCTACAAAATCTCTGTATACTTTCTCTTTGCATTTATGTCCAGTCTACATCTTCTGAGATGTATTTTCTCACCTTCCAGTCCTTACCCAGTGCAATACTTTTTCCATTCTACAATGATCCACATGCCCTAAAGGTACATTTCACGCTGTGACTTTCTTTACCCACTGTATTCCTTTGGTTTTCATAGCATTACTTATTCTGGTTTATTTTCTCATCTTTTTTGGCTGATTTTGTAGATTCTTATCTCTTTAATTATAGGTTTTCTTTGAGTCTCAGTTCTAGTGATTTGCATTTTTCAATCAACTTTCTTCTTCTGGATGATCTCATTTCCTATAAGACTTTCCTAGGGTTATTGGATCCATGTACTGCAAACTTGGTGGTTTAAATAATTTATTATCTTACAGGTAGGCATACTTCCTTCTGAGGTTCTGAGGTCTATGGGAGAGAACCTGTTCCAGGAAAAGACCTAGAGTGTGATTTGTTTACAATCTTTGGTTGATACTGCAATTTTTGGATTACAAAAGATTATAAAAGATCCAAATCAATATTTGCCTTCAACTTTTTTTTCTCTATGCATACCCATATAACTCTATGTTCTAATCTTCTCCACCACTTTTTTTTTTTGAGGAGGGCAGTTTTGACCACACCCCCTGTGCTTAAGACTTGCTTCTGGTTCTGTTCAAGGGCTCATTCTTTGGTAATACTCAGGGGACCATGTGCCAGGTTTGAAGCAGGGTTGACTCCATGCAAAACAAGTGCTTTATCCACTCTACTCTCTCCAGCCCTAATTACCTCTTTTTATCTTACAAAGCTGTCAGATGGTTAGCTGTGTAGCACTGTCACTGTCATCCTGTTGTTCATCGACTTGCTTGAGCGGGCACCAGTAATGTCTCCATTGAGAGATTTGTTGTTACTGTTTTTAGCATATTGGATACGCCACAGGTAGCTTGCCAGACTCTGCCATGAGGGCAAGATACTCTCGGTAGCTTGCCGAGCTCTCCAAGAGGGGCGGAGGAATCTAACCTGGGCCAGCCCATGCAAAGCAAACGCCTTACCATGTCAGATGGTTAGGGCTTGCAAAATGATCTAATTCTAAATCCCCCTGAAAAGATCATTTCTCCAAATAAAGTCACATTCTAAGGTACTTAGAATTAGTAGATGTGAATTTTGCAAGGCTGAAAAACGATCCATAATCCCTTATAGTATGTTTTTTTAAAAATAATTTTATTTAGGTACCATCACTTACAAAATTATTCATAGTTGAGTTTCAGGCATACAGTTTTATAACCCAATCCAGTGTCAACTTTCCTCCACCAATGTCCCTCTCTTTTGCTCCCCTCCCCCCTCAGTCTGGCTCCTCAACAGACACATTTACACTGGTTGTTATAGTTTGGATCACATATTTTTCGTTTTATTGGTTTTGTGGTTCAGATATACTGATATGCTGTTAAATCAGGAAATCAACACTAAACACAAAGAGGAAATTAACACACAAAGAGAAATGAGATAAGGTCAAGTAATTATGCCACCATTGAGTTGGGTCAGGATATGTGCTTTACTAAGTGCTATTCTTTCTTGCTTTTGTAACTTGCTTGCTTATTTGCTTAGTGAAATTCCAGAATATGATTTGCCCTATAAAAAAAAAAGACTTCACTTTTTGCTCTCAGGACTTCCTCTTTCATCCAGGCTGAGCTTGAGAGAACAGTCTCTGGCCAGCTAATAAAGACTCCTTATTTTGAGACAAAACTCAGACTATGAAGAATATTTTGGGAGTGCCTGCCTAGCCTATAACATTACCATACCTCTGTAAAAATACCATACCTTTGCACCACCAATGTCTCTCCGGCCCCTACCCCTGTTACCTGCTGTTCACTTTATCTCACATAATTTTTTTGTTATTTTAATTTTAATTGAACCATTATTGCATCATGACCATATATGTATATATACATACATATATAATGCTTTGATGTGAATTATTTATTTATTTTTAACTTTTAAATTTTTGTTTAACCTTTTGCCATGCCCAGTAGTGCTTGGTCTTATTCCTGGCTCCGTTCTCAGGGATCATTTCTGCAGGACTCAGGAAACATAAAGAAAAATATTTCTCATCCCTCCCACTCATCTCTCCAGATTTTCTGATGTAATATGAATAGTCAACATTTTCTTTTACTCAGTACAGTCTATTTTCTTCTCTTATTTTTATTTTCATTACATTACTTATCATGATTTATAATACTGTTAATGATAGTTGCACACATACATCATTCCAGCACCATATTATCACCTGAGAGTCTATTTCCCTCCCCTCGTGCCCCCAAAGACCCTCTTCACCTACACACCTCATCAGTAAGTTCAGTTCTATAGATCAGCTCTCTAGGACTATTGCCTTTGGTCATTTGTTGCTGTCTTACTCTCAATGTTTTTTCCCAAATTTATTTGTTTAAGCTCCAGAGAGCATTCAGCCATATCCAGGTCTCAGGGTTTACTGCTGGCTCTGTGCTCAAGGATCATTCTTGGTAGGGGACCAGGGGAACCATAAGTGATGCCAGGAATAGACAAGAGCAAGGCAAGTGCCCTAACCACTGTACTATCTTTGGCCTAGAGATTCCATTTTTAATAGTATTTCATTGTTAAAAGAATTCTTTTTTATTTTTTTGTTTAATTTCTGTTATCTTTTCCCCACTTTTGTTTGTGTTTACTTCTATTTTCACAGCAGTGTGGTCTGAGAGGAGAGTTGATTTTATGTCTATCTTCTTGATTTTATAAAGATATATTTTGTGATCCAGTATGTGGTCTATCTTGTAGAATGTCCATTGTGCACTGGTGAAAACTCTGTACTCAAATTTGGGGGGATGGAAAGTCTATCCCTTCCATTTGTTCCTTCCTTGTTGAATTTTGGGCTAGTTGATCCATCCAGTAGTGATAGAAGAGCATAAAAGTCTCCTACTCTATTGTGTTACTGTCCATATCTTCCTTCAGGGCTCTTAGCAGTTATTTTAAATATTTTGATGGTTCATTGTTAGATGCACATATGTTTAGTTGTGTGATTTTCTTTTGATGTATTAATCTCTTGATCACTGATAAATGTTGCAGTTCCATAGTGTAATGGTTAGCACTCTGAGCTCTTATCACTGATAAATGAATATTCCAGTCCCCATAGCCTTTTTAAATTTGAAATCTATATTGTTTGATGAAAGTATGGCTACCCAGTCCTTTTAAAGGGAATTGTTTGCCTGGAAGATTGTTTTCTAACTCTTGACTTTGATCCTATGTTTACCCTAATTTCTTAGATGTTTCTTTTGTAGGAAGCAGATGGTTTGACTAAGTTTTCTCATCCATATTATGACTCAATTGGTAAGTTCAGGGCATTTAACATATAATGAGATTATTGAGATAAAGGAATGTGTCTACCTCATTTTGTAGAGGTATGCATATTTGTGAGATTTTTTCTTGTTTTTATAGTTCTTTTAATTCTTATAAAACTGGTTTCAAGATTATGAATTCCCTAAACTGCTGCTTGTCCATGAAACTTTGTATTGTTCCTTCAAATGTAAATAAAACTGCTTGATAGAGTATTCTTAGTGAGATGTTCATTACATTCAGGTTTTTAAAATTATTATTACTGTATCCCATCATTGTCTTCTGGCTTGTAGATTCTCACTTGATAGATATTCTGTGAATCATATAAAATTTCCTTTGCATGTAACTTCCTTCTTCGATCTTGCTGCTTTTAGTATTCTGTTTCTCTCTCTGTGTCTCTCTCTCTCTATTGTCTTTTGTCATTCTTATTACAACATGTCTTAGAGCATTTCTATTTGTTCTGTTTTCACTTGAACGCTTCAGGCCTCTTGAATCTTGGTGCATTCTCAATTCTGGGAAATTTTTATCATGACTTATTTGATTAGTCGTTCTTTGTTGAATTCATTTTCCAATTCCTCAAGGACTCCAAGGATTCTTATATTATTCCTCTTAAACTCATCCCCTCATTCTCTGGTATGCTAGTTCTTTCTCTTTCAGACTCTTTTTTCCATCTCCTATTGTTTTCAAGAGGTTTCCTGCACCTCATCTTGAAGCTAAATGATCTTGTGAGACAGTCTATTGAGTTTTGAGACAGTCTATTGAGTTTTGTTGTTGTTGTTTGTTTGGGGGCCATACCTAGCTGTTCTTAGGGCTTACTCTTGACTATGCACTCAGAAATCACTCCTGGAGGACTCAGGAACCATATGGGGTGCCTGGGATCAACCTGGCTTGGCAGCTTGCAAGGACAGAATCTTATCCACTGCACTTCTACTAGTTTTTTTTTCACCTGCAATAATCTTCACTTCTGTCGCTTCTAATTGTAGTGTCACTGTCACTTCTCATTTTTTCTTTCATTTATTCTTGTTCTTTACCATCTGTATGATTATTTCTTACTGTTCATTGGACATCCTCATATGCTAGATCTTAGTCATGTTTTGAGAGAAGCTGATTTGTACTAGTGTGATCATCACTCATTGAGCTTGATGGGCTTGCACATGGCTTCCCCGTTGTATATTCTGTGCTCTGAGAGTGAATCTTTGCAATTTTCCCCATGGTACCTCTCTAAGAGATTAGGCTGAATGTTGCTTTTTTTAATTTTCTGAGTCCTCACCAAGCAACAGAAGGTAATGTTGCATGCATTGTGAGTAGATGTGTAAAGTTGTTGCATGATTCAGAGCACAACCAGCAGTGAGCAGAGTTATGGGCAAAGTGGGTGTAGACCTGGAATAAATGAGCAAGCAGAGAAGCTGAGATGTAGATGTGGACATGCAAAGACTGTACAAGTTGGTCATGAAGGTTGATGGTCCAGGTAGAAGGGTAGGGAATTCCTCTATGGTCCAAAAAAGGTCCATTCAATATCAACTTGGAGGTCAATTACTTCAGAATTGAATGAGCAAGTAGAGGGTCTGAATTCTGGATGTAGGCCTACACAGAGAGCAGGGGTAGTGGACCATAACCCATATGGTTTCAAAGATGTGTCTATCAGTGTTTAACTCTCAACTCTGTCTCCAGCCCAAATCTGATTCTGAAATCTAGGCTTGTGTGTCTAGCTATCCACTGAGTTTCCTCTTAGATGACTTTCATCATCTAAATGCTATTCTTTTTCACTCATCATCCTCCCTCCAACTAAGTCTCCTGGTTCAGCTAATAGTATTTTAATCAATTCAGTTTGTCCCGGACAGAAGATAATATTTCCTTTTTAAAAAAATTGAATCACTGTGAGACAGACCCTTACAAAGCTGTTTTTGATTAGGTTTCAGTCATACAGAGTGCCTCGGTGAAACTAGTATTTACTTTTGATCCCTGTTTCACTCTCATTTTTAAAACCCCACATCATCATTTACTAAGATGGGTTAACTCTACCTCAGCAATAGTTCTCAAGTCTACCTCTTTTCTACCTCACTTCTGTTACCCCTTCAAGTTTACGTATTTCTTCCCCAAATCAGTCATAGTCTATTAACAAGGCATTTCCAGTTTCTAAATTTACTCCCTCTCAATCGATTCTCCACATAGCGTAATAGTCTTGCAAAAACTCAAATGCAATTATTACTATCTCTACTTAAAAAAATCCCATGGCACTGAGAGTCCTTGAAAGCAGACAGTGAATCCAGACAGTTGGAGTTGAACCTTGAGCTGACATTGAAGTCAGAGGAAGCTTTCCATCAGTGAGCAAAAGATTTATGTGTGAAGCTGAGACTTTAGATTCTAGAACTGTGTCACCTGACCGACCTCTTAGCTCTGGACTCACAACAATTACGAAAATGACCTGATGCTGATTGTTTAGCTTTCCCCATTTCCCTGGAGGCAGAGAGCTACAAACGGTTTTTAGACTGTGACTTGAATCACACTTTGCTGTCTAAGCGCTGTCTCTGCCAGTTCTTTCCTTGCACTCTTCCCCTGAGTGACAAATGTACATGCTAACTGCATTAGCTGTACCCCAGAATGTTCTTCTGCCCATTTATTGTTTTTGCTCATAAAATAAGACATAAATATTTTGTGAACTGATTCACAAGCTTATGGCTCAAAAGTTCAATTCCCAAATGAGATGACACTTGCAGACCATTGGCAGTGATGAGGGACTGAGCTGCTATTTGACTCCCAGATGAAAGGCTAGCTTGTTCATCCCTCAGCATTTAGATCTCTTTATAGAAATTGCTGTGTAATTGGCTTTCCCCCTTTTGGGCCATAAGAAAATGAGGGCAGGCTTTATGGCTCCTGGTCTCTCTTGCATTTAGAGGGCTAGGCACATAGTAGGCATCCAAAACTTGTTCAGTGGTGGGTTATCACAGAATTAGACCGAGTCTTTGTGCTTATTCTTTAAGATTCTTGCTTTTTGGAGCTGGGCCTATAGCACAGTGGGTAGGACATTTGCCTTGCACGTGTCCAACCAGGGTTCAATTCCCAGCATCCCATATGGCCCGTCAAGCACCACTAGGAGTAATTTCTGAGTGCAGAGCCAGGAGTAACCCCTGTGCATCACTGAGTGTGACTCAAAAAAGAAAAAAAAAAGATTCCTGCCTTTAACACCCACCCCCTCCATGTTCTTATGCATTCTAAGGTCTTTGGTGTTCTCTTAAATTTTAGTGCTCTTTTATTAGGATTTTTATTTTCATAAACTTTATTGGGTTCAAGATCTTGAGAGTTATTTTATCTTTGGGGGACTTCCCTTATTAGACTTCTGCTATTTTAGGAGTGATAATACAGTGGGTAGAATACTAGTCTTGCATGTGACTGACCCAGGATTGATTCCCAACATCCTGTCTGGTCCCCTGAGCCCACCAGGAATACTTCCTGAATGCAGAGCCATGACTAAGACCTGAGTATCCCGGGGTGTGACCCCACAAACAGAAAAGACTCTGGCTATCTTAACTTCTACTTTACCAAGATCCACTTGATCTGTATGATATAAATATGAATCGATCTTTGGCCTCTAAGTTTGGGAGGTACCGTGGTTCTTAGGTTGTCATAATGTTCTGCTCTTCGCAGGAAAAGAAAAAAAATTATCCCAATTTCCACCCAGCTTCTTTTATGATCCATTTTTTAGTCTCTCAGAAAATAATTTTAGAATTTTAGAAAAACAGTGAGATAAAATAGTTTTTAAGGAAATTATGAGATCTGTGAAAGCCAAAAAATATTGCACCTGAGTTTGGATGTGCAGACAGCTCCAAAATGGAGTGAACAGGATTGCTTTTGCAAAGATTTTTGCATAAGCCTTTTCCAAGCTGCCACAGTCTGTGTATTTCTGAGCAAGTAAGAATTCTTGTTCAGACGTTGTCAGGAAAATAGAGTAGTTGGTGCTTTTTCTTATTCAAAGTCTTATCGAGGCCTTTGTTTCTGTTGAATCTTCCCCTTAATAGGTCTCTTGGTGGGTCCTAGACTTAGATGTAAACAGGTATTCCCTCTCTGGATCTGTGACTAGGGCTTGGGGACAGAAACTTCCCAAATATTAAAAAAAATTTTTTTATGGCCCTCTGAAATTATTTGGTAAGGGAATCCCCTATCTGCCTATCTATTTCACAGGATAAGAGATTAACTAAAAGAAAGGTAATGTGAAGGCTTAGTGAAAAGCAAACAGGACAATTTAAAGATGCAAATTTAACATAAAAATCAGAATTATAAAATAAATTGGAATCAGTTGTTTATTTTCAACATTATTTCTAGCATAAAAACTTCCCACTTTAAGGGCCATAGCAAGAGTCCAGTGAATGGGGCATTCCAGTGAATGTCTTCCATGTGCCCCTTATGGCCACCCAAGCACCACCAGGAGTTATCCCTGAGCACAGAGCCAGGAGTAAACCCTGGACACTGCTAGATGTGGCCCCAAGACAACAACAAAAAACTAGCCCCCACTCTGTCTAAAATAGAAATTTTAAAAGTTGTTATATAAAATATTGTTTGCTTTTTAAGGATAGTATATATGGTATTACAAAAAGGCAGCTATAAGGCTGGAGAAATAGAAGAGCAGCTAAGGTGTTGGCCTTGCACACTACGAGCCCAGGTTTGACCCCCCAAGAACCCCATATTATCCCCAAAGGCCCACCAGGATTGATTTCTGAGTGCAGAACCAGTAGTAAGCCCTGAGCACCATTGGATGTGACCCAAAACAAAACAATATAAAACAAAAGCCAGGTAGTTGTATTACCATAATGCTATTTAACACCCTTAAGAAAGGAATATGTATTTAAAGGTACAACTTGCTGAATTGCGTTTAGTTCTAGAAGTAGCTGAATTCAAGATTTTGACCAGATTAGGATAGTACTTTTGGTTTTATTTTCTTCATTTAGCACAAAATTTTTATTTTTGCATCAATGTATTATGCTAATGTTTTTGAGAAATGTTGTGAGGTGGATCCTGAATTTCTCTGTTCTTTTTTTCTGGACTAAAGTGATTATTCAGAGCTAGTAAGATGGACATTTTCAGATGCCAGCGCATCTCCACTTTTGTTGTCCTCAGAGTGGACTGGAGTGAGAGGACGAAGTGAGGTTAGTATCAGAGAGAAAAGGGAAGGGAGGGGTGAAGAGGTGGCTGGGGTTGGGTCCATGTGAGAGCCCTGGGGAGTCAGTATCAGTCAGTATCAGCTGGGAAGTTGATTGGAAGAATCAGAAATCAGCTATGACTGGTTAACTAAAGGGATTTAATGGATGGCCATGGAAAGACCCACAAATTCTTGGAAAATGTTCAGGAACTGAAACTTCTTCACTCCTGAATGGCCAGGATGGTCTGGTCAGCATAGTTCTCCAGTATGAGGCCAGCAGTCCCTGACCCTTCATCTCCTGCCCCTGCAGCTCAGGATGCATCCTGGCTTCCTGCAGAGTCAAAGTTCTAACTAAGGGATTCTGAAGGTGGAAACAAATCATGCCTGCACCCTACGGGGAGAGAACTATTTTATTTCCTTTTGCTGCCATTCTTAGTTTTTGGACATAGTTTCCAACCAAGGTTCATGTTGAAAAGGAGTTGAGTGCAGTGAAATTAGGACAAAGAGGGGACCAGAGAAATAGTACAGCAGGCAGGGCACTTGAATTGCACGTGACTGATGGAGGTTTGATCCCTGTCACCCTATTTATTTCCCTGATCACTGCCAGGAGTTAGCCCCTACAACGAAGCCATGAGGAAGCCCTAAGCACTGCTCAGTGTGACCCCAAAACAAAACAAAACAAAACAAAAAAATAGGGCAAAGGACCAAGATTTCTACTTTACAAATATTTGAGGAATTGTTAACTGTGCTTGGGGATTGTTTGAAATTTTCATTTGTCTTTTTGCAATGAAGACACATTATCTGGGAAATTATTTAAGACGAGGACTATTACCCAAACCAAAAGTTGAAGGCGATTCAGGTTTACTTCTGCTGACTCATATCTAAGATCAGCAAAAATAAAATTTAAAAGTCTTTCCTAGGTACCTTGGGAATATCTAAAAATCCCAATTTGGATTTCATGACTGTTCAGCAGAAACTGTCAAGGTTAACCCTAATGTATTCTAAAGATGACAGAGGGTGTAAGTGGAAACAAGGCTAAGCAGTCAGAGATTGGGCATAGGCAAAACAAGGAGATGTTGGAAACAGAAAATAACTTAATAGAATATGGATGTGATGAGGGCCTTCACTGGACAAGTGGGGTCATCCTGGGCCAGCACAGAGGAAATAAACCCTGATGCTGAAGGCAAAGGCCACAAATAATATAAACAAGCAAGTGCTAAGTACAATATTTATTTGGGAATCGGGGCCTGAACCCTGGCCTTTTTAGAATCCAAATCTGGAATATGTACTAAGGAAGCATTCTGGAATACTCTGGAATATGTGTAAGGAAGCATTCATTTACTAAGCTACTGTTGCTTAAAAGTTTTCCACCAAGGACCTCTTTTAGGCTAGAACTACAACATTAGAGAGGGTTACCAGAAACACCGTGGATTCACTTCATGATTGATTTAATTCTAACTTTTGTTCATTGCGAGTTTAGCAACTTTATATTGATGCCAACTTTCCCTGCCACTCCCACATTCCGTTAAGCAACCCCATCTGGGGTCTCAGCCCACAGTGAAGAGGCGACTAAGCAAGAGTAGAGCTTCCTCTGACATAAACAGGCACAGGGGAAGTTGGCTAGACAGTCCACCTGCTCAGGCTCAAGGCATGTTCAGCAGGAAAAACCAGGATCTGCCTGATGCACATCATCTGTGTTCTTCCTAATGTCCATGTGTGTTCCAGATCTCAGAAGGGAAAAAATTCCCAGTGCAACACACTTTTCTTTCTCTCTTCTTGTAGTCCTGGTAAAATGTTCTAGGGCTTCATACATTCAAGGCAAGTGCTCTATCCCAAGGCTGTATCTTCAACCCTCCATGGATGTTTCTAAAAGGGCCATCTGTTTCAAGTTTTCTGCTTCAACATCTTCTAAATAGGTGTTCCCTTACCCCGCCCCCCCACCAAGTTTTCTGTTCTGAACATTCCTCAGTTTTGTCTTCATGACATGCAGCTTTCAATCCACTGCCCCGTCTGCAATATTTTTTTGCTGTCAGCATTTGAAACAACTGAAAGACAACTCCTGTGCTGGAAGCTGCTCCAAGCTCTTCCACTATCATCCAGGATCTGCTGAATCCCACTGTTCTTTGCTAAACGTTCTCACACCGCAAAGGCAGAAATACATCTTTCCACACTTGGAATAACAATTGCCTGGATGTTCTGTACCACTGAACTGTTGCTCTTCATATTCCCATAAATAGATGTCTTCTTAACGTCTCTAAAGAGAAAAATGATTTTTCCCCCTTACTTACAGAAAGACCTCAATCATGTAATCAGTTGAAATGGGAAGGCAGTGAGGTACACTGACAAAGAACACGGATTTTGAAATTAGACATGCCTTACTATTAGAGATTCACTTTTCCTATCGGTAATATGGGGATGATAAAATCCCCCCCAACACACACGTTGTTGTTGTAATTTATGAAAGTCATACATATAGGCATGCACCTATACATATATACATGAATATGACGTGGCACATGGTAGGTGCTAAATAAATGGTAGGTATTTTAAGTTTTACATTGAAAATATAGCCAGCAGTAATACATTATTTAAAGTTAATTATAGGTAAAGAAGATAATAAAGCATTATCCAAACAGAATGAATAAATACTGCTCATGAACAAAGATATTTATAGCAGAACTAAATAGCTATTAAAATTCTTAGTCTTTTTTCTAAGCACAGATTTTAAATAAATAAAAATTAAATTTTAAAAAGTACCCAAATATTTCAGATTTACATCTTAAAAATTTAGCCTTTAGGTAATTATTTGCAGTGAGATAATTAACAATTATTATTTGGTTATTATTTTCAGCAAGATAATTAACAGCTCTTGAAAAATTTAATATGAAACATCTAAAGCTTGTATTAATATGTGTAATATAAACAATAGGTAATTTAAAGATGAAATGAATTAAGTGTTTAAGCTAAAGAGTATGAATAGCAGCCTGGAGAGATAGTACAGCATTGCATTGCATACAATTGACTTGGGTTCAATCCCTGGCACCACATTTGGTCCATGAATACAACCAGGAGTAATCCCTGAGCACTAAGCCAGGAGTAAGCCCTGAGCAATACTAGTTGTGGTCCAAATACAACCCCCCCTGCAAAAAAAAATGTGAATAGTATTTGCTAACTAAAATGGTACTGTGCTGGGAGGGTAAATGTTTAAGTGTTTTGGGTTTTGTTGTTGTTTTGGGGTCACACCCAGTGCTGCTCTGGGGTTCTTGCATGTAACTATATCTCAGACAGAATAAAGACTAAGATGGCATGGAAGAAAATGAATAGTTGATATAGTGCTTGTATATTAAACATTTACCATGCTGACCCCTTTTAGTAACTCTGGGGTTAGGACTGAGAGATAGTTCAAAATGTTAAGTATATTCTTTATATGAGGTAAACATGGATTTGATCTCCAGTCTTGCATAGTACCTGAGTACCATACTGTCAAGCGCAGTGCTGCAATAGCCCTGGCCCAATAAATGGAGATTTTTGGAATCCAGCTCAAACACCAATAAACAATTTTTTAAAAAGTTATTCTATGGTTGCAGAGAGTCTCTTGCCCGTGGGCCTGGCTGTCTTCCGGGGCCCCTTGGAGGGGGTGGGCTCCAGCTTCCCTCCCCGCCCTGAGCAGAGCTCCTGTGGCCAAAGACCTCCAGAGCCTAGCCACAGCCATGCTCAAGGCCCCTCTCCACATGTTCGGACGAGCCTCACGCATGAAGGTACCAGCAGAGGAACCCAGGTGTGTGGGACCCGGGACTGAGACCTCCAAGCCTGCTGGGATCGGAACTGGGTCTCTTCTGCCCAGATTTCCCATTTTCCAGTAGCTAGGCGGTCACACACAGGGACTGTCCCGGGCGCTGTGTAATCCCACCAACAGCCAACACCCAGAGATTTAAAACCAAGATCCCGGAAGCATTTTATAGCCTAGTGCTCCCTCTGGGAGAGCCTGGCAAGCTACCAAGAGTTTCCTGCCCACATGGAGAGCCTCGCAAATTCCCCATGGTATATTCATATGCCAAAACCAGTAACAATGCTGGGTCTCATTCCCCTGACCCTGAAAAAGCTTCCAATGCAGCATCGTTGGGAAGGACGAGTAAAGAGAGGCTTCTAAAATCTCAGGGCTAGGACGAATGGAGACGTTACTGAGACCGCTCGAGAAATTCAACGATCAGTGGGATAATGATGATGATGATGATGGTGATGATGATTCTATGGTTAAGTATTTACCTAAGAAAAGAGCAATTTTTAAACAAATTTTGTACAAAATTTTATATAAAAACCCAACTAATACTGATGACAATAGTAAAACTTCCTTTTACAAAAAATATTTGCTGCCATTGTAATTTGGTAGAATATAAGTTGAAAAACCTAAAATTCAACTTTCACATAATTTTTGGCCCACTCAGTGCTTGAAAGACCATGTGGTACCAGGGACTGAAATCAGGACTCAAGCGCATCAATACACACTTTCGACTCTTGAACCATCCTTTTGGCCTAATCTTATCTTTTTTCAATTAGACAAAATGTCAGAGTAATATTGTAGCTGTCAACCAGTTCCAAGTCAAAACTCAGATTGCTTTTCTGTCTATAACGTTTCTCCAGTGACTAAAATATTTCCTCCATGGAAAACATCATAGATCATTTGTCATTGTCTGAGTCACCATCCAGCAGTGAGGGAAGTTCCTTTTTGTATTCAGTGCCGATGACCATCCCCCCAGCCAATGAGCAAAGGTAAAGGGGCCAGAGGGTGGTTGTTAAATCAGTGGCCATTTGTTCAAATGTCTTGTGGTTTACTATAGGGAAATCATGTAGGGTTGGGGGTAGAGGGGGCAGCAATTACACATAGGTGTGGTTGAACATTATCATAAACAATGAACAGATGTAAAGCCCTTCCTTCAAGGGGAAGTTCTTCTAGGAGATCCACCCCAAAACAGAATATCATCTAGGGGCTCCGGCACTCTAGATTCCTATTAGGAAATCTGCCCAAGAGTAGAATTCCATCTAAAGATATATTGTTTTCTCCTTTCCTTTGCTGGTAATCCATTTAGCATTCTAGCACGGTTGTGCCATTGTTCATCGGTTTGCTCAAGCAGGTACCAATAATGTCTCCATTGTGAGACTTGTTTTCACTGTTTTTGGCATATCGAATACTCCACGGGTAGCTGCCAGGCTCTGTCAAATCCATTTAAACATTCATAAAAAATTTGCTTCTTAATATTTCTGGTCATTTTTTATGAGCACAGAGACTTAGGCTCTATCTATACCCTAGATTAAGCTTACTGGGTGCCTCTTCGTGGGGATAGCTCACTATATTTCCAAGACTACAGTACTCATTCCAGGTTACTTTTTCCTCACCCCAACAGGGTCCTTATTTAGTTATTTCTTTTTGGGCCATGACAGAGTTTGTTCCATTAACCTGCTCTTAATTTATCACACTTTTTATGGCACTTTGGCTATCTCTTCTTGAAGCCAGGTTAGCGCACAGCTTGCCCTAGGTCTATCCAAGTCCCTCAGTGGAACCCTTTTTGGGAGTGTTAGGAACTAAGGGCAACTGAGGCTTAAGTCAAGTAAATATGACTGATGCCCAGGGAGTAAATATTATTTGGAGTCAATTAACTCCCATGCTACAAAACCCTACCATTAACTGTCTTCCTGTTTCTATACAAAAAGAACAGTACTCTAAAATAAACCATGCAAAGGACATAAAAGGAAGAGAAGAGCAATATTTCACTTCTTACACAAAATCCAAAGCCATCAGAAGCTTAGACTTTACATGCTACAGTGTCTGATTTGGAGATATTTGTGATTAACAGATAGGAGAAGAAGAGGTCAAACAAGAGGTTAAAGATAAACACAGAGTATTGGGAGTGCCTCAGTGGAATTGGGTGTGCCCCAAGAGCACTGTGCTGGGTGTAACTGAGTTAACCTAAGCTCCCTGTGAGAGGAGCAAGGACAACCCAATATTTAAACCCAAAGTGCTTAGAACTATAATCCAAAACAAACATTTTTTTGTTTGCATTTTTGTGGATTTTGGGTGGCAATGGGGGGATGGGGTACATAAGAGCCACTATTAGCAGCACTCAACCCAGCTATTCAATACTTGGGATCTGTGATGCAGGGATTTATGTGGGCTTTATCCAGCTCTGGAAGCCAGGTAGTGCCAGGAATCAAACCTGAGTTGGATAATGCTAGGCCAGGTATCACTGTATCACTGTCATCCCATTGTTCATCGATTTACTCAAGCAGGCACCAGTAACGTCTCTATTACACTCAGCCCTGAGATTATAGCAGCCTCTCTTTACTCATATTTCCCAATGATTGGAGGCTCTTTCAGGGCCAGGGGAATTTGAGGCCTATTATTACTGTATTTGGCATATCGAATACGCCACGGGTAGCTTGCCAGGCTCTGCCGTGCAGGCGGGATATTCTTGGTAGCTTGCCGAGCTCTCTGAGAGGTATGTATATATCTGTTACTGTATTTAGGATATGAATACGCCACAGGGAGCTTTCTAGGCTCTCCTATAATACACTATATTTGTACTACAAATTTACAAATTTGTAGTACAAATTTGTAATACTAAATTTGTGATACACTATCCTAAAAAAAAAAAGAGCTAGAGAAATATGAATGTAGCACTGAATGACAAGAACCAAAAGGAAGGGAATGCACTTTATGATTTCATGTATGTAAATGCCAAAGTCAAAGTTACTTCTATTAAGGTGATCGAAGATATAAGAGAACCTCTTACCCATTCTATACAGTCTGAAATCATACCCTCTCCCACGGGGTCACAAGGCAAGTGTTAAATGAAATTAAATTCCAAAGAACAGTAACTCCTGCAGTGGGTGAGGTGCTTGCCTTACTCGAGGCTGATGGTGGTTCCATTTCCAGCATCCCTTGAACACACCACAGCCACCCCCAGCCGCCGGCCTACCCCTGAGTCTGCCAGGAGTGATTCTTGAGTGCAGAGCCAGATGTAACCCTGATAATCACTCCAAAGAGAGAGAGGACACATTAGCACTTTCCGTTTGGAGTAGAAAGTGGTAATAAGAGAGTTCCAGGTCAGGTAGTGCCAGGAATCAAACCTCACCAGGCATATGCCCTAAAACCTGTACTATGTGCCAGCTTCCTCCCTTCTTAACCCCTGTGTCCATTTTTTAATCACTTTTTCCTCCCCTTGGTTGCTATTACAATGACTATGTACACTTAGTTGTAGTAAGAACAACAAACTTTTTTTTTTTTTTGCTTTTTGGGTCACACCCAGTGATGCTCAGGGGTTACTCCTGGCTTTGCACTCAGGAATTACTCCTGGCAGTGCTCGGGGGGACCATATGGGATGCTGGGAATTGAATCCGGGTCGGCATGCAAGGTAAATGCCCTACCTGCTATGCTATCGCTCCAGCCCCAGAACAAACATTTTAAAGTTCTGACACAGACTTCATACTTAGTTGTGGGATCCTAAACAGCAGTTTCTCTGGGATAGCTCTCAACATGATGTAGGAGGTCTCTTCCTTAATCTACCTGCCTACATCATATGGGCAGTACGCAGAATCGAACTCTTGGCTTCGGACTCACAAGAAAGGTGCTTTAACACTAATCTCTACATTCAAGGTTGTGAATTTTCAAAAGATACATACCAGAAAATGACTAGTAGAAGACAATCAAAGCTAGACTATTAAAATAATATTTCCAAAGTGGGCCATGCCACTCCTGGGGGGCATGCTAAAACAATCAAGGAGAGTGATAACTGCTTCTGCTGCCATTGGAAAATAATTTTGCTTTTGTTTAATTAATTGATTTATTTAATGGGGTGGCACACCTGGCAATGCTCAAAGGTTACTCCTGGTTCTGTGCTCAGGAATTTCTCCTGTCAGAGCTCAGGGGACAATATGGAATGCCAAGCGCCCTGCCCACTCTATCTCTCCAGTCCTGAGAAACAATTTCTATTTCCTTGTCTACAGGAAGTAGATTTCTAAGGGGATACTGAGTGATTTTTTTTTTCTGAAAAGGGGCAATAGGCCAAATAAAGTGGAAGTCTCTGGTTTAAATTTTTTATCAAGAGAATGGAAGGATCATTCAAAGAAATTGAAAGATAAGAGATATATAATCCAACTGCTGATTTTGTGCTTACATTATTCATGTAGAATGGTATACCAGATGCTTTCTCTTTGTCCCTCCATGGCCTCTGCCTACCTCTTACTACCTACCTCCTTATCTTGCAGCAGCCCTGTAAGGACCACACAACAAAATTCTAGGTTTTCTTGCTCCCTGGTTTGTGTTGATTGACCAATGTGAAGTCTCAACAGGATGTCAAAGGGATATTTCTTCTGGTCCTTCTTACCGCCGGCCTTAATGAAAAGTCGTAACTCACATTGGGAAACCTTCATCTTCCACATTTTTCTAATCACTCCCTCCGCTGTTATTCGAGGCCTAAGTTCAGTAAGAGCTGTTGCTAATTTGGGCACTTCCTTTCTACAGTTTATTTCACACGGAGGTTCTCCAATTTAGCTTGCGTTGAACTCTCCTAGGGTGCCTAAACCACAGTTTTCTTCATTGAAGAGTTTCTGATTTCATAGTTCTTTAGTGGGTGCCTCACACAAGCAAGGCAGTTGTTCTACCATCAAACTGCATCCTCAGCTCTGGTTAACAGAGCCTTATTGCTCAATCACTTGACTATAGTTTTATAAATTATTCTGATTTGAAGAACTGAGTTTATCTCTCACTTCTGGGAACCTGTTTAACAAAAGTAGCTGAAAGCAAGTTGAAAATAGACAGCTTATTTGATAATTAAGCATGATTTGCAAATTTTTACTTGAAACAAACTTAAAAAAAAGAAAAAGATGAAAGAATTTAGAAAATCATTTTTCTAATCTGTCAATCTCAGAGTAGGGAGAATGTAGACGGAGAAAACTCAGGTGATTTAGCAGAGAGGACAAAGTCCATTACTGCCTGGCCATTTGGGAAATCTTTCACAGATCCTCCATCCCACCCCATCCTCATCTTCCCTCCAACCCCCACACCCAGATCCCCAGAGCCCAGATGGCATTTTAGGTTTAGTTTGGAACATGTCATTTTAGGTTTAGTCTGTAGTTCAGTTGTCATCATGGGGCTAGATTAACCCAAATATTATACTGCTCAGAGGTGGCAAGAATCTGTGGCAGGACCCTGGTTTGAATGCTAAGACTCTATTCTGTCCATTGTCTTTCATGTCATCTTACAGTTGTTCACATGGAAACTCACCTAACATTTTACTTCTCTCTTCTTCTTTATCAGTGATATTTTCCTTCCTAGCTTTTTTTTTTATCAGCTTGCCTTTTCAGTTGTTATGTGAGAACCCCTCACTTTATACTCCAATGTTCAGATAATTGCTTTGTACTGCAGTTGTATTTCCTGTTGTTTATGCCTTGAAGTTTCTAGAGTAAATATCTAAGTCTTGTCTGCCTGGCTGCACCCACACTTTCTAGGAAGCTACAGCCTATTCAGTCTTTTCTGGTTGCAGAAATTGAACAAGGACTTGTTTTAAGACTCAATCCCATACCTCATTTTTTTTTTACTTTGGGAAATTATCGTTCACCTAGAAAGCTAAAGCTGTGATGTTCAAAACTTGGGAGTTTTAAACAATCTAATGTTTTACAGGAGAGGTGAGCAGTAGCCAAGTAAGAGAGTACGTAGATGGGACAGAGACAGATGGGGGAACCATTAGACTGCCACAGCTTCCAGTGCTTCCTGAGGTTTGCTTTGTTTTAGGGTCACAGCAGCTATGCTCAGGGCTTACTCCTGGCTCTGTGCTGAGAGGTCACTCCTGGTAGCACTCTGGGGAACATATGCAGAGCAAGGAATAGAACCAGGTCAGCCATGTGCAAGGTAAGCACCTTACCTGTTACTCCAGTCCTGTTCCTGAGGATTAGGGACATCCTGACCTTGCTGATCTTTGGTTGCTAATTTCCTAACCGTCCCCCTTTTTTGTTTAAACCACTATATATTCTATGAATAGTGTACACAACTTATATGAATAGAACATATTTATATTATGTAAATGAGCATCTAATTGATCATTGCCAATAATGAACACTTTGCCTGCTCATTATTGGTTACAATAATCCTTATTTATCGAGCCTTTAGTCATCACAGTACTCCACAGAAGCACATATTACAAAAGAGAAAATTGAGACAAAAAAGGACTATGTTGGTCATCTTCTGCCTCAACATTCATGACTGAGCCCAGATTCATAACAGGTCTCCCCAAATCTAGACAGCTTGGAATCTGAAGCACTCCGTTGTGTCTGGGTCTCAATTATGCTTGCATTCCTTCTTAGGGATTAATTAGGCAAAGGTAGAAGAATAGAATATTCCATGCTCTTTTGCACTCAGGTTTTAGCGTCTGAGAGTAGATTATCTTACCATTAAATTTCACAAAAGACACTTTGCACATCTCACTATTTGCTCCTATAGTTTTCTCCAACTTGACTGTCTATTCTTTAGCCTGAACCTTTGCCTGGCAAGGTTTTCCCTGCCCATCCTTCAAGGCCAACTTTGAAGTAACATCCCATGAAGGCCTTTCAACTCCAGGACAAATGAACCACTCCCTCCCTTTCTACTTGCTCACAAGCTCACATTCAATTATGGTTAATTGCCTTCATGTCTGAATATATATTGAGAACTCTATGAGTGCATGGACTTCATTTATTCTTCATTTGTATAGTTCATGCTCTTGTCATAATACCTGCCTTCGAATAGAAGTTTGTAGAGTTAAATTAAATGGGGGAGGATGCAGAGCCTAACTATGGCAGATAATAGACCAATAAGAAAGACTGTACAAAATGATTCTACTATGGAGCTGTGGCTCCCATGACCAGATAGCTTTTCAAGGTAAAGGGAAGACTGCCTGATGTGTCTTTCAACCCATAACTCCTAATGCACTTTACTTTCAATACCTATTGCAGACTAACACTGTTCATGAAATGAATTTTCAATGCCCGAGCGCTCACTTGACATAGAAAATAGATATGACTTATTTATGAATACTCAAATACATCCCAGATGGCATTAGAAACATTTGTTTTTGTCATGGCTGACAATAATAGTTGAGTGGTACAAGACCATGAAGGATGAGGCGGTGCCTTCATTTCCAGTACTGAGGTTAACTCTTCATGGTCTAAGACCTAGATGTGCCTCTGATCCTAGCACTGAAGTTCAAAGTTTGCCTTTGTAAGACTTAATCTAAACATCTCTATTGGCTGAACTCTTTGCAATTCTCTTCCACAAATCAACCAGGTGGGAGACCTCTGGCACCAGCCAATGGGCTTTGAGCTGTACTGCATATCAAAAAAAAGTTCCAGAAGCCAGGATGTGAGACTTCCAAAAAAAATGAGGAAATCAGAGACACTATTAAATTGACTTACAAATCCAGCACTTGTTACCTACCTATAATCTACCAACTTTTTGGTAACTGCAGCCAATATTTTCTCTCTAGTCCTTTTCAGATAGATGTTCAATTTGTTTTTGGACATCCTTATCTCCACCTAGTCATCAAATGATCACAAAATGAAACCTTTACAAGACACAACTGTGTCCAACTGTGTATAGCCAGCAATTAGTCTTATTTTTTTTTGGTCATTTGCTGTGCTATGATTCATGTGAATTTATGCTTACACAAATTTTATTTTGTATGATCTCATGTTAAACCTCAAATAACTGCTTCCTTATGTAAAAAAAAAAAAGAATGTCACCTGATATTACCTAAGAAAACCTGAGAAGGCACTCCTAAATAAATTATTTTTTTAAATGCCAAGAGATAAATTTAAAGATCACTCTGTAGTAATTGAATGTCAACCCCTCTTAAGATGTAGTAGTAGGGGCTGGAGCAATAGCACAGCAGGTAGGGCGTTTGCCTTGCACGCAGCCGACCCGGGTTCTAATCCCAGCATCCCATATGGTCCCCTGAGCACTGCCAGGGGTAATTCCTGAGTGAAGAGCCAGGAGTAACCCCTGTGCATCGCCGGGTGTGACCCAAAAACAAACAAACAAAAAAAGATGTAGTAGTAAATGTAAATTCATGTAGTAATACATGTAAAATTAATTTCAGACCATCTTCTTTTCATCAACTTTGAAACAGAAATATACTGTGAAAAGAATAGTAAACATTTTGGATATGTGAAATAAGAATGGTATTTATTACCATTACAATAATAACATAATATATACATAATTTAAATAGACTATTCAAAATATAATTTTGTTGATTTTTGGAATAGCTGTACATTAAAAAAGTCCAAGATTGAATCATTTCAATTTTAACTTGAGATACTTAATAGAGCCTATAGCTAATTATATTTTTATCTATTTCTACTTCCGTAACATAGAGGGGAAAAGTGGGAAACAAAAAGCAAGCCAGCAAGTGCCTTTGTGTCCTGGATGGACACCTAAAATTTGCAGGAAGTTTACAGTTCTGTTCTGCTTGCTTTTTGTTGGAGATTATAATTCAGGAGCTCAAGACTTTCCTCTCTGTTTGGTTTTTGGGCTATACCAAGCAGTGCTCAGGGCTTACTCCTGGCTCTACACTCAGGATTACTCCTGGCGGTGCTTAGGGGGCCAGAGAAAATGCCAGGGATTGAACCTGGGATCCGCTGTATTCGAGACAAATGCCTTACCTGCTGTAGTGATGCTCTGGTCTCTCGAGCTCTCCTTTTTATTAGCATCACTGTTTCCCTGCATTCTAATTTCGTTGCTTTAATTGATTACTTATGCAGTACATAACATGATGAGTTCAAAGCCAATTAAATTAAATTAAAACCAGGATACTATTGCTATTTCTAAATTATGTTTTTCATTTATCAGTTTCAGAAGCACCCCACCAAGACATAGCCTTCATGACCTGAGAAAATGATAGTTAACAGCCTCTCTTCTCCACCTATTTCAGTTGGAAATGTGAGACTTGTAGCTTACAAGAAGTAAACACACATGCTGCAGAGAATGGTCAGAGCTGTTTGCCTTCTTGGAGCTGATTTCCACTAGTGTACAAGTTGATTCTGATGTCCCCACTCAGAATCCTGATTATCTACTTATCCTAATTGATCTTCAAAATAGTTAACTAGCATTATTTGAATTCACACTGTGTAGAACATTTTACTTGGTCCTTAGAGATCATAAAAAGGATAGAATAGATGCAATGTGATATCATTTATATGTGTTATTTAGAATAAGTGGATGAGGGAATGCAATTATTTAAAGGGGTTCAGGGAAGATTCCCAGATCTACCTTAGCCACAGAGTATAGGGAGGATAAGAAAAGAAAGAGTGGAGGAGAGAGGGAGAAGAGACAAATGAGAAGCAATAGGGACCAGGTCAGGGGGTTCAGGTACAAAGGTGATGTTAAGGAATGATAGAGCCAAATATCCAAACCACAGAGTCAACAACACTGAAATCGAGAGCCCCAAACATTAAAAACCAAACTTTGGTGCCTATCAAGTAAGCATGCTGGATGTGGAAGGTTTGGGGGATGGGGAAGACAGATACTGGACAGAACCTGGGAACATTGGTGGAGGGAAGTCTGCACTGTTGGTGGACTCAGTGCTGTAATATTGCATGCCTTAAACTCAACTATGAATAACTTGTAATCATCCTGCTTTAATAAAAAAAGTTTAAAAAGTAGGATAAATTAATAAATACAAAATTATTATGTATTTATGGGAATATATATATATATACATATGTTATATCCTGCCAACCAAGAGAAGCTAGAGTCAGAATTATCCTCGGTAACAATGAGCTCAGTTTCTAAACACCAATTCCGATTAAAGGTGAATTTACTGATTCTGAAAGTAGGCAGGAGGCACAAAAGATGAGCCCAGAGTATTTTGTAAGGGACAGAAAAGAAGAACTCATGGAATAAAAAAGGATACTTGTCTAACTTAAAGGTCAATCTGAAAGAACGCCTAGCAGCCAAAGTTAGAATTAACAAAAAAAGGAAGAGATATAAATCTTTTCAGAAGAATTTCAGATAATATTGTATGGACACTTCTCCAGATAGTAAAATTTAACATCTTCTCATCCCTACCCCTAGACTTACTTCTAAAACACAGGGTCTAAAGAGGGGAGAAGAATAGAGAAAGCTGGGAATCATGACCTTGGTCAGGAGATCAAGGTCAACATTATCAGTGGTAAGTCACAGTGGTAGTATATAATGTCTAATAGAATATTATAAGGACATTCACCTCTGATATATATATGTATATGTGTGTATATATATCTCAGAAGTATATGTATATATCAGAGGTGTATGTATTTGTATATATGCACATATATATATATATCACCTGAAGATAGCGGTGACAAAAACATCTTACAAACCTCAATTAGGGAGATTCTGCAAAAAGACTTTAAGTATCACTTCCAAAAACTGTGAAGATCAAGCCAGAGATACAGCTCAGTGGTAAATTAGTTCTTTGTCAAAATGAGGTGCTAGGCCCCACCACTGTCAAGATTATAAAAGTGTGGAATGACTTAAAAGTTGTTATGGAGCAGAAGTAACTCAGGAGGCATGATAGCTGAATGTAATATATGTCCTGTATGGGCTTCTGAAACAGAAAGAGGTTGTTCGTGATCAAACTAGTTCAACTCAAATGAAGTTAGAGTGTGACTAATAGTGATACATTAATATAAATCTTGAAATTTTGACAATTGTATCATGTGAGTATGTCAGATGTAATATTAGAAAGAATAGTAGTGTACAGAAACTCTAAGCTGCATGTGTAACTTTTCTGTAAATGTAAGTTTTTCTGAAATTAAAGATCAGAGGGAGACAGTGAGTGAGTGTGTGGGGTGGGGAGGGGGCAGACAGTTGACACAGATGGATTAAGTCAAAATTATATGAGGAGAAGCTGAAAATATAGTACAGCATGTAAGGCACTTGCCTTGCACGCAGCTGACCTAGATATGATCCCTGCACTCCAAATGGTTCTCCAAGCCCCACCAATAATGATCTCTTAGCACGGACTTAGGAGTAAGCCTTGTTTCTGTATGTGCTCCCAAAACAAAACACATAAGGAAGGAAGAACTGAACCAGTGAAAGTTCAAAGTCAGTGTAGAACTGAGACAGTAAAAGTTCAAAGATCCAGCAGCAAAGTTTACCTGAGTGGATCAGACCTTGATCTGGGTGTTCAGGATTTAAGTGCATTCAGTGTTCCAGGTAGAGTAACAGCTCTTCAAAGACTTGAAATACCTCAATCCTCAGAGTAAAATGTCAGAGCACAGCCAGAGCCAGCTTTATGTGAGTGAAATACTCAAGCTTGGGCTGGCTACTTAATTGAGGTCTAGTGCAAAATGAAAACAGAAGGTCTCTTGTTGAGGAAGCAAAAAATGTGTTTTTTCTTTCTTATGCTCTATTCGTGTGCACACATATGTATGTTGACTCTCCTTTTTGCTTTCTCTCACTACCTTCCATTAATTAAAATTAAATGTTTTAAATTAAATGTTTAAAAGTTAAATGTTTTAAATTTGCTATTTAATGTTTTCTGCTCCCATAGAAAAAGGGATACTTGCTGGGTGAGCATGGGTCCTCACAGATACTGGGATTTCCCCCTCTAGGCCCCGATCCTCCATTTGACAGCACCTGTACCCCTGTGATATTGCTAGTGTGTTCTCCATTATGCTCTCAAACGTCTCCTACATAACACCAACTGAAGGCAAAAGGTATTGGAAACTTGAAGATGGTAGGGTAGAATAGTCTGGTGTGTGTTTGTGTGTGTGTGTGTTTGTGTGCATGCACGCGCATGCATCCTTCTGAACCCAGTGCCTTTTGTGACTGTACCAGTAACAGACTGTGTTGCTGATCACAGTCTTGGCATTCATGAATGTTAGTCAGGAAACAGAAAATATGTGAAGATTGGGTTTTCACAATGGGCAGAAGCCACAGGTAGTTGAGCTACAACAAAGTTGGATTTTAGTAATTAATTTGATGGAAAAATGGAGTGGATTTAATAGGGAACACTGCTGATAGTTTTATTGGTGAGAAATTCTTTGTTAGTCATAGGAAGACTGAGGAGGCAGTGAACATCATGTCACACATTGTTTTTCTTGATTCCACTGGGTCAGGAATACCAATTCAGATCAGGTTTATCTACTTAAGCACATTCTTCTCGTGTTCACTTCTAGCTAATGCATGTATCTAAATGGATATTTTAGAGATACAAACTCTATCAATTTAATTTTCTTTTTAAAGGTCCATTTCAGGAAAGGGAAGGGAGAGGTATACACAGGTGGATGGGCCAGGGGTGACTGAGTGATGTACCTGTGAGGCTTACATATGCTCTAACACATTGTCTCTTCAGTTCGAAAGAAAGCCTTCTATGGAATTGGAAATTAGCAAAATGACTGTTGTGTCAGGACGTAACTGTTCCTACCATATATCTCACTGCCAAAGTATTTAAAATATGCTTCCATGTTTTCCTCCAGCAAGCTCTTAAATCTGTGTGAACTCTTTCTTCCCAGGTACCTCCAGATCATCTGTTACCAGATGTAAACCAGGAACCAACTGCCCCAGTTCACACAGTGGCATCAGTAGGCAGCTATCACCTCTGTCTGTCACTGAAGATTCTTCTGCGCCTATTCTTGAACTTCAGAGCCGAGGATCCTCTAGTGTTTGTGGACACAGAGTGGAGAGACAGAACAGACCAGGTAGGCTGGTGACATTCTCTGAAAGGACAGCCAAAACCCTTCTTTTGTTTTTTAATTTTATATTTATAAAGCGGTCCACAATATTTATTTTACATCTAATATTCGAACACCAATTTGAACACCATCACACTTTCCCATCACCACATTTTGGATGTTACCATCCCGAACCCCATACCCTTTCCCCAAAGCAGAACCAGAATAATTTATTTTGTACTGCTTGTTATGAATAATCTGCTAAAAATGACCCAAAAAAGGTTTCTTAGAGGGAAGTGTGTGAAGATTGTTGTATTTCACCCAGAAACCATTAAGCCCTTCTATAAGAGATTAATTACATGGTGTTAAAGGTTGAGACTTGTGTGCTTATATCTATATCTGTATGAATATATTTCCCCCTAAGATTGGTTGCCTTCTACTTTAAACCCCATCAAATGTGGTATACTGTTCTTGGTATATTAATGGTGTGAAGTTTGAGATGTCTCCTGGTCCAGGAATAGATTTCCTCATAGGTGAGGCTCATCTTAGCTTGTGAAAAGTGGCCGTGAGCCTGGTGGCCATTAAGTTCTGGAGGTTTTCACCTGCTGGAGCTGGCTCCTTTGGGGTGAGGAGGGGAACCCATCCACCCCCCCTCCGGGTTGCCCTGAATAAAACAGCCTGGTGTGGGGCAGCCAGGACCCTTCTAATCAGACCTCTCTATCAGCTCAGGAGGCAGAGATGTTAAACAGACTCTTATGAGTGGGAGTGGTGAAGGTTTTTCAAGTGGGAGGATGAAGAGGAGGAAATGGGAAGGAAGGAAGGAAGGAAGGAAGGAAGGAAGGAAGGAAGGAAGGAAGGAAGGAAGGAAGGAAGGAAGGAAGGAAGGAAGGAAGGAAGGAAGGAAGGAAGGAAGGAAGGAAGGAAGGAAGGAAGGAAGGAAGGAGTAGGGAGAGAGGAAGGTGATTTAATTTAAGATAGGAATTAAAAGGATTTTCTATGTGGAAAAAATACACTTTCCAAAAAGTTTTAATACTTGGAATCTAAGTGATAGCTTAAATGACTAGGATGCATCCTTTTATTGCAGGAGCCTAGATTCAATACCTGAATATACCATGCTGGGGCTAATCCTGGAGCATAGTCCTGGATTGATCTCAAACCAAAAATTGAGTTGCAATATTTTTTTCTTTCTTTTTATTTTTTAAAAAATTTTATTGAATCACTGTGAGATAGTTACAGCTTTCATGTTTGGGTTACAATCACACAATGATCAAACACCCATCCCTCCACCAGTGCACATTCCCCACCACATATCCCCAGTATACCCCCCCTTTCCCACCCTCCCCCTGCCTCCATGGCAGATAATAGTAGAAATGACATATGTACCTCTATATTCATTGCAACACTGTTCACAATAGCCAAAATCTGGAAACAACCCAAGTGTCCTAGAACAGATGATGAGTTGCAGTATTTTTAAATAATATATCAACAACTATGGACCCAAAGACAGGATATCTTTTATAAAAAAATAAAGAAAACAATATAATAAATCTTCAGGAAGTTTCAGTTGGCTTTAAAAATTAAAGTAATAGTTCTATAATTGCAGTTATCTGCAAAACAGAATGGTTCAGTTAATTAAATATGCTGGTTAATAAGATTTGTCCTATCTATCTTGTACATATTACAAATTTCAAAGACAACACACATTAAAAATCACATGGGACATCATTTTCTCTTTTGATGATGACTCAAAAGCACTTGGGAATAGTTCAGTGAGTTAAAGGAAAAAGAGAAAAGGAGAATAATCTGAAAAGCAGCTCATCAGGCTCTCATGAATATGTGGCACTTGACTCCAAGATAAATCATATGAGAGAGGTATCACTATTTGACAGAGATTCTAAGAGTGGAATTAAACATTACTTAGAGCCATAGAAATTGTAGTACTAGGACATAACATTCATGTTTTCAAATTGAGTGACCTTCATCATCAATTTGAATGACTCTAGTTGAGATTCATATATGTGGATGGAATTCCTGATAATATGCCCAAACTATAAATCCAAGCAGAATTCTAGAAAGTCACATTTAAATGATTAGAAAAGTAAATATTGGAGACCCAACATTTTTATGACATAGAAAGATGGTAAAATTAAATAATTGACCATACTGAAATTTAATTAGCAAAACAAAATCAAAAACAGGTCAACATGATGGAGGAATTTAGATAACTATTAGTTTTATCAAAAGTGCTATCCATGAAATGGTGGAAGCATTTTTCAGAGAAGGTGATGATCATTGTATGTCACCTCAGAGAGAAGCCTAGAATCTATACAAAATTATTCCTTCTTTCAGACATATTTTAGGAGCTGAAGATGTAGCTTAACATTAGGGCACTTACCTCGTGTGTTTAAGGCCCTGGGTTTAATTCCCAGCACAACATGATGCCCTGACCACTGCCAGGAGTGACCCCTAAACACAAAGCCTGGAGTAACCCTAAACAAAGACAAGTATGACCCAGAATACCAAAAAAAAGAGGGGTAGAGAAAAAGATAGAGGTTTCCCAGAGAATAATGTGATCTGATATACAATAAAGTATAACCTTTTCTTAACTATCTTAGGCCTCACGCAAGACCACCCTTCCTATAAAAAAATAAAACTTTATTCCAAATCATTTCGAAAACATCCAGTGCTTGAAGGAAAGCTCCAACCTAGATAGGATGAGTATTCAGAATAAAAATTTGGATTTGGAAGTTCAACTGACTTGGGTTCAATTTTGGACAAACTCTAACACAAGTGCCAAAATGTGAATAACTGTACTTACATAGTAGAATAGATTTGCATTTCTTTCCTAGCCTCCCAAACAAAGAGTTCCTTATTTTCTCCACTCACTTGCTTCCATTTTTCCCTTCTACTTTTTATTCTTTCCACTCACTTGCTCCCATTTTTTTCTTCTACTCTCTGCATAAGCCATGTGGTCATTGGGGTAATTTGCAAACTTATAGTCAAGAGCAAGCATTGGTGAATGGTAAAGAATGCTGGCTAAATTATACCTCAGACCCATCTCACTGTTGGGATGTCAGAAAAGTTTCTGTGAATCTTCGCACTGCACCCTTCAAATGGCCTCCTATCAGCCAGTGTTGGTCCTTACCCTGCTATACTGAGATGTGACTTTTGCTCTGCACTTGATAATAAGTTCAAGTCTTGGATTTTTGAAACCCTTTGGCCCAACTTGCTAAACTTCCTGGTATATTCTCCATGAGACTTTGTTGAATAGGTGGATAAAAAGGACACAATCTCCAGTTTTCAACTTTTGGAGATCTCGGCCTAAAGAATTCAGTACTTGCAAGACAAGGAAGTCAGCTCATAATTGCTGTATTTTTCCTTAGTTGGCTTATTTCCTCCAATGAAGACTTCACTTTCAAGGCTTGCTAATTTCTTCCCCCAAAATAATTATATCAGAAAGCCTTAGTTGAGTAAAAGTTTACCCCAGTGGGGTAGTCGCACCTGGCTCATTAAGCATCCAGAACACATTCAGCTGGAGAGCCATCAGGTTCCACAGGGGTAAAAGAAGCTGCATCCACAGTCACTAACCATCTGTGGACTGTGTCATTTTCTTTACCCCCAGGCAAGGCATGGGCTGAAGGGAGAATCCTGGAGACCCTAAAAATCTTGCAGACAGTTCTTCTTGCCTTTTCTTGGGACTCTAACATATGGGCTATCAGCATGAGGAAATTCTGTTCCCATTTAACTCTGCAGTAGGCACCTAAACTAATTAGACTCAGAATATTTTCTTCATCAAGGAAGACCTTTATAGTTTTTGCTTTCAAAGAGTTTCAACTATTTTATTATGAAAAAAATTATTGCTAATAAATTTTCTTAGTAATTGTAAAAATACAAAGCAGAACTCATTAAAATTCCAGAAATATATTCAACTGTTATTTGTCCTAAGGTGAGAAATGACTATATATAGTCAGGACTTGCTCTGCTCTTATTTTTTTTTTGTAATTTAGTAGTCATCTTTGCTGCAGTCTAAAAAAAGCAAAAGTTTGAAAATCTTGTATAACTATCAATACTAACTTCTTGCGTACTTTTTAAAAATTTTATTGAATCACCATGAGATAGTTACAAGCTTTCATGTTTGGGTTACAATCACACAATGATAAAACACCCATCCCTCCACCAGTGCACATTCTCCACCACCAAAATCCCAAGTATACCCCCCCTTTCCTACCCTCCGCCTGCCTCCATGGCAGACAATATTCCCCATACTCTCTCTCTACTTTTGGGCACTGAGAGGTCATCATGTTTGGTCCATTATCTACTTTCGGCATGCATCTCCCATCCTGACTGATTCTTTCAGCCATCATTTTCTTAGTGATCCCTCCTCTATTCCATCTGCCTTCTCTCCTCTGCTGATGAAGCAGGCTTCCAACAATGGCCTATCCTCCTGGCCCTTGTATCTACTGTCCTTGGATGTCAGCCTCATGTGATGTTATTCTATACTCCACAAATGCGTGCAGTCCTATGTCTGTCCCTCTCTTTCTGACTCATTTCTTAGCATGATACTCTCCATGTTTATCCATTTATAAGCAAATGTCTTGACTTCATCTCTCCTAACAGCTGCATAGTATTCTATTGTGTAGATGTACCAAAGTTTCTTTAACTAGTCATCTTACTTTTACAGGGTTACTGTGTGTTTTCTTCATCCTCACACATAGATTTACTTACAGCTTTGGATTTTTCAACTTAGTTACTGAGAGGGCAAGCATAAAAGCCAATGGAGCTTCTAAAGTCTCTCAACACTTCTCCAGGGAAGTAACACACCTCACATTTGCTCGGGTTACCCAGGCTCACACCTTTGGAGCTGAAATGTATATTGCTATTCTAAGGAAGTGGGAAGGTCTTGCTGGAGAACAACAGACATCTCCAAAGTTCTTCCTTAGATGCCGGATAGAGGCCCAGACACATGCTGTGCCATCTAGAGAGAAAACGAGCTGGAGTTACTAATCTCTTCAAATGATGGCAGAGAGGAAAAACACTGGTGACTCTGCATGCCTTTTTGATTGCTGTTTTGTAACTTGATTTCCACACATTTGTATTCCTTTGCTTGTTCAGGGGACGATGGATCACAGACTCATCCTGAGAACAGCAGCCAAGAAAATAGAATCAAGGCTCGTTGCTTGTCTTGCACGTCCATGGTTCTGAAGGCCATCTGGGGACTCTTGATCATCTTGTCAGTGTCATCGTCTTGGGTTGGAACCACACAAATTGTAAAAATTACTTATAAGAACTTCTACTGTCCATTTTTCATGACTTGGTTCTCAACAAATTGGAACATTATGTTTTTCCCAGTCTATTATTCTGGCCATCTGGCCACTGCTCAAGAAAAGCAATCCCCAATGAAAAAATTCAGGTAGGTGTCATGTCAATTGGTCAATGGAAGATGTTTTAAAGTTTATTTCATAAAATATGTATATTTTATCTTGTTGGAATATGAGTTGAGTTGGCTTGGGAGTGTAGCGAGGCAGGATCTAAGGTAAATAATGAGCGCTAGGAAATAGAATGTCCTCCAATATATAGATAAATATAGAGATACGTATTGGGAGTATAGCATACCAAGCTCTGTGATGAATTTGTGTAGTTTCCTTATTTAATCATCATTGATCATAACATCTCCTTTAAGGTAATTATTATGGGCATGGGCATAGAGGTTATTATACCCATATTAACAAAAGAAGAAGCAGATTCAGCATGGTTAACTGACTTATTCAAGGTGATTCTCCCATAAATAACAGAACTCGGATTTAAATCCAGATCTCATTATCTCAGAAAGTTATGTTTTGAAAAATCAAACTACAACAACAAAAAACAGTAGGGGTTAAATAACAGTTGGGGACTGGTTAATATGATACACCATCAAAAAAAATTTGCTCAGTACTCTGAACATTGTGCATGCCCAAACAGATGAAATGACATGGTTTCATGCAGTGAGAGGTTTGTCCCTGGGTTGCTTTACAATAATATTCTGAACTGAAGACCATATATCCTCCTTTAGACCATCACCTCCAAGGATATTTCAAGGGGACACAGCTTTAAACTGCAGAAATGGTTGGTTATAGCACTTGATTATGGGTCAGTGAGTAGGGCAAGGTAGTCCCAGGAAAAGAAGAAGGTTAGAAGGGCACCAGGATCAGGAAAAAATGAAGTAATTCTGCTTTACAAACAACAATTCCTTGCCTGCTAAGCACACATAGAGCCTTATCTGCTTGTTTGTCAGTCATGAACTTGACTATCACAAGGTTCTAGTGGTTGCTCCATGAAAAACTACTTCCTGAAGCCCCATCTTGGAGAATACAGAAAGTCTGCAAGGCTTATATTATCTGACCCCCTTCACAATGCTCAAGGGAGACAAAGCAGCGTTTGGTCAAAGTGCCTTTGCAGATGCACAGCTTCATGGAAAGGAAAGGCACAGAGACAAGGAGCAACATTTAGGATAGTGACTCAGATTATTGAGAGGGAACAAAACAGTGGGGATCACAGTGGATGGCAGTAGAAGAGTTATCATTGCCACTAGTTATCATTACTCCTTGGTAGAATATATTTATCTGTAGCACTGTAGCACTGTCGTCCCATTGTTCATTGATTTGCTCTAGTGGGCACCAGTAATGTCTCCATTGAGACTTGTTGTTACTGTTTTTGGCATACCGAATATGCCATGGATAGCTTGCCAGGCTCCACCATGCAGGCAGGATACTCTCGCTAGCTTGCCGGGCTCTTGGAGAGTTACCGAGGAATTGAACCCAGGTCATCTGCGTGCAAGGTGAACGCCCTACCCGCTGTGCTATCACTCCAGCCCATTTGTCTAGCAAGAACACAAAGAACTTTTCTGTCTTGCCTCCATGGGCACTGAATAAACGGAATAACTATTATGGTTGGTGTATTTCCTTTGCACCAAATATTTTACGCCTTATTTTGAGGCTTCTTTTGGGGCTACACCAATGGTGCTGGCTACACCAGCTCTGTTCTTGGGGGATAAAGGTTATTCCTGCCAGACCACATACTGCCAGAATCCAATGAGTATAGACAGCATGCAGAGAAAATTCTCTAATCCCGGGGCTCTTCCTCCAGCCCTGTGAGATTATTCTTAAACACTTAGACTATGAAAAGTCTATCTTTAATTTCCATTTTCTAGAACCAACTTGGAACTGTCTACAAATGTCAGAGTCATACCATGTACTGGCTTTCATGTGGGTCCACTTTATATTTTCATTTTATATGTATGTTCATATAAAAGTCAAGTATTACTAAAGAAACAAAAAAATTAATAGTTTTTTCTGGAGGAAAGGAAAAAGCCATCTATATGTTTGTGATGCCTAACTGTGTTTTTTATTTGAGTTCTATCAAAATAAACATGACTTGGGGCTGGAGCAATAGCACAGCGGGTAGGGCGTTTGCCTTGCACACAGCTGACCTGGGTTCAATTCCCAGCATCCCATATGTCCCCTGGGCACTACCAGGTGTAATTCCTGAGTGCAAGGCCAGGAATAATGCCTGTGCATTGCCAGGTGTGATCCAAAAAGAAAAAAAAAACAAAATAAACATGACCTTGGGACAAAACACCTTTTTTTAGTAATGATATTTAAACATTTGAAGACAAATGTTATTCTCAAACAAAAATTCTATCTGTTTGAAAATACCTGAGTGGCACTAATGATGTGTGTGTACTCTACTCAAATGTACACAACATATAGATACATATTCTAATAAAACAAATGAATTTTAGTAAATAGTTCCTTTAGAACATTTCAAATAATGCCAAGTCATTGTATTTGAGACAGCACGCTGAAGAGCTAGAGAGCTAGCTCGACATATGCAGCACATGCTTTGCTTGAGTCTGGAATCACATACTAGGGTGCATGCCTTGCACACATCTGGGTTTAATTCCTGGCACCACATATAGTCCCCCAAGCACCACCAGAAATGATCTCTGTGTGCAGAGCTAGTAGTAAACCCTGTGCACAATCTAGGGTGCCCCCCTCCCAAACGGGGTCTTGGGTTACATGTCTGTTATTGTGTGGTCTCCCTATTAATACCTGGAAGGAGCACTGAGGTAGTCCCTCCTGAGGACCTCTAGTTTTGACCCAAAAATTAGAGGAAGAAAAGAAAAAGGTTACATATTTAAGACAGAAGGCTGGTGCTGTGAGAAAAATTGGAAGAATGAGCTTCATTTTCACCACTTCTCTCATGTCAGATAAACTCGGAATTTAGCAAAAACTGTGATTTGAACTTCTTTTGTTACTATGGATTGAGTGAAGTGTCTGTGTCCAAAACCAGATCAAGAAGCTTTTATTGTCAAAAAGAGACTGTCATTTTGATATGATGGGAACATTTTCCGGGGCCTTCCTCCAAACATTGTCAGAAAAATACTGCGATTTCTTTTCATTTCTTCCTGTAGACATTCCTATTTCTCCTGGTACAGCAAAGAGTAAATAGAGTTGTGTATAAGCCTGAAAAAGGAATTATTCCCAGCTCATCTTTTTTTTTATTTTCTTTGAATTGGTGTGGAAGCATTTCCAGTTTTTCTGGTCATTTGACTCATAAACTACCAAACCTAGATGGTAAGAATTGTCGATTTGAAAAAAAAAAAAAGAATTGTCAATTTGAAAGTAGGTTTTTCTATCTCTTGTTATCCAGAGAATTCACATGCTTCAGGTAAATTTGGAATTTTAGAAGAAAAATGTTATGTACTATAATTTAGGTAAGGGCATTTTCTTGAATTGCAAGAAACTGGAAACAAGTATATATATATATGTATATTTATATACTTATATATACTTATATACTTATCAAGTATATATACATACACATTCTGTGCCCTGTGTGTGTGTATATATATATATGTCAATAATTTATGAAATGTAGGTAAGAAGGTAAGGTGCTGTCTTCCCCTCAGACATAAAGGATCCTATAACAGGTGGCAACAATGATGAACATGGTTTTGTTCTTAGTATCCTCTGACTTCTATATTTCATGACAAAATAGAATTTTTGCCTTCCATTAATGTTATATGTCCAGATTCTAATCTCATAACACAAGGAGAGACACACTGCAATTTACTTCTCTAAAACAATCCATCCTTTTCAATTTTCCCAGAAAATTTGAAGTTCCCTTTGCATTTCCCAGAACTGCTTCAAAAGGAATAGTAGGAAGTTTTACACAGGGGACCTGGAGTTTGAATGGAGCATCATTGTTATTCCTACAATAGCAGTGACAAAGTAGGAGGTTGGCAGTGATAGATGTGAGCAGACAGAACAATGAGGAAGCCACATCTGATACAGGATGAGGCCAGTAACAAGCATGGTCTCTGCTCCCATAGCATTTTTCCCAAAGAACAGCAAGTAAGGGTCTCTTCCTCTCTGTCTGTCATTAATGGCCTTCCTGTGAGAAGCTCATCCTAAGTCTCTGCTTGAGAATATTCAACCCAGCACAAAGGAAACCCCATCAGCACTGACTAGAACTCTGATAAAATAAACCCTTTCCCTCAAAAATGGGTTTGGTTGATGATGCTTCAACTGTCAGCTAAAGGTGATTAGTAGGTGTCAGAATGAGTCCTCAGCTCTCGTCTCTGGCTTTCTGGGGCAATTTTTTTCTTGGAGTAGATCCCTTTGTAAGTACAGCGGGTAAGATTTGAGCCCTGTACACTCTATGAAAGTTGCCTTTTGTTCTCCATATTGCTCTGATTCTAATAACTTAAGAGCAAAGGGGCAAGCTTTCATTGGCTTTGTGTGTGAGCTCAAGTCATTTCTTTATCCAAAAGAATTTTTCCTTCAGGTTATTTAATCCCTTCATTGAAATTTTGAATCTTTTGAGTTTCAATTTACCTTTGGGAAATCACACTTTTATTTCACAAATAGTCTTACCATTTAATTGTCTCCCAAGTGAAAATAAAACCTCCTTGAATTTCTGTGTGTTTATTATATTTTCACCTGGGTTCAATTCCTCTGTCCCTCTCGGAGAGCCCAGAAAGCTACCGAGAGTATCCCACCCACATGGCAAAGCCTGGCAAGCTACCCGTGGCATATTCAGTATGCTAAAAACAGTAACAATAAGTCTCACAATGCAGACGTTACTAGTGCCTGCTCGAGCAAATCCACGGACAAGTGTTACAATGCTATTGTCCCTAGAATCACTGGCTTACAATTATCAGCATCGTACTTGACTGCTTGGAAGCAACTTACCAAGGTCATTGCCCCGAGCTTAGTCTACTATTTTGTCCACATATGAGGCAAATATTGGCTTGAGATAACTTTGGTTTGCAATATTTGGGGGCATAAATATTTCTCCTCAGTAAAAGCTGGGAAAAAAAGCAGAGTTAGTTTTATGTAGAGCCATGTAAGTAGATTTTGTTATAGGTATGATAAATACGCAAATATTAACTAGTTGCTTTGTTCATAATATTTATTCTGTCTGTAGAAGTAAAATGCTAGACATATGACAGTTGCCCAATAAATGCGTCAATGTTCATAAACTACTGAGAGAGGAAAAATAAGATATGCTATTCTACTCCTTCCCTTATTGCCTGCATATATTGTTAGCTTGGAAATTTTAATGACCTCAGATTAATTCTGTACCAAACAAATCAAAAATGTGTAATTCTTAGGACTATTTTTATACAATAGACTCAAGGAATTCCTTCAAAAATAAAAATGTGTACATATGAATACAACATGAGTTATTGATTGCTTGCTTCATTGATGACTGTTTTAAGGTTGTCATGGGAAACTTTTTTCTGCCTTAAAAATGCTATAGAAAAAGCACATCCAGTGGGCCACTATCTAGTTGTTTTTTTTTTTGGGGGGGAGGGCTTACACCTGGCTCATGCAATCAGGAATTACTCCTAGCTGTGTTCTGGGGACCATATGTGAGGCTGGGAATCGACCCAGGTCAGCCACGTGCAAGGCAAACAATCTACCCACTGTGCTATCACTCCAGCCCCAACTGGGCCACTATATTAGAAAGGAGTATCTTTAAATAAATGATAAAATCATTTATTATAATTTATCTAGACAAAATCTAGTAATAAATGATAAAATTGATGTCTGTGAGATTTTGCCTGACATATGAGAATGAATGTTTTCGTATAATCTGGCCCTGGTGATTGTCCATAGTCACCCAGTGCAAGAAGCTCTTGTCTCTTGTCTAGCCATTCTAGCAACTGCTCCTTTCCAGGTTCCTCTGACTTCCTACCCCAGCTATCTCCAGTAATTATCCAGGTAGGAGGTGGCTAGTTCTATGTCTAGTGAAATGTGAGATCTCTCCCAATGTGCCTTTGCCCTTGATGTGGCTTATAGGTGGCAACAATGGCTTCAGTTTTCAGGAGAGCCTGACTGAGGTGTCACAATTTGTCCCTGACTATTAACTTCTTTTTCTCTCCTAGGGAATGCAGTCGGATTTTTGGTGAAGATGGTCTGACCTTGAAGCTCTTTCTTAAAAGAACTGCTCCCTTTTCTATTCTTTGGACTTTGACTAATTACCTGTACTTGCTGGCTTTAAAGAAGCTGACGGCCACAGATGTCTCTGCTCTGTTCTGTTGTAACAAAGCCTTTGTCTTCCTGCTGTCCTGGATCGTGCTGAAAGACAGGTTCATGGGAGTGAGGGTAATGGAATGCTCCATTCGGCATGGGAGGCCTCCCTTTGTCGGAAAGCTTTGCCATTGGCAGAGCTGCTTTATTTCAGAGTTACTGTAAAGTTTTCCAACTTCCCCCATCATTTCTGAGTGCAAATTGATTTTTGAAAACGCCTCAAGACACCAGGCAGTTTTAACATAATGCAAGGATGAAAGAATTGTTTCCATTGGACAGTCAACCTATTTCAACAGAAGGCACTAAAACAGAAAAATAAGTTCTTATTTTTAGAATTAATTTTTAGAATTAATGGTGTGATAACTCCTTATGTCTTCAGGAAAGAAGGATCTAAGAGAATTAGCCACAGTAAAGATTATGATTTACTTTTCTCAATCAACATATGTTAGGACAACTCCCCCTGTTTTTTCTCTACTGGAGAAGGGTTTAATTAATATTGGTAAGATTGATAAGATTACCAAACAGTAATTAAAGTCACTGATAATGGCATCATGCTGTTAAAATTAACTATATATCTAGTGTGACTAATTCAAAAGTAGAACTAAAAGCAACAACTTGTACTTTGAGGTACAAATCCTTAAATCAACTGCATTGAACTTTCACCAAATACTTCAGTTCTGAGTTTATTCCTCCAGAAGTAACATGAATTCAAATTTTTTGCATGCTTGTTCCACATTGCAGAATGATTGAAAGCCAAGGTGATTTAAATATATATGTATAAATATGTGTATTTATATATTTTTAACTGAATGAGATACACAAAGTTGTTCATAATTGGGTTTCAGTCATACAATGTTATATCGCCCATCCCTTCACTAGTGTACATTTACACCACCAATGTCCCCGTTTCTCTCCCACCCTCCACTCTCCAGCTTGCCTCTATGGCAGATATTTTTCTTCTCTCTCTCTCTCTTTCTCTCTCTCTCTCTCTCTTGCTCTTTCTTTCCTTTTGGGGCATTATGATTTGCAATACAGAAAGCCAAGTGGATTTAAGGAGTGGGATAGTATTTATACAATTTGACAAAGGTAATATGGTTTTAAAAATTGATAAAATAATTTTTTAGAAAATGCCAGAAGATAACTATCATATAATAATTATTGCCTAAAATGATGCCCAAGATTGGATTTGTAACATATATTTTCTACAAATAATGTTTTTATTGCAATTTTGAAGTGTCTTCTAGCACCCTATGTGCTGAAATTAATATCTGGAGGAGAAAAATAGTTAATGATATCCATTAGAATATTTAAATAGTCAATTAGAAGATTCTGGTCACATATTAAGCCAAAGAGATAATACAGTGGGTAGGGCACTTGCTTTGCATGTGGATAACCAGGGTCTGATCCCCAGCATCCCATATAATTCCCTGAACACTGCCAGGAAAAATTTCTGAGTGCAGAGCTAAGAGCAAACCCTGAGCAACACTGAATGTGGCCCAAAAAGCAAGGAAGGAAGGAAGGAAGGAAGGAAGGAAGGAAGGAAGGAAGGAAGGAAGGAAGGAAGGAAGGAAGGAAGGAAGGAAGGAAGGAAGGAAGGAAGGAAGGAAGGAAAGATTCTGGTCATATTTGGGAGATGCTATTTAAAAATTCAGAACTAACGCTTGACAAAAATAAGAAGTAGAAAACAAAACTAAGAGATAGATTTGAAACTATTCATCAATCCATAAAATCATTATGATATACCTTGATGAGATACCATTTTCACTAAATCTTTTTTTTTTGATGCAGCAAGGTTTTTATTGAAACTTATTTACAAAGATGTAAGGGGAAAGAAAGGGAGAAGTACATATTTGAGGGAGAAAACAGCCTTCTCCAGAGTGGAAATAAGCAAGAAAAAAAATAATGTAGACACAAGTTCAAGGGAAAACTCAGACTTGAAGAACAGCCTCCACTAGTTAAATCTTAAATTTGACTTACCAGGTTCTCAGCATCATATTTTTATACATGGAACTCTGGTATTGACTTCCCATCATAGAGAATCCCAAAAAGTTCTCTCAAGTTCTTGAGGATTTGTTACAATAAGTTCTTCTATTATTTGCTGTCCAGTGGGGCAACAAATTTTGTAGGGCCCAATACAAAATGAAAATGCAGGTCTCTTTTATTTTCCCACACACACTTTACTTAAACACCGTGGTTTATAAAGTTGTTCATGATGATTTGTTATAGGCATTAAATATTCCAACATCAATCCCACCACCACTGTCACCTTCCCTCCACCTCAACTGCCCCATAGCGAGCCCACTGTAATTTATTTTATATTGCTTGTTACCAATAAATGGCTAATGAAATGATAAAAAAATATTTCTTTAGAAGAAAATTAGTGCATCTAAATTGTAGTATCTAATCATGGGGACATTAAATTGTTGTCAGGGATTACTAAGATGTTGTTACAAGTTAACCCTTATTTGTTAATGTTTTTATTAATTGATATTAGTTGGCTTCCACATTACATCTCATCCAATCTAGTGTGCTTGATTGTCAGTGATATAAGTTTGGTGATGTCCAGAAAATCCAGAATTTTTAACTGAGAAGTCCAGCTAGAGTTAAATTTTTAACTGGGATGTGTTAATGAAATTTTTGCATCTACTTGATCTCTTTCAAGGTTTACTTATGAGTCTTGGGAACAAGGCCAGTAGATGAACTTATATGGTGAAGGTGGTTTGTGGGCATGGTTGTTGGGGCTTCCGGAAGTACAGGGAGATAGAGAAGATAGCCCATCCCAACTCTGAGAAGACCTGGAGTTTCAGCACAGGGACTGTGTACCTGAGTTTTTCAGCAGGTTTAGTTCTCCATGAGTCTCCGTTCTGTGGTGATGGGGTCCAGTCAGAGGCATGGTGGTGGTTTGGGGTGTGGAAACAAATGGCTGCTGAGGCCATGTTTGGGTGGGTACTGGTCCATTTGCCTCTGAGAGTTCCCCAGACATCTCAGCCAGAAACAGGTGTCTGAAAAATTATTTTCAGCTAGCTGATTTATTTATGAGTCTCTGGAACAAGGCCAGTAGATGAGGTTACATGGCAACAGAGATGGTTCATGGGATTCTCTTTTAAAAATGATAAATTTCTGGACCAGAGAGGTAGTATGATAACCTGATTACATTCCTTATATATACAGGAGGTCCAGATTTGATCCCCAATATCACGTTTCCCATAGTGTAGCAGGGAGTGACTCCAGAACTGAGAGTATCCCCTGACCACTGCTGAATCTGACCTAAAAACTTAAATAAATAGATAATATTATTTCAATATGGCAGCAGCAAGTTTTAAACCAAAACTAGGGTCTTTCAAAGATTTAGACCCTATGTATTTGCATGGGTCCTATCCCTATGAAGCCAAACCTGTTTCTAACACATTAAATAACCCAAGAAACAAAGCATAGTCTCACTCTATACCTGATACTATAATGAATAAATTCATGCTTATCTTTCTCTTTGGTTGATGTAGTTACCATCAACAACCTCAACAACCCTGAGGACCTGAAGAAGGGAAAGTATGAGGAATCTCTGCTCTTTGGTGGCATCTGAAACTGAAAATAAATCAATGCATTCATTTTAGATGTACTAGGGAGAAAATCAATTTGAGAGTGAATGAGCACATACAATCATGAATCATGATGTAAGAGGTAATCTCAAAAGATATTCAAGGTTTATTTGAGGTTCTTCTGTTGAAAAAAATTAAACTTTATGATAAATTTAAATCATGGTCTTAAAATATGCCTTGAGTGCTCAATTTTCTTTTCCCTAGAGCATGCTATTTTGATTTTGATTTCTATTTTCTTCCAAAATATTATATTATATTTGGAAACTACTAAAAATAGCTGTTTCTCAAATTGGCATCTGTAGAAGGTTGAATGATGGCCCCATCCCAAGTGGAGTCAAAGTTCTATAGACTAAAACCTGTGAATGTGACCTTATTTAGAACAACTTAAAATTAGCAAAGAGTGTATCCTGATTATCTGGGTAGTTTCTAAATCCATAAAGGAGAGTCCTTATAAGAACTACACACAGGAGAGACTCACAGAAAAAAAAAGGAAGCCAGAATAACCACACAGAGAGGATTGGAGTGAAAGGGCTCAACCTAGGAATGGAGGGCAGACACCAGCATCTGGAAAAGGCAGAGAATGTACTGTCCCCCAGGGCTACTAATGGAAGCAAGGTACTACCAGATTTTTTAACTTCTAGATAGCAAATGGTGAGAAAAAAAATTCTGTTGTTCTCATTTACCAAGTGAACAATTACCTGTGGCAGTTTGTTGCTGTAGCCTCAGAAAATGAACACAGTATCTTTAAGTAGTAAAACCTTATAGAAAATAAAAATTAAGTAGATACTAAGAATTTTTAATAGGCATATCCACAAATTGAGACAGTATAAGTGTCAAAATAGTAAGCATTAGTGTCATTTAAGCTGGGATAAGTCAGATGTTTTTCTTCCCAAATGACAGGAAGTGCTTCTCTTCTCACTGAAAAGCATTAAGAAGTGTTTAATGCCATGTTCCAGAAAAATGTCAAGGTGTAATTTTAATGATATCCATAATCAGGCCAAGGAATATGAGAAGCACCAAAACATATTCAGCATTTTGCCTTTTGGCAGTATCAGCAGTTCTTTCCCTTCTGAGACTTATTGAGAACATGCATAATTAGGTCATTTGAGAAATTAAAGGAGGGCAAATAGAATACTGACAACATAAATGCAGCTCTCATTGCCTTCATCCATAAATAATCTAAAGCATGCACCAAAGGCCACCCCACGTGGACCACTATTCTTATTTTTATAAAAGTCAAAGGATTGATTTTTAACCACCAGACTAAAATTTCTATTTCTGATTCTTGCTAAATTAGTTTACAGATTGTTATGGGATTATAATTATTGTTTGCTTGGCCTCAAGAATGATTATGTGTAGGATGAAATATATGGTCTTCCTTCTATTATTTAGTCAAAATAATACCTATTGTGTCCTAGTGTAGCCTGGTGGCATATTGGAGGCTCTTTCGGGATCAGGGAGTTCTTAATTTCAAAACAGCCATAGAACTCATCTTAATAAAAGAAAGTTCTCCTCAAAGGCAATGAACCACTGGTTGGGAGTTTTCTCTATAGCTGGTATCTATTTCATTGCAATGAAAAGTAAATGTTAAACTAAAAAGTTAAAGCCAGATATTGGCCCTCTCTTATTTTTATATTGTAAATTAAAATATACATTTTCCATTTTCAAATGTCTTTGAATACCTAGACTGTAAAATCACAAAGGCGGCACGCGCAGGAGGGGGAGACAATATGATGCGCCTTGTTCTGTGTCTGCTGGTACTCGGGGCAGTTCCTCTCACACGTGCTGCTCGAGTTTGGTGTTCCCAAGCCGCTGTGTGTGGACCGGACCAGGACAGCTCCTTCTTGTGCTCTGCTTTTGTGTGTACTGCTGTGCTCTCTTCTGTTTGTCTCTCTATCTCTGTCTCTGTCTCTGTCTCTGTAGTCTCTCCTCTGGTCTCTTCTGACCTCTTTCTGTCTCTGCTTCTGTGTCTTCTTCTGTCTGTGTTGTCTCCTTCACTTCTGTGTCTTCCCATGTGTCTTCTGTGTCTTCTCTTGTGTCGTCTTCTTCTTCTTCTGTCTCCCATCAGTGTCCCCACAAGTCTTAGCTTATATAGAAAATTACACAGGGTGGTGACACAAAGGTGGGTTGAACATTAATAAATCAACAAAGAAGGGTAAGACCATTTCTTGAGGAGATTAACAAAATTTCATCTAAGGATTTTGATGAGGTTACTAGAGATCTGCTCAAGGGTGGGGTCCAAACAAGGGTGTGTCAGGGTGTGTCCCATTCTTCCTTCCTCAGCTAGTTATCTGCTTAAATAGTTATAGTAAATTTACTTCTAACATTTCTAGCAATGTCATTCTGCACAATGTCTTAGCACAGTAAGAGATATATCAGACTTAAAGTTTGGTTCTTTCTGAGGACATTCACTATATATTCCAGACCACAGTCCTCAGGCCAGGTTAGTCTTCCTAACCCCAGCAGGGTCCTAGTCTTGTCATTACTTTTGGATGATGACAGCATTTGTCTATGACCATTCTCTCAACTTATGGTTGAGTATTGTGGCACTTTGGCCTGGCCCATTTCGATGCCAGGGTAGCTCACAGCTTGCCCTGGGTCCATTCCATCCCTCGTCGGGACCCTGATTTTGGGGTGCTAGAAATTAAGGGCAACTGATTTGAGAAAGCAGGTGCCTGGGAGTAAATATTATTGGAGTTAATCAGCTCCCAAGTTACAAAGCATAACATTAGCCGTCTTCCAGTGTCCATACAGAAAGGACATTGCTTTAAGGTAAACTAGGTTCCCTGCAGCAAGGCTAAATAACCCCATGTTATCCTACACTAGATAAAATTGGTGGACAGAGAAATATTCATCACACCCTGAAATTTCTAGAGGATTTCAGAAATAAAAATGAATTTATTTCTTTCCACTTGTTCTTTTATTTGGCACCCACATTTTTTCTTGCTATACTGTGTATATAGATAGTTTACTTCCCAAACTGTGAGGTTTTGAAGACTTTTTGAGATCTGCCAAAGACAAGTTGAAATATCAATTAAACAGAACCCTTCATTGTATAAACCATCCTTCTCCATATTCAAATTGAACTCCAGAACACCTTAAGTCAGAATTGGAACTGAATTGCTACTGATTTATGTCAATATTATAAATTGAAAGATTCACAAAAGCCTTTTGTTTCCATTTTTGCTTTGGCTGGTATTTGTACATGCAAACACAGAACATAATCCTCTATTCAGAACACTCATGCTTTCTAGAAAATGTAGTAAAAGATGGATATGGAACAAATCTTTTCATGTCCCTTTTGGCAGGACAATAGCTGTAGCTACAGAGAGAAGAAAGCTGGAGTATAAAGGCTCCAACTTTAAGCCTACAATGAATCCATAAACCTTTCTGCAAGTTTCATCCCATAGGTCTACTCTATATACTACACACACTCTTCAGTATGTCTGGATTTCTATCGCTCTTTCCTATTCTGGTCACTTTTGTTTTGTTTTAGTTTTGGTTTGGAGCCACACCTGGCTATCCTCAAGGTTTACTCCTGGCAGTGCTTGGGAACCATATGAAGCCCTAGGGATAATTCAGGTAGGGCATGTGCAAGGCAAATATTCTACCCACTATACTATCTCTCTCACGCCTATTCTGGTCTCTTTTTTGAGTTAAGTTCAAACAGATTTTATTCATGAGAATAAGTGAGTATGTGTGTGACAGGGGATGGGGTGTGGGAGACTTGGCTTAATGCTCTTAAGGGATCAAATTCCCTCCCCTTTTCACCCTCACCCCCATACACAGTATTTGGTCTTTCCTTTATCACACTTTGTTTTGTTCCATTTCATCAATTATAAGCAAAGCCGTTCTTTTTCATGAAACCTAACAGTAACATGGGCAGTGTGAGAATGTTGTCAGGATCTTTAAAATTTCTTTTAAAATGAACCCCATCTAAATACACCCATAGGAAACAAAGATGATTGTCAGTGCTGCTCTTGCTGGCCAAGCTGTTAATGTGCATAACACCTTTGTGCATTGGTGGCTGTTATATAGTTACTAACAGCTCACTTTAGCCAGACTTGGGTCATGGAAGTGGCAGGTTCCTATTTTATTAAAAATAATTCTGGTTGATTATGGGGTCAGGGCTGGAAGAGATTCCACTGAGGAGAGCCATGTTTTGCTAAAGCCAAGCAAGTGGCACCAAAAGATAGTATAATTTCAGCAAATAAGTTTCTCAGATGCATACCAATGTGACCAAAAGCCTTTGTGCTCATCACCATGTGGCGATAAACATATGAGGTCTTCCACCACAGTGTTTAAGGGCACCAGCTTCCCGCAGAAACATTTCCAGTTTGCTGAACCCCAAAAGGGTCATTCTGGTTTTTCAGGTGAGGAATCTATTTCCTTCTTTGGTGACTGATTTATTCTGAAAATGTGATTCAGGTGTCTGCTTGGTCTGTTTGCTTTCTGGAAATTAAGGAGTATTTACTCCACAGTTAACCAATGGCACCTAGGAGAACTACCCTGAGATCACTCAAACAAGCATTGCAAATAGCTCTTCCACCCAGCATTTTCCTGCGATCCTGTGCCTTATTTCCAACTGACTAGACAAAAACATTAAAATTTTCTTATAATACATCTATAGAAAATTTATGTTTCAAATAACTGCAAAATTGAAATTAAAATGTGAAAAATAAATTAACTTATTTCCAAAACTCCTCCCCTAGGAAATCTATATAATGTCTAAGTTATTAGCTTATAAATTATTGTTTTTACCTTGGGAAATTTTCTTTTAACCCCACTAATATTTATATTTCATGCCCTTAGAATTTAACTTAGATTTTAACCATTGTCTGACCCCCTGAGGTGAAATATGCTTCTCTCCATGACACCAATTGAAGGAGACACAGGTGTAATTGATATGTTAGTTTAAATGGTTCAGGCTAATATTTTCACCAGCACTTGAATGTAAACTGGGAAGATCTTTAAGAAACCCACTATAGTTATCATTTTTTAATTGATATAAAATTTCATAATCTTTGGTCACAGAAAATTTTTATCTTGAGAAAATGTAAAGTATATATTCCTATGTTGGGGAAACATAAATTAGAAATATTAGGTCACACATGTTTTTACTAATGGTTGACTAAGAAAAGGAAGGGTTTCCAAGTTTAACCATATCCTCGGGATAATAGTACTAAATGTTTACAACTTTACACTGTTTTTGCTTTTTTGCTTTTTGTTTGATTGCTGTTTGTATGAGCTGTTTGTTTTCACAATTCCCTAAATCCAGAATAATATAGTACACATGATGGTCTAAATTACATATATATATGGGATTCCTTTAATAATCATAAGTATGAAATAGTATGTCTATGTTTTAATATCAGGATCAGCACTGTGTTCTACCCTGTCTGAAAATTTTCATGTTTTTTGCACTCAGTATTTTTTTTTCTTTTTGGGTCACACCCAGCGATGCTCAGGGGTTACTCCTGGCTTTGCACTCAGGAATTACTCCTAGCGGTGCTCGGGGGACCGTATGGGATGCCGGGAATTGAACCTGGGTTTGCCGCGTGCAAGGCGAACGCCTTAACTGCTGTGCTATCGCTCCGGCCCCGAATTTTCATGTTTTTTAATGAAGAGATTTTAACTGATGTTCAGCTCAAAGTAAACAAGTAGTAAATCAAAGGTATCATCTAAGTTTAGTCTTATGAAGGATATCTGTGCACATGAGGATTTCAATTCATGAACATTACTTAAACACAAACACGAGTCACAAAATGTAAGTGTCTAATGTGCAGTTTCATTTCTATGATATTAACTAAACAATCATTGCAAATTCCTGAACAAACTATAAATCCCCAAATCAAAGAAAGTGATAATCCTCACAGAGTTTTCATGTCTAGAAACCTTCACCATGTTTACTTATGAGTCTATTACTTCTTGTTTGGGAAATTTCTTTGACACCTCCTGGTGTGTATATCAAATTATTTTCCCTATAGTTTAAGGAACAGTCTCACTAGAACACATGCCTGGCAGCTCTAGAGAACGTGATATTCAATCAGCAAGAGAAACACCTCCCATCAAGCAGTCTCCCAGATAACATTTTATGAAGATGGTTTTTCACTGCTGACATGTCGGCATCTGTTCTCCAGTTCTCCTGCTGTTTTTCATAAAGTACATTTTAGTACCAGGCTGCCTCTGAAACCAACTGTGCACTTGCTTTTAGTAGTCATTAACAAAAGGATTGCTTTAGCAGTATTTAAATTATTTGTGTCATTGTTATCAGACTTTGTACCAACCTCAAGCAATTCTAAACCCATGTGTTCAAGATCTACATTTTGCTGTGATAAATAATATCTCAATAATGTTTCAGGGGGGTCTACAAAAATTTCATGATAACACTGGGGGATCTGCTGGGAGATTGATTTACTTGGAAAAACTCAGAACTGAAGCTTAACAAAATTAGGACATATGTTTAAATCTTTCACATACTTACATCCTGATTTAAAGTCAGTAAAATTACAAAGAAATGGCATTTTTTTCTAGCTCAGAGCTGCTGTCTTACTGTAACATTGAAATGTTTTCCAATAGAACCAGTTCAAGGCATTTGAAAAACAGATGTAAATTATTTCACTAGGTTCACTAAGAGAATGGGCTTCTATTTTGAATATAAAACAATCATACCAATTTATAATAACACATTTTATTTTAAATTATAAACATCTCCTTTTATGCAGTTAACAACCTAGAATAATTAAATAAAATCATTTTTCTGTGGTTTAACTTTGGTATAAATACAAGGAAGGACTGGTCTCCATTTGGCATCCCAAGTGACACTGCAAGCTTGCTCCTTGTAAATCACTGTGAGAAATTACTCAATTTCTTTTTCTTTCCCTTGGCCTGGATTTTGCATCTGAGCTGAATCAATATTATGCCACATAATCAAGTCTTGATCATATGGAAAAGCATGCATCACTCCAAAGAGCTTATAAAGTTGAATACTGAATTATACAGACTTTAAAAATACTATGTAGTTTATTACGTTTAGGAGTGATTTTGTATTACCTGTATCTCACCTATATGGACATTGATCTCTCAAAAGTTGAACTTAATGACTGAATTAAATTACTACCCTTAAATTACAATGTGAACAGCTTTTATATTTTCTCTATGTATGGCTTATGAACAAATTCATTTCTAAAAAATAGTGTTCTTTCCATGTGAGCAGTGATGTACAAAAGATCACTGTGTTTGAGCATGCATTAAGTAACTTTTATGGAGTCTTCTTGTTCTGGGATATGAAGGCATCAAAAATTTATTTTCTTTCTTGCATTCTATTTGACAGATAGTTGCAGCAATCATGGCAATCACTGGTATCGTCATGATGGCGTATGCAGATAATTTTCATGCTGATTCCATCATAGGAGTGGCATTTGCAGTGGGTTCAGCCTCTACATCTGCGTTATATAAGGTACGTGATCCACTTCTTGATGTAGTCAAACTCTCATTCATGGTTAGACAAGTAATAAGCTAAGGATGGGCAGAGATAATGTTGACATGGCACCAAAACCAAATAATAATAGATAAATCCAATATAAGTTAAGTAGTAATAGTTACCACTACATTTTACTACATAGTCATCAGAGATTTTGTGCCAGACATTTATTGTATTTGTTGTTAAAAAGTGGGGAATAACCATGATGTGGTATTTTTCAACTTTTGAGCCATACCCAGCAGTGTGCAGTGCTTACCCCTAACTCTGCACTCAGTAATGACTCCTGGAGATACTTGTGGGATCATATGGTATTCTGGGGATCAAAACCGGGCTGAGTGTGTGCAAGGCAAGTACCCTACCCACTGTACTATTCTCTGCCCATATGTGAAGCTTTTTAAGACCTCAATAAACATTTATTTAAACAAACCAAAACAAAAAATATACCATCTGTTTTCAAGGCTTGATGTTTGTTTCTTGTTAGCACTGAATAATACTCCATGTCTGTATCTTCAACAGTTGATTTATCTATTCTCCTACTGAATTATATTGGTTGCTTCCAGGTTTGGGCAATTATGAATGAAGTTTATACAAAATATTTGTTTTCAAGTTTTTATTTCATATGTTTTTCAACTTTTTTCAACAAAAGCCCAATGATTGTATGATAAGAAAATTTCTTACCATAGTATCTTACAAGTTATACTATTTTACAAGCTAGCCTCTTATTCTATATCCTATTTTGCATTTGGTATTGTCTGAATTTGGGTAGTCCAATAAATATTCATTTGTTTCTTGTTGATTTAATAGTGAAGACTTAAATTTGCTGGTATTTTTAATGGGTTACAATGATTTTTTAGTAAAATACAATGTTAACTGAACTCATGCCATTTTTGTGTTAATGCACTATAATATGGTCATAAGACAAATCTCATTTTCCAGATGAGGAAAATGAGGTTTTGAAAGATTAGCTAATCTACCTGTAGTCATACAGTCAGGAAGTGATAGAACCAAGATTTAAATTTGAACTAGCCAATTCCAAATCATGTGTTCCCTGGTCACAGCTGCACCATCTCAATCATCAACCAGTTACAGTAGGGTATTAAAAATATCTCTATTCTTCTCCTCATTTTTAACATAGCTACCTAGAATCATTACTTTAACTCCTATATGCTCTTAAAAAATAATAAATGAGCTTTGACTTGAGAGCTTACTGCTTGCTGCCTATTAATCCTGTGACCCCCCCCCCCCCCCCGGAGCTCCTGTTAATAGCAAAATGAAGCGCCTCTTCCGTTCTGATGGATAGATCTTTCTCCATTGGAGTAACCTGTCACCAGTGAAAGTTCTGTTCCCAGTAATTGCCCCTGACTTCAGAAACAGGGACGACTGAGAGTAGCTCTAAAGGGTTAGTCCCCAGAGCTCTACTTTGAAAAACCAGCTTTTTTGGGATGTAGCTAAAAGACTATTCCACTTTCGCTTCCGTTTGTTCCAATGAGAAAGTACTCACTGAAAAGCAGAAAATGCCCTTTATATCCCTCTGGAACGCCTGTTCTGATTATTCACTAGCGCTGCGCCTTCTAGGGCATGAAGTCTATTTCCATATTGACATTTCCCAGCCCACTGATTCTGTGGGACAAGTTAGACACATACTCACTAAATTGCCATTAGTGTCTAACTTGCCCCCCAAGTGAGTCTCCACAGAGATGTCTGATGTGACCAAAGATTAGCACATGTTCCTGTTCTCTTGACTACATCTCTCTAGAGAGAAATATTCTACATTCGGCTGAAATTAAAAGCAGTATCCTGATTACCTGGGCTGAAGCGATAGCCTTGCCTTTGCAATAGCGTTTGCCTTGCATGCCACCAACCCGAATTTGATTGCTCCGCCCGTCTCAGAGAGCCTGACAAGCTACCGAGAGTATCTCGCAGAGATGGCAGAGCCTGGCAAGCTACCCCTGGCATATTCGATATGCCAAAAGCAGTAACAATAAGTCTTACAATGGAGATGCTACTGGTGCCCGTTTGAGCAAATTGATGAGCAACGGGATGACAGTGACAGATCCTGATTACCATGTGACTGGGATGATTGTCTTAGGGAGAGAATCACACTAACCGTGCTACAGATGTATTCCTTCCAGGAGTCTTATAATATTTGCTGCCATGTACAAACTCATTTATCAAAGAGCAGATTTGCTCCATTCTGTGTTGAGGATTAACATAGGTAGCAGAGGGATGGAAAACAAAAGAAATATGAGCTAGATATACCCAACTTCTCCCCTGCTGATGTGTGATTTCAGGTTGGCCACTCACTTCCCCTGATCCTCTTCCTAATGTTTTAGTATTTTTCTATTCTGAAGAACAAAAATAGTATTTTTGGAAATAGTTTATGCTCAGACAGGAAAGTGCCTACTAATACACATCATAACTATTTTTCTCAACAACACAATTGCAGCTGTCTCTGTTGAATTAAATTTTTCAATACCTATTAAAGTAAGAGTGAAATTAACCCCAAGCTTTAAGAAATTCTAGATGTCTTCCCTCATGTTTATTGTCTATCCTATATCTATCAGTACATAACTATACTGACAATGTCACTTAACATCTTAGGCAGCAAAGGTTTTGAATTCCATAAGTAATTTATTTTATGGCATTTGTTGCTTTATATACAAGCCTTAGGGCATTTTATTTTATATTTTGCTTGTTTTGAGGCTACATTCAGTGGTCTTCAGGGTAAATTCTGGCTTGGTGCTTATTGGGACCCTGTGTTGCCAAGAACTGAACCCAAGGCTCCAAGCATGCAAAGTATTCTTAGGGTATTTTTTTTTAATTTAATTTATTTTTTTTAAGTTAACAGATTTTATTTAGAGGTTTTTGAGGGAAGGAGGAAGGGATAAGTGGGAAAGAAAATAGTAAGAATAACGAGCTCAAGAGAGAACACAGGCTTCTCCAAGGGTGGAGAGAGCTCAACACCCATCCTAGCATTAGACACAGAAGCATGAGAGTACATATCTCAAGAAGAAGGGAGATGGGGGTGACACATGTGCTTGGCCACGTGGGCGCAAGTAGCACATAGGCTCAAACAACATACGCACTGCTTAGGGTATTTTAAATCCTTATTTCCGCAGTCTATTTAGTAGTGTCATGGAGGGTAACAGAAGGGTAACAGAAGCAGGATGAGACCAGAAAAATAGTCAAAGTTTAGGCACTTGCCTGGCATGTAGCTGTGGCTCAACCCCGGTTTGAAGCCCAAGAACCACCAGGGATAACTCCTGAATACAGAGGAGGGTGCTTTCCAAACCCAAACTCCTTCCCCAAAAAAAATGAAAAGAAAAAAAGAAAAGGAGGATGGATTCTGGATGGGTTACTTCACTATGTAGATAAATAGATTTTGACTTTCTTGATCCACCAAAGTTTTCCACCATGTGGCTTTAGAGCTTCTTTCCCATTCCAGGTTTTGTTTAAGATGTTTCTTGGAAGTGCCAACTTCGGTGAGGCAGCACACTTTGTCTCCACTTTGGGCTTCTTCAATTTAATCTTCATCTCCTTCACCCCCGTCATCCTGTATTTCACCAAGGTGGAGCACTGGTCTTCATTCTCAGTTCTGCCATGGGGCTATCTCTGTGGAATGGCAGGGCTGTGGCTGGGTAAGTAGCGCCAGAATTGCCTTCCATTTACATTGCTAGCTAATCTCTCCTTAGAGAGTTCTATCATCACAAGGGATTTTTTCCTTGGCTCCTTGGATTTCTGTTTCCCAGACTTGGCAATGGTTGGTTGAAGATATTGGATGCTTAGCAGGTTCTTTGCAGGCTAGTTATAGAGTTCATCAGAACTATCTAACTACCTCCTGAGATTAAGGTGTGAACTGAGGCCCAGACCACTCGGATCTCTCCCTGGTCTGCTGGGAGCCACATCCATTCTTTGTAATATACATCATGATGTTATTTTGTCCCATGCATGGCCCAGTGTGTCTCTCTCCAGGAAGAAAAAGGAGATGCAGGTCATAAAGGGCCTGAGAAAACTGTGAGGGTTTAATTCAAAATCTACTTACTCTTGGGGCCAGAGAGACAGTAAAGTGCACGCAACCCAGTTGGATCCCCAGTAAAGCATATGGTTCCCCAAGCACCATCAGGAGTAATTCTTGAGTGAAGAGCCAGGAGTAAGCCCAGAGCACTGCCAGATGTGGCCAGAAAAACAAAACAAAACAAAACAAAACAAAGTTTACTTACCCTTTAAACAGGATAGTGACATGCTTACAATTGCTTTTTTAGCAACTCTCACTGGCTACATATAGAGTGAACCTGAGACAAGAAACCCTTGTTTGAGTCTCTGCAGTTTTTTTAAATTTATTTTATTGAATCACCATGTGGAAAGTTACAAAGCTTTCAGGCTTAAGTCTCAGTAATACAATGCTCGAACACCCATCCCTTCACCAGTGCACATATTCCACCACCAAAAACCACAGTAAACAAATTATCAAATGCTTCTTTTTCAGCAGGTCTGACTTTGGTGGGAGAAACTCCAAACAATAATAGTGAGTTTTTTGTTGAAATATTGAATGTAATCAAAGTAAAGAGAAAGTAAAGTGAAATTTATCAGCTACACAGGTGGGGGGTGGGGGGTGGGGGTGGGGGATGTATACTGTGATTCTTGGTGGTGGAATATGTGCACTGGTGAAGGGATGGGTGTTTGAGCATTGTATAACTGAGACTTAAGCCTGAAGGCTTTGTAGCTTTCCACATGGTGATTCAATAAAAAAAAAGAAAAAATTAAAAAAAAAGTAAAAGTAAAAGAAACCGTTGTTTGTCAAGCAGAACTGAACATGGGAGCCAGGCAAAGCAAGCTGTGCCTAGTCAAGAGCCAGTCACCTTCAGCTGTTTTAATATCCTCGCTTCAAACTTCCTATAACTCTGAAGGTGTCGGAGCACCTGAGGACTCAGACGCTTACTGCTTTCACGCTGCCCTGCTCCGGCTTTGTGACATGAGAGTACCGTGAAAAGTACTGAGCCTGCTTTCCTCTCACTGAGCAGTCCGGCCCCCACACCATCCACAGACTCAAGATCCCTTTGCTCTGATCCTTTTCATTCTTTCCCTCCCAACAACCTGAAGCCAGACATGCTGCCCGTGCCACAGCCACCTGGCAAGACTTCAGCCAGTCAGCCTACACTGAGCTTTATCTAGTGACAGAATTCAAATACAATCTGAGCCACTTCCTATCCCCCAGAAATTGCCAGGAGAAAAAAACAAAATCAAAGAAACACCTTTATTTTCATTCCCGTTGGAGGCATTGGATCAATGTTTTTTCTACTCTGGCCCAGACCCCTGAGGAGAAGACTTTAAAAGGACAGGAAACATTCAAACAAAGAACAATCATTATTTTTTCATTCTTTGAATTCTACATTTGAAAGCTAAAAAATATGTGAGTTTTGGTTTTCTATAGCATCTGCTAAGTTCTGTAGAAATCAATAGTGCTTCTGACCCACACATTCTAAGAAAAAGTGCCCCCAAGACCTTCCTAGCCTACAACAGTTTAACTGGGAACAACACTAATCCAAATTTCACTAGTTGTTGTGATCTCCAGTTTGCTATAAAGTTATCATCATCATCACTCTCCAAACTAAGGCCTGCCCAGGACATGTCTAACATGTCTAACTCATTTTCCTAGACAAGCCTTTTCAGGCTGGGTGTCATGGAGCTAGCTGGGCACTGTAGGTTTCCACTCAGTTGCATGGTCTCTGAGCGCTGGTTCAGAGACCATGGACCCAGGACCAAAACGGCTTCACCAGACCCCTCACCCAGAGCACTGATGTCCTGAATCTGCCCACGCTGTCCCAGAACAAACTGAGGACACAGCCTCCCCCCTGACTGTCCACATGCCTCTGGGATTTAGTACCATCCTTGCTCCTGTTCTTCATCTTCTGTTTACATTCTGCTTTTCCCCATAGGAATCAAATAAGATCTAGTTGAGACTGGGCAGGGGGATTGACTTAAGAAGCAAATACCAGGCTACGATCTCAACCACCTCCCATCTCCTCTCACTACAGCTTTCTAGTTTTGCTTAGGTTCACCTCATCTCCCACTCTTCTGTTGGGCTGGCTTCTTTTCCAGAAAGTTTCTTAGCCCAAATGCCGGTTGGGTTTATTCACCCAGAATTCTGAGTCCCTCTTAAATTTAGTTTGGACTCCAGGCTACAGAGAGCTCATTGGCTATATACACTCTTGTCCTTAGGATATAAAAAAATAGTATTGTTCCATTTGAAGAACAAAAGAAAAACAGAGAATACATTTCAGTGAAGCCACCAGGTTCCAGATGGCTAAGAAGGGCCATTTCACCATTTCACCCAGATATCAATATCTGTACTCAGTCCGCTAAAATACCCAGTTTAAAGTGTGAAAGGCAACAGAAACCGAGAAGTGGTTTTCAACAGGAAGCTTAGTGGAGGTGTGTGTGTGGAAGGAGGGCCAGGGAGACTAGCTTGGTAGGGTGTGTGTATGCACTGGACAACGGTGAAAGAAAGTGGACATCCTGGTGGTGGGTATAGTGCTGGTGGAGGTTGTAGTGCTGGAATATTTCATGTATGAAGCCCTACCAGTAACAGTTTTGTAAACTACCATTGCTAAAATAAACATTATTTTAAAAATAAAAAAAATAGAATATCCGGTTCAATTAAAAAGTGGCAGTGGGAGAATGGGAAAGGATATTTACACAATACCCATCAGATAAGGGGTTGATATCAATGGTATATAAAGCACTGGTTGAACTCTACAAGAAGAAAACATCCAACCCCATCAAAAAATGGGGCGAAGAAATGAACAGAAACTTTACCAAGGAAGAAATACAAATGGCCAAAAGGCACATGAAAAAGTGCTCTGCATCACTAATCATCAGAGAGATGCAGATCAAAACAACTTTGAGATACCACCTCACACCACAGAGACTAGCACACATCCAAAAGAACAAAAGCAACCGCTGTTGGAGAGGATGTGGGGAGAAAGGGACCCTTCTTCACTGCTGGTGGGAATGCCGACTGGTTCAGCCCTTCTGGAAAACAATATGGACGACTCTCAAAAAATTAGATATTGAATTCCCATTTGACCCAGCAATACCACTGCTGGGAATATATCCCAGAGAGGCAAAAAAGTACAATCGAAACAACATCTGCACATGTATGTTCATCGCAGCACTGTTTACAATAGCCAGAATCTGGAAAAAACCCGAATGCCCCAGAACGGATGACTGGTTGAGGAAACTTTGGTACATCTATACAATGGAATACTATGCAGCTGTTAGAAAAAAGGAGGTCAAGAATTTTGTAGTCAAGTGGATGGGCATGAAAAGTTTCATGCTGAGTGAAATGAGTCAGAAGAGAGAGACAGACATAGAAAGATTGCACTCATCTATGGTATATAGAATAACAGAGTGGGAGACTAACACCCAAGAACTGTAGAAATAAGTACCAGGAGTACTCCATGGCTTCGAGGCTGGCCTCACGTTCCGGGGAAAGGTCAACTCAGAGAAGCGATCACCAACTACATTGTAGTCGAAGGCCATGTGGGGGAAGGGAGTTGCGGGCTGAATGAGGGCTAGAGACTGAGCACAGCGGCCACTCAACACCTTTATTGCAAACCACAACAGCTAATTAGAGAGAGAAAACAGAAGGGAATGCCTTGCCACAGTGGCAGGGTGGGGTGGGGGGGAGATGGGATTGGGGAGGGTGGGAGGGACACTGGGTTTACGGGTGGTGGAGAATGGGCACTGGTGAAGGGATGGGTTCCAAACTTTGTATGAGGGAAGTATAAGCACAAAAGTGTATAAATCTGTAACTGTAAAAAAAAAAAAAAAAAAAAAAAAAGAAATGCATCTAGACTGTAAACTGAGCTAAAACAACAGAAATCCAAATACAGAGCTCCAATAATCTTCATTCTCAGCAAAAGAAAACAAACTATCAAATGATGCCTTTTCAGCAGGTTTGATTGTTGGGGGAAAATTCCAATAATAATAGTCAGTTCTCTGTTGAAATATTGAATGTATAGAGAGAATAAAGTGAAGATCATTGGCCACTTAGGTGCGGGGTGGGGTGGGGTGGGAGGGGCTATATTGGGGTTCTTGGTGGGGGAACAGGTGCACTGGTGAAGGGATGGGGGTTTGATCATTATATGACTGAGACTTAAACCTGAAAGCTTTGTAACTTTTGTCATGGTGATTCAATAAAATAAAATTTAAAAAAAAAAGTGGCAGTGGGGAACTTAGCAGATTCTGTGCTGGAATAAATTCCTAATTGGTTAGGATGTGTCATATTTGATGTCCAAGTCTGAAGCAAGTCCAGCTGTGGCATATTCAATCCAACTATAGCCCTACCAAAAAGAGGAGTAGTGATTAACTAAAGAAGGCTGTCTGCCCTAATTGCTACTACCATTACATGGAAATCTCAAAGGAACCCAAACCTTGTGTTACTTCTAATTCCTTCTAGTTACCAAGCTCAAATCATCTCAGATATCAAAGTGTACTTAATCAAAGTAGAAATGATAGAAAATGATAGAAGGATAAACATTGTCCTACTGTTTAAGAATAGTTCTAAAATCATCTTTGGTTCCACAGAGATATGGCAACATGACTGAATCATATCTATGAAGATAATCTCTGAATGGGGGAGTTTTTTCTAACACTCAACTCTATAAACCACAAAACAAACATTTAATTGAAATAAACCAAAATAGTGTCATGTAATTAATTTTTATTTTTGAAAACACGTATATTTTATTATTGTTATGAGAGCAGATTATTGTTTTAACCATATGCATACATGTACATAGTTTTAAAAGTTTAATGATATTAACCTTCAGCTTAATCTGTCTGTAAACTTACCCTCAGTTTATATGTATATGACATAATGAAGAAAATGTTCCTGTATTCAGAAAATTACAGAGAACATACCTTAGTTTGTTCATCCAATGCTTGCCATGAGAGAGAATAAAATAGCCAAACTGCTTTTGACTAGATCTTCCTTTAGTAAAAAGCATCAAAGTCTTTCTGTTATCCAGGAATGCTACATGATGTAGAAAAATAACAAAATGCTAAAGCTCCAAACTTTAATCCTTTACTTGCTTTCAAACTCTGGCTCACTAACCTATCCGTACAGTGCTAATAACAGCACCATGAATTGTTACTTTCTCCATTTTTCCCACCATTTGACAAGGGATAAGGCAGCCAAGATAGCAGAGAAGGAAAAATAGATGAACTCAGGTGAGATATGCTTGTTACTATCTCCAAATTTAGAAAATTGATTGACCAAATGTATGGAGAGTCTAGAAGGTTTGTTTAGCAAAGACACTGATTCTTTTATATTAAGAAGGAAAGAGTTCAGATATCAATTCTCATTGAACCTGTATATCCTCCTTTATTTTAAAGCCTTCAACATTCTTGTAAATGTCGGTGTGGTTTTGACATACCCAATCTTAATCTCCATTGGGACAGTGCTCAGCGTTCCTGGAAATGCAGGTACTGGTAACATTTGACAAGTGCACAGTAAGTCTTCTTGTGTTTGTTTTATCTCCTGAGTCATTTCTTCTAGCAATTGTGAATTATGTCCCTTGCCTAGGGAGATGTTTTTAATAAAGGTGACAGACAACAGAATAACTATGAAACAGATTTAAAATCTGCAGCAACAAACACTTTACTTGGTTGTGCTTTTAGAATTAAATACCAAATGTATTATTTGGGTTTCATGAAATCTCCCTGACAACCTACTTTTGTGGTATTTTTAGAGGAAGTCCTGTGGAAACAAAAGCATCCCAGCATAGGTCTTTCAAGTAAACATTACTAATGAAAGCATAGAAATGTGCAGGGTGTTGGCTCCCCATCAGATTATCCATGGGAAGCTCCGGAAGCTTCTCTGGAGGTAGAGCAGATGGCCCTCTGGAACAGATAAAGGAAAAAGCAATTTGACTCACTTCAGGGGTAAGAGAAGAAGCTATTTTTCCTGAATAATCTCTCTAGTGAAACCTGTCAATGGAACAAAAATGGAAGTTGTTTGTCTCAATGACTGTATAGTTATTCCACCTTTAATTCTATCGTATAACATATTTGATTAATAATTCCATTCAATGATTCCAGGCCATGGACATCCATCTTTATCTGTTTGAGGACAAATAACAAATGCTTTTGGAGCACTTCTTATGGAAAAGGCAGAGGGAGAAAATGCCATTACTGCTTCTATAAGAAGCTTTTATGACTTAATTTGGAAAACAAAATCAATATATATGAAATAATGTATAGCTTCACAAATGCCAAATTGTGAGAGACAGACTTTAAGGACTGGAGATTCAAAGTATTCAAAGGAAACACATATTAGGGAGGAGTGAAGTTGCCAAGGAAGTTCATTTATGCACATTACATATAATTTCTGATAACTTAGAGAATGATAAGAATTGTACTGACATTGGTGATAGTCCTGAACAAGGCAGCTACTCCCTTAGGATTATTTAATTAATTAGCTACAGTATAAAGACAGAAGTGTGTGTGTGTGTGTGTGTGTGTGTGTGTGTTTGTCCGCACGCACGCTGAATGCTCTATAGAGAAAGATCAGTACATATTGAATGCTCTTGAGAGCACACAGGAGGGGCATTCAAAGAATATGCCTGCAAGAAAACTAAAGGGAGAGATCTAAGTGAGTATCCAGCTGGATTTAGTATTCTGTGTAAAAATAATTGTATGTGTATGATCAACAGCCACTTGTAGGTACATATTCCCCCAAACTAAAAACAGGAATTCAAAAATATACTTATACACAAATATTTATAGCAGCACTATTCACAATAATCTAAATGTGGTGACAGCAAATGTCCATCAGCAGATGATGGATTAAAATATTTTGACACATGCAAAGGCATGTTATTCAGTCTGAAGTGCTAATACTTGGTATAATGTGGTTGCATCTTGAAAACACACTATGCAAAAAATGTTAGATGTAGACAGTACATTTTGCCCACTTATATGAATTATCCATAATTTACAGAAACAACGAAAGATTTGTGGTTGCCAAGGACTAAAAAGTGAGGGTAGGAATTGGAGAGTAAACACTTTATGCAGTTTTATTTCAAGTAATAGAGGTATTTTTGAATCAGATGAAGATTGTGCTTGTACAACATTAAGAAAGTACAAACTAACACCAATTTTACTTTAAAATGGTTGTTTTAATTTATGTAAGTTTCAGCTCAAATAAAAATTGAAGAACAGCATGTGCAAAGACCTAGCTAAACCATAACAAGCCAGTTCATTTGAAAAATCCTTAGTGGTCCAGTGAAACTACAGAAGCATGAAAGAATGCAAAGGGGAAGTTCCAAGAAATAAAACTGCAGAGGTTATTTATCAGATGGCACAAACCATGAAGGATAAGTTTGATTTAGAAAGGAGTAGAAAGCAAAGATAGGGAGGAAATACACAATGATACAGGAAAAGGAAAGATCAGCTTGAAGAACAAGGAAAATTTTTGGAACTCTCTAGAAGTAGGCCTGACGTTGGTCATATGTTTTCAGTGTGCCTTACAGTGACTGGCTTGTTTTTCTTCCTTAGCTGTGGATCTCCTGAAGCAGGAGGTGATATTCAATGTTGTCCGCTTGGCTGCTACCATTATCATCTGCATTGGTTTTCTGCTGATGCTGTTGCCGGAAGAGTGGGATGAAATTACCTTGAGATTCATCAACAGCCTGAAGGAAAAGAAGAGTGAGGAGCACATGGACGACATCACTGATTCCAGTGTTCACCTGCGGAGCAGAAGCAGGGTCAATGGGACAGTGTCTATACCACTGGCTTAACAGGGACACATTGTGAATGCACATGTATGTATATTCTGTGAATATAATGAAATTTTCTCACTACCTGTACACTCAAATGACAGTACTCACTCTGAATTTGGATAAGTCATATGTGAAATAATGCCAACAATTAAAGTTTACATTTATATGCTTATCAAGGAACTGATGTAAATAATCATAATAAAATTTTTTATTAAAACTTATTTGTACTTGTTTTCTTTTCTATGGGGAACTTCTCCTTACAAAATCTCCTAAAAACATATAATTATATTAAACTACAAGCTTATCCCTTATCTAGAGCAGAGGCTTATTCATTCATTCAAAGAAAGTTGCATAAAAAGAAAACATATAGAAAGGATACTGTGTGCATGCATGTATTTAAATTCACTGTAGCACTAAAGCACTGTCGTCCCACTGTTCATCAATTTGCTAGAGCGGGCACAAGTAACGTCTCTATTGTGAGACTTTTTGTTACTGTTTTTGGCATATCTAATATGCAACGGGTAGTTTGCCAGGCTCTGCCATGCAGACGGGATACTCTCGGTAGCTTGCTGGGCTCTCCAAGAGAAACGAAGGAATCAAACCCAGGAGGAGCATCAAATTTGAATACTGCAACGTGATTGAGCAGGTATCAGCAGATATTCAAGAACTACACAAGGACCAATGAAGATGTAAATATAGAGAAGACTTCATCTGTGCTTTTAATGTGTTTAGTACAGTACAGAGCATCAGTGTGCTAAATATTTCTAATATAAAATAGATATTTTAAAAATTTGATTTATAAAGAGGATATCCGTTACTAACCAACTTTTTTTTGTGGCTTCTGGATCTGTTTATTGCAATGATGTTATCCTCATTTGAACTATGTTAATTTCAGTTTTTTTAATTTTTTTAATTTTTTAATTTAATTTTATTTAATTTTTAATTTTTTATTAGTGAACCACTGTGAGGTACAGTTACAAACTTCTGAACTTTCGTGTTTGCATTTCAGTCATACAGTGATCATTTACCTATCCCTCCACCAGTGCCCATACTCCTCCACCAATGATCCCAGTACCCCTCTCACCACACCCACCCCATCCCCCACCACCCCATCCTGCCTCTGTGGCAGGGCATTGCCTTTTGTTCTCTCTCTTTCTGAGTGTTGTAGTTTGCAACAGAGGTATTGAGTGGCCATCCTGTTTGGTCTATAGTCAACTTTCAGCTCTCATCTTTCAACCTGAATGGGTTCTCCCAACATCCTCTACTTGGTGTTCCCTTATCTGTCTCAGTTGCCTTTTCCTCCAGCATGTGAGGCCAGCTTCCAAGCTGTGGGGCAGACCTCCTAGTCCTTATCTCTACTACTCTTGGGTGTTAGTCTCCCATTCTGTTACTTTATACTCCAAAGATGAATGCGATCTTTGTATGTCTGTCTCTCTCTTTCTGACTCATTTCACTTAATATGATACTTTCCATGTTGATCCACTTATATAAAAAAATTCATGACTTCATATTTTCTAACAGCTGCATAGTATTCCATTGTGTAAATGTACCAAAGTTTCTTTAACCAGTCATCTGTTTTTGTGCACTCCATTTTTTTCCAGATTTTGGCTATTGTAAACAGTGCTGCAATTAACATACACATGCAGATGTCATTTCTACTATGCCTTTTTGCCTCTCCGGATATATTCCCAGGAGTGGTATTGCTGGGTCAAATGGGAGCTTAATTTCTAATTTTTTGAGAATTGTTCATAGTGTTTTCCAAAAGGGCTGAACAAGTCGGCATTCCCACCAGCAGTGAAGAAGAGTCCCTTTCTCCCCACATCTGTGCCAACACTGGTTGCTTTTGTTCTTTTGAAATTGGGCTAGTCTCTGTGGTGTGAAATGATAATTTATTGCTGTACTAGCCAATTCTTAAGCCCTTGATCACCAAGTGCTTTGAAGGAGTTGTTTCTATTTGCTCTTACTTGTTTACACTTTAGTCCATTGATAAAAGACAGAAGAGACTATATGTGCCATAGCTTTTGCTACTGTTTCCTCATAACCAAATTGCTGAGCTTAGAAGAGGAACTTCTTCCTAAAAAGGCTGATCAGGACATCTTTTAATCTAAGATAATTTTACTCTCGGAAATTTAGCACAAGGAACCAAACCTTTGTCAATTAATAATAGTTATTATTTACTCTTTGCTATACTTATTTTATTAATGCCCCCCAATATAGAAGATAACATCACAGAAAAAGAAAGGGGGACACAAATATCATATCTCCTACATAGGCATCAGTAAATAAAAACATTTTTATTTGTGTATTATTTAATGAAAAGACTTCTTCCTCTTGTTATCATTAGATGATAGCTTATTAACAAAAATAGTAACCATAGTACACTTTAAATTTCATGAAAATAGTACAAAATAGATGAAATCATTATTCATAAACATGAATTAATTAATTATCTAATAGAGTTGGTTTTCATTATTTAAATGTCACATTAACACAAATATTACTCTTGCCTTATTTTTAAATTACTGTTAAATAGCAGTAATTACTGACTAGCCTACTCCAATATCTTACTATAACTTAGCATGACATCTAAAATTGCATTTTAACATCTTTCAGAATGAATTTTGTTCTTTGTAATGATTCATTTTGAAAAATGAAGTCAACTACCTTGGAAAGCATTCATTCACCCTTTGACTGATCACTATAATTAAATCAATCTATATTAAGAAAACACTGCCGTTCACTCATTTCTTCATTCAGAAAGGGTAAAATTTCATTTCTGGCTCTAAAGAAGGGTATTATGTCAGATGAGCACTAACCGTCTGCTCTTTAGAGTAGCATTGTCCAAGAGAAGTTTCTCCAACCACAGAGATGTCTTCTCTGCAATGCGGAAACAGAAAGTGAAGTACACAGGAAAGGGTACCTGCTATCTGCCACTTCACCCTTTATGGGTACGTTGCTACCTTGAAATTTAAGAAACAGCAACAGCAACAACAACCCAGAAGTGTATTCCACTCACTTCAGGAATGGGTGCTCTCCTTAATTCAGATAAAGTGATCATAAATTAATACAAGGCGATTGTACAGTCAGATGGGCTGATGTATTTCAGCCACTGAATAAATACAGATGTGACTTCTTGATGCCAAGTCACGTGTCTTCAATGGATCAAGTGAGTTGGTCAGGTTTGGAGGCTACACACCAAGTCCTCGCTTCGTGGCTTGAAGTGTACTGTTGAGGCTGCTATTTTCCTGTCTCTTGATTCAAGTGTGGCTTCTCCCCGAAATGCCAGAAGGCAATGGCTTTTGTGAGTGACTATGTGGGCAGCACAGGTGAGGGACCAAGGGCATTCTGTATGGCAACTGACTATACTTGATTAGTTCTCAAACATTTTCTGCCCTTAGGTTTCATCGTTAATGTGATGCAGCTATCTGTACCTATCTTTTGAATTGAAACAATTAAATGAAATTACACACCGAAGAGCTTAAAACACCCTGGTAGCCAGTGGAGAAAGATCTACTAGCAGAATTGTACCCATTCTGTTTCCTTTCCTCTGGGTTGTTAGCCAGCATGCACTTCTCCACTGCACCATGCCTAGCAAAGTCACTGAGTCTGGTGCCAAGCAGAGACTTCCCCCAAAATAAACCAAAGAGATAAAGAAAGCCTGGTGTGTGGAACACTCAAAGGAAGCAAAAACAAAAAGGGCTACGGTGCCTGCATTTGCCCAGTCCCCACAGCAGTCTGCAGCTTGGCATTCTTAGCCAGCCAGTGGAACTAATTGCCTGACAAAAAGACAGACTGGCGACTTGAGCTCTGAAATTAAAATCACTTCAACCACGTCCTGATCACTTCACAAACAGATTATAGGCGAATCAATTTTGCTCATCCAGGCTTTGCACGCCTGTTAATTTTGTGCAGGCACCTTGTCAAGACCCACCAGAGGACAAATGATTTGGAGAAGGACAATGCAAGTGATAAAGGAGTGAACAGTATAACCAACCAAGCATTAGAATGTTTTTATATTTAAGTACAAATCTTCTTTCTTACTTAGCCATAAACCCTTGTCACAAGTACAAAGAAAACCCAGTACAGTCAGAGCTGGTTTATCAAGCAAGCTAGAACAAGAAGTTTCTATCAATTCTAATTATTGCTACACCTGTAGCAACTGAAGGTAAAGTAAGAACGGGAGTTGTACATGAAGTGATAGCATGAGAGTTAGTGCCAAGAACCCAGAGATGGAAAGAACACAGATCCAAAATTTTAAAGCTCTGTTTGGTCAGTGTACTCCCAAGCATGCAACCAAAGCAGAGGTTACTTTGCTATCCTTTGCTGCAGACAGAAAGATCAGATCCTTCTGGAGATTGAGGGATCTTCCCCCCCCCCCCCCCCATTGGTTATTTTCTTTTTTTTCTCTTTTATTTTATAAGGTAGTTCACAATATTTGGTTTCATTTAATATTCAAACACCAATCCCACCATCATTACAACTTCCCACCACCAAATTTGGGATGTTTCCATCCCAAGTCCCAATCCCTGTCCCAAAGTACAACCGAAATAATATGTTTTGTATTGTCTGTTATGAAAAACCATTGAAAGTGCTACTAAAAAGTATCCATAGAGGAAACAGTGTGAAGACTGTTCTATTTTGGCAGGGACTATTAACACATTCTTAGAATATCACTAGCATGTTGTTAACGGTTGAGTGATGTGAGCTTTTGTGTATGTATCTGAAATATGTGTATATGTATATATATTTCCCTCTATGATTTGTTGCGACTATTTGAACCCCATCAAACGTGGTGTGGTGGGGAGCATCTTATAATGTATCTCGAGGCTGTGACAGGAACACGTTCACTCGTAGGTGAGGTTTGACCCAAGAGTGTGGGGAGAGGCCTTGAGTGTGGCCGTTGGAGGTTTTGGGTTCTGGAGGTTTTCGACTGTGGGGCTGGGCCCCTTGGGGCATGGAGGGCTCTCACCTGCCCGCCCCGCTCTGGGGAGCCCTGAGTGAAACAGCCTGGTGCGGAGTCCTGTGGCATGGCTATGGCAGGCATCATGTTGCTCCCTTCTGGGAGAATTGAGGGATCTTAAGAGCAAGAATCCTAACCTGAGCTCTAGGCATAGTCATTAGGGATTTTTCCCAAAGACTCTGATAGAGTTTTCAAAATTGTATAAATTTATCTGCTTTATTCTGAAAAAAAAAATGAACACGGTTCTATTTTGGTTGTTGAGCTAAATAAATATGTAGGGGGGTTATTAAATAAAAATATATTTAATCCAACATGTTGAGTTAAATAATATATACAATAAAGTTATTTTGCATGTTTTTTATTTCTTTAATCTAACATCTATCAATACTACTTTATTTCTACCATGTTATTTTGACCACAATAAAATAAAATGAACATGAAAAATAAAACTCTAGAGAATAGAAAAATTTAAATTATACATTTCAGACTTGCATTTGTGTCTCACATTACATTTCTATTAGTTAGAACCTCTCTGGAAAATTAAGAATGAGTTGCTTAGAGGGATCTAAAGGAAACAATGAAATTTAAAATTATAAAACAGCCTTGGAAAGAAAATACTATTTGATGTGATTCTACTAGGCAATACAAAATGTATTGAGTTTATTTTATGTTCTAGAAATAGGAAAACTACTGAAATGACTACCAGTTAGAAAACTGAAAAAGTAGAGTATGATTAGAGTTCAGACTAGCAAGTGAACTACATGTGATACCTCTTTTACTGAGGCAGAAGTGATCAAAATTGCTTTAAATTCTAGAAAATCAAGAGACATTAATGAAGATTATAGTGAAATAAAAAAGTTATCATGGAAAAAACCACTTTGACTTAAACACTACTTGCAGAAAGTTTTTCTAGACTGTCTTTTTGAGACAATGACTGAGTTAACTACTCATAATAATCAGAAAATGATATATTATTAAAGTGAAAACTTGGGATTTACTAAACAGTTTCTTATATAAATCATAAGATTGAGACAGATTTGAGATTTAGGCAGTTCCATATTCTCAGCAGTAATTAAAAGATGCTCCCTAAGATAGGATAGTTTCTAGCAGGGACAAGATAGTTACCTAGACATTAAAAAATCTTGTCAATCTACAGAATGGGAAAGGATATTCACCAATACCCATCTGATAAAGGGTTGATATCAGGGATATACAAAGTATTGGTTGAACTCTACAAGAAGAAAACATCCAACCCCATCAGAAAACGGGGTGGAAATGAACAGAAATTTTCTCAAAGAAGAAATCCGAATGGCTAAAAGACACATGAGAAAATGCTCTACATCACTAATCATCAGGGAGATGCAGATTAAAACAACAATGATATATCATTTCACACTACAGAGACTGGCCCACTTCCAAAAGAACAACTGGTATTGGCTCGAATGTGAAGAGAAAGGGGCTCTCTTTCACTGCTGGTGGGAATGCCGACTGGTTCAGCTCTTTTGGAAAACACTATGGATGATTCTCAAAAAATTAGAAATTGAGCTCCCATTTGACCTAGCAATACCACTCCTGGAAATATATCCTGGAGAGGCAAAAAGGTATAGTAGAAATGATATCTGCATGTGTATGTTCATTGCAGTACTGTTTACAATAGCCAAAAAATGGAAAAACCAGAGTGCCCCAAAACAGATGACTGGTTAAAGAAACTTTGGTACATCTACACAATGGAATACTATGCAGCTGTTAGAAAAGATGAAGTCATGAATTTTTTATATAAGTGGATCAACATGGAAAGTATCATGTTAAGTGAAATGAGTCAGAAAGAGAGAGACAGACATAGAGAGATCACATTCATCTGTGGAATATAAAGTAACAGAATGGGAGACTAACACCCAAGAGTAGTAGAGATAAGGACCAGGAGGTCTGCCCACAGCTTGGAAGCTGGCCTCACATGCTGGGGGAAAAGGCGACTAAGATAGATAAGGGAACACCAAGTAGAGGATGTTAGGAAAACCCATTCGGGTTGAAAGATGCATGCCGAAAGTAGACTATAGACTGAACATGATGGCCACTCAATACGTCTATTGCAAACTACAACACCCAAAAGGAGAGAGAGCAAAAGGCAATGCCCTGCCGCAGAGGCAGGGTGGGGCAGTGAATGGCGTGAGGGTGGTGGAATGGATACTGGGAACATTGGTGATAGAGAATGGGCATTGGTGAAGGGATGGGTAAATGGTCATTGTATGACTGAAATGCAAACATGAAAGCTCGTAAATTAAAAAAAAAAAGAATACAGCTTCATGGGGCCGGAGCCATAGCACAGTGGGTAGGACATTTGCCTTGCACGTGGTTCACCTGGGTTCAATCCCCAGCATCCCATTTGGTCTCTAGTCTACTTTTGGCATCCCAAGCACCAGCAGGAGAAATTCCTGAGTGCAAAGCCAGGAGTAACCCCTGAGCATCGCTGGGTGTGACCCAAAAAGCAAAATAAATAAATAAATAAATAAATAAATAAATAAATAAATAAATAAATAAATAAAGATGAATACAGCTTCACACTTGGACAAAAGTCTACCACATCATGCCCTCCACCAAAGTCTAGCTTCCATCCCAACTTATCCAATCAACCCCTTCTACTCATTTCATACCAATACTACCATTTTATCCCCACTGGAAATTATCATTATGTTGTCAAAAATCTAAGGTTTTGTCTTAGTTTGGTTGATTATTTGCTTTATTTCTTTAATTTCACATATGCGTGAAAATCATATGACTTTTGTCTTTCTCTTTTCAACTTCACTTAGCACAATTTCCTAGGTTGCAACCACACAATCATTATTTTTCCATTTCCATTTAAATTCCCATTCTCTAGTAAGAATGGGCTTACCCTTCTGGACTACAGCAAGAAATCAGGAGAGTTGAAAAACTGACTGATAGAATTTTCCTCATTGCCAAGCCAATTAGTATAGTTCACCAGAAGATTATGTTCTTCCAAGTCCTATTTTAAAATTCCTTTGAATTAATGATTGTAGCTAATGAATATATTAGATTTATCAACAATTGATATAAATCATTATGCTAGTTATGAACAATACAGTCACTAAGGGTGCACTGGTTCCTTAAAATGTACAGCAGTGACTAACTTTTTTGTGTACTTATTCTTTGCTACGCAAATCCCTCCTTAATCTAATTTTTTTCTTCAGTGGAAAAACTAACAAGTCCCTTAGAGAGAGGTCTCCTTGTTATATTATAATTGAGCATCCATTTACCCAGTTAACTGAAACGGATGCACCAGAAATCAGTGTTGGCCAAAATCCTTACACTGCTTTCATTGGTGTTCTTAGGACCATCCAAGAGCCAAAAATGTTTCTTTTTCTGATGAATATTTAGAGTCTTCCTTCGCAATTAATTTAAGTTACATGATACAATATTATCAACTATAGCCACTGTTCTAATCTGTTGTTTTGTTTTTTAAATTTACTTACGATATCTATCCCATACAAACACAAAATTCATCCCAAAATGGATTCAAAACTTGAGTTTAAGATCTGAAAGTGTAAAACTCCTAGAAGAAAACATAGAGGATAAACTCCTTAACAATGGTTTTATTTAATGTGACACTAAAAGGGGACAGAAGCAAAAATAGGCAAGTGGAACTTCCTCAAACTAAAAATCTTGTACACAGAAAATAAAACCATCAACAAAATAAACATGCAATCCATGGAATAGAACATATTTTCAAATCACCTACCATAGGGGCAAGTATGCAAAATTAACAGAATTCCTATAACTCAACAGCAAAAGAAAATTCAAATAACCCAATTAAAAATGGGTAAAGAACCTGAATCGACATTTTCCCAAAGATATCCAAATGGCTAACAAATGAATAAATTTGTTATTCTCAGAACATTGAAAAGGAGCTCAACACACCAAACATCAAAGAGATGCAAATAATAATGAGATGCACCAAATACCATTTCTAAGTATATATTTTTAAAAATCATTATCTTTAAGATATATCTATACCCCCATGTTGATTGTTGACAAAATCATTGTTGACAAAAGCCAAGACATAAAAGCAAGCCAAGGGTCTATCACTGGATAAATGAAAAAAGAAAATGGAGTTGATATATAAACTACAATATTATTCAGCCCTAAACAAAGGAAGGAATCTTGTCTTTTTGTTAAATTTTATTGAATCATCATGAGATAGTTACAAACTTTCACGTTTGGGTTACAGTCTCACAATGATCACCCATCCCTTCACCAGTGCACATTCCCTACCACCTATATCCCGGGTATAACCCCCCTTTCCTACCCTTCCCCTGCCTCTATGGCAGACAATATTCCCCATACTCTCTCTCTACTTTTGGACATTATGGCTTGCAACACAGACACTGAGAGGTCATCATGTTTGTTCCATTATCTACTTTTGGCATGAATCTCCCATCCCAACTAGTTCCTCCAGTCATCATTTTCTTAGTGATCCCTTTTCAATTACATCTGCCTTCTCCCCTCCACTCATGAAGCAGTCTTCCAGCTATGGGGCAATCCCCCTGACCCTTATATCTACTGTCCTTGGGAATCTTGTCTTTTAACATAACATGAATGAATTAGGAGAACACTGTATAAGGTGATATAAAAATCTTTTTTGATGTCAAATGCCCAAACGTTAATTTAATACTCATTTTGTAGTTTTAGCTGCTCACACTATAGTGGGTTTTTTGTGTATGTGTTTTTAAGGGCACACTTAGTGGTGTTTAGGGTTTATTCAAATTTCTGTGCTCACTTTTGGCAGGGACACAAGAACCCTAAGTGGTGCTGGGATCTAATGTGGGTCAGCTGCATGCAAAGCAAGTGTCCTATCTACTGTATTATCTCTCTGGCTCCTCTAGTGATATCTATTCCTTGCCAAGACCATTTAATTTCTATTACTCTCTTATTTTATGCAGTTAGGAGCCTCACCATTTTGCATAATTTACCTTCTCAAAGTCTCAATTTCCACATCTGTACAATAAAGACAAAAACAATGTGGGGGGCTAAAGAGTACAAATATTAAGATAGTTAATCTTGCATATGCTTATTTTTCTGATTAGGTTGTGTTTTGGAGTATTTTTATTTAGATTTCTTTTTGCTGGTACCCTTTAGGCCTCTTGGATCTGGGTTCAGTGCAGACTCCCCAGTGGCTCAACTGCCTGACTTTTCTCTAGTTCTCAGGTGGCTTGCACATGTTCAATCCCCAGAATTGTATATAGTACCCCAAACAGGGCCAGAAACCCCTGAGTACACTGAGATGGCAGCCCTGCCCCAAATAAGATGATAATGCTGCTCCTCATCACCCGAGGTATTAATTTGCATATGATGGAAGTTTCTGATAAAAGTAAGCTACTACTATCATTAAAAACTTGGGGACAGGACAGAGAAATAGCACAGTGGGTAAGGCATTTGCTTTGCTCTCAACTGATCCAGGTTCAATGTTCTCTGAACTCTGCCAGGAGTGTCCAGTGATCCCTGAGTGTACAGCCAGGAGTAATTCCTGAACACTGTTGAGTGTGGCCCCAAAACAAAGCAAAAACTATGGGGGACAGAAAGAATATTTTTCCCTTTCTAACATTGCCATGCTTCCAAATAGATTCACTTTACTTTAAAAATGAAGGCTAGAACTTTAGCATAATTAGAGTAGCTTGTAAGAAAAAAAAAAACTCCTTTGCAAAGTGAATTAGTTAACTAATGAAGCATAACAAATTACTCCACAATTTAGTGTCTAGAAACTATTTATAGTTATTATAGACAGTTGCTGTGGGTTAAGGAAACAGGTGTGACCTATGGGATCTACTGCAAGCTCACTCTTGTGGTTGTTGGCAGAACTCGGTTGGTGTTGGAGTTGGACAGACATTGGGTCCTGGGCATATCCGTGAAACTCTCCTAGAGAACCTCACAAGCTGGCATTTGTCTTTTCTCAGAGGAAGTGTAATGATATAGAAGCCACAGACTTCCTGTTCCCTAATATCAGGAAGGATATCTCATCACCTCAACTGCCCTCTGCTTGTTAGACATGAATCAAGTTCAGGCCAAATTAAGCCAATGGTTGAAGGGACACCGTGAAGATAGAAATAGCTTGGGGTGTGATTGGGTGGGGGGTTATGAGGGAGGATGTTCACCTGGGGCCATCTTAGATGCTGGCTATCAGGATGAGATTATACCATCTTGTTGAGAAGCGTACTGGAAAGAGAGAGAGGAGAGGGGGGGAGGGAGGAGAGAGAAAGAAGAAGAAGAAGAAGAAGAAGAAGAAGAAGAAGAAGAAGAAGAAGAAGAAGAAGAAGAAGAAGAAGAAGAAGAAGGAGGAGGAGGAGGAGGAGGAGGAGGAGGAGGAGGAGGAGGAGGAGGAGGAGGAGGAGGAGGAGGAGGAGGAGGAGGAGGAGGAGGAGGAGGAGGAGGAAGAGGAGGAGGAGGAGGAGGAGGAGGAAGAGGAAGCAGGCTGTGGGGGTGGGATAGGGGATAGGGTGGGAGGGAAGTAAACTAGGGACATTGGTGGCAGAAAATGTGCACTAGTGAAGGGACAGGTGTTAGAACATTCTATGATTGAAACTCAGTCATGAACAGCTTTGTAACTATATATCTCATAGTAATTCAATTTAAAACACAAATAAGTGTTCTGAAAGAGAAGACCCCCAACCCATCCCATACACACTCTAGCTACCTATACCTAAGCTCACAGCTTTGAGTAAATTAGCACTTCACTTTATCCCAAAGAAGTCAACATCCACAGAAAGCCTGACCAAGCTTGTGGTGAATCTCTGGCCTGAGTTTAGCCTAATTCCTGGGTCACTGCTCTTTTCCCATCTTATTCTGAGCAAGACCATCAATTTTTACAAAAGTAGTGTCATTTGTTTTCTCTTCTCAAATTAGTAAATCATATCTGCCATTGAACTTCAAGGACAGTGCTAATTAAGAATGACAAATTAATATGCAAATAATTTTGGCTGTCTGCCTCTAGTGATTGTTTTCTTACTATCTGACCTATGTTCTAACTTGGATTAAAAAAATAGAGCAAACTTCTATAAGAAGTGAAGAAAGTTTTCCTAAACCAGTACATCACTCAAAAAATAAAAATATAGAAATGTTGAAAATTAATCTAGAACCCATAACACCAGTTTTAAAGTACCTATGGACATAGGGGGTAAGAAATAAAAGTTTTGTCGTTGTGAATGGATATTTTGACTCATAAAACATTATGATACAATTTCAATATCAACTCTTTCAATTCAGGTTTGTGTTTCCCTGAAAGGTCAATTGATCAAATAATAGCTTACTAATCAGAAAACCAAAAAGTCACTCATGTTTCACTAATGGAAAATGAACTGTTACACTCTTTCCTCTATGTGTTAAGTGCAACACAAATTATTCATGATGCTGCTGGGAGGCGCAGCAAGTTAATAAATCATAAGAATGGTGCAGTGCTAGTTGCTCTTAATCATGAAATCTGACTTGCTGCAGTTGATGGGGCTGAAGGGAAACTAGAACTTAATGTTAGAGGCAGTGTAATTAAATTAGAATCTATGACTGTTTGTTTCTATTCTACATATAAAATATACTTCTTTTTCTTTCTTTTTTTATTTTATTTTTGGGACCACACCCAGCAGTGCTCAATTCCTCCATCCCTCTTGGAGAGCCCGCAAGCTACCGAGAGTATCCTGCTTGCACAGCAGAGCCTGGCAAGCTATCTGTGTCATATTGGGTATGCCAAAAACAGTAACAACAAGTCTCACAATGGAGATGTTATTGATGCCCGTCCGAGCAAATCGATGTACAACGGAACAACAGTGCTACAGTGCTACCCAGCAGTGCTCAGGCCTTACTCCTGTCTCTGCACTTAGGATTCACTGCTGGTAAGTTCAGGGAACCATCCATATGAGATGCTGGTGAATCAAACCTGGGTTGACTGCTTGCAAGTTAAGTGCCCCACCTGCTGGACTATTGCTCTGGCCCAAGATAGACTCTTCTACTGTCGCCTTATCATATGCTCTTTATTGTACAGAAGATACAGAAGTATCCAAATCCAAAAAAAAAATGATCTTAACATGAGTCAGCAAAACATACTCACATACTTGTGAGTGTTCAGCCAGTCTCTAGTTTTGGTCCGCTGAGAAATTCCTGCCCATATCTAATCCAAGGAGGTGACATCTTCAGTCCATTCAGTAGGTTCTCAAGTTCTCTCCTTAATACTGAATCTTGGTCCTCATCTTTTGAGAAGTCCTAGAGTGACCTCCCATAAGAATGTTTCTTTATTTCTCCACTCTCACACCCATACCTTTTTACTCGCTTTCCTTCTCATGAAGGTCTTGCCTTTCCTAGTCTCTTACTTTTATTGTGCATTGGAAATCATTCTGTGTCTCTCTCTCAGTGACCTGGTGGATAGAATGGGAGGCAGGGCATTAATTCATACCTTTAATGTAGTAGGAAATTAAAGTCCCTAAAAGCCAGCTAGCACTTTTCAGCTATAATAATTAAATTTCAGCCAGCACATATTCTGCAACATATTTTGTTAAGATTGCCTGTATTGGGGGCCAGAGACATAGTACAGATGATAGTTTATTTGCCTTGCATGTGGCCTACCAGGTTTGATCTCACTATATCACAGGATATAATCCCTCACACTACTGCCAGGAAGAATCCCTGGGAATATAGACAGGAGTAAGTTCTGAGCACTCCTAGGTGTGACTCCACCCTCAAAATAAGAGTGCATAAGTCCTCCCTAAGATTGTATTATATCTGTAAACTGGTGGAGGGATGGGTGTTTGATTATTGTGAGATTGTAACCCAAACATGAAAGCTTGTAACTATCTCACGGTGATTCAATAAAATTTTAAAAATTAAAAAAAATTGTATTATATCTTAAGTATTTTCCTATTTCCATGGCCTTTGTAAATCTCCATCTGGGAATGAACAGAAGGAATACAAAAATCTCCACCTGAGATTTAAGTTACTGAGTTACCTACATTTTAATGATCCTTGTTTGGCTAGAGAGTGTATTTTCTAGGAATGAGACCGGATTTGATTTTTTTTTTCTTTTTGAGTCACACCAGGCGATGCACAGGGGTTACTCCTGGCTCATGAACTCAAGAGTTAACTCCTGGCGGTGCTTGGGGGACTATATGGGATGCTGGGATTCGAACCCAGGTCGGCCACGTGCGAGGCAAACGCCCTACTTGTTGTGCTATTGCTCCAGTCCCTGAGACAGGATTTGAGATCCAGCAAGAAAGGGAAGGAATAGAAGCAGTACCACTCCCAACTGCTAGTCTTCCCAACATTCCTTCCTCAGCCACTGCCTTTAAGAGAAAGAGAAAAATAAGGAAAACTAGAATATGCATTTCTCAAAGAGCATAATGGAGCAAAAATTACCTTCTTGATAAGGATAAAATTAATGATTTTCAAATATACAGATGCCCCTCTCTCAACCTAGCTTTTAAGGAGAATGAATGCTAGTAATAAGAGCAAAACTATCTTTGTGACAGAAAAAGTAACCTAAATATCTTGGTATATCCGAATATACATTGTAATGTGTAAATTCTGGATGAAAAGAATGTTATATGAGGAGAAAGAGGCAGATTTTGTGGTTTGAAGAAGGTGTCTCCAAGGAAACCTTTGAAATGGTTTTGAAGTTGAAAAATTGTCTATTCAAAGACTGGACATAAAGAACAGGAGCTATTTTAAGGATGCATTGTCATTTTCCTTAAACTACTCTAAGTGCCATTTCTAGTCATTATGGTGTTTTAAAATGATGTGGGGAATCTCCATATTCTTCAAATGCTGCATTACAATAAATTTTACCCCAAGAAAGAGAAAAAATAAAGGTTTAACTAACAGTGAAAGGAATAAGAGAAATCTGAATCCCATCAATTCTCCAAAATAGATTAACTCATAATATCTTGTCTTGGATCCTAAGTATCTGAAAGAGCAAATTGATTCAAAATTCTGTGTATGTTTTTTTTGGGGGTCACACCTGGCGATGCACAGGGGTCACTCCTGACTTTGCACTCAGGAACTACTCCTGGCGGTGCTCAGGGAACCATATGGGATGCTGGGAATCGAACCTGGGTCGTCCGCATGCAAGGCAAACGCCCTACCCATTGCTATCACTCCAGCCCATCTGTGTATGTTTTGAACTAAAATTTTAACTATGTGAATAAAACAAGTCACAATTTGCATACCTCATTAAAAAATGTCAAATAAAAATACCTTCCTCTTTCCTGAAGATAAAAAGATGAGTTTTCCATCTGCCAAAGATTATGTGACTGTAAATAATCACAATTAACTACTGGAGGTCAAGTCTGTGCCCTATATGGACAAGAGACATGAACTTTTGCTACATGTAAGGATGCGAAGGCAATAAATTGACTTGAAAAAAATCATTTGAAGCTGGTGATAATTCACTGGGTCTCTGAGAACATATAACACTGTAAAAACAATTGTAGAATACTTCAAGAAATAAGAGAGGACAGTAGGAAATGGAGACACATCCCCTGCTCATGGATAGGAGGATTAACTTTATCAAAATGGCAATATTCCCCAAAACACTATACAAATTTAATGCGGTCTGTATAAGGACACCCATGACATTTTTCAAAGAAAAGACAAAACACTGCTGAAATTCATGTGGAACAATAAACCCCCACGAATAGCTAAAGCAATCCTGGGGAAAAAGAAGAAGGGTGGCATCACCTTTTCCAACTTCAAACTGTACTACAAAGCAGTACTAATTGTATGTTACTACTAACAGCATGGTTTTGGACTAGAAACACACCCTCAGACCAATGGAACAGAGTTGAATATTCTGTCACAGACTCTCAAATATATAATCACTTAATCTTTGATAAAGGAGCAAGAAATGTGAAGTGGAACAAGGAAAACCTCTTCAACATGTGGTGCTGGGACATTGAGGCTAAAGGCATCTTTAGGATGAAATACCACTGACCAAGCAAGTGGAAACAAACATAATCAAATGGGACTACATTAAACTAAGGAGCTTCTGCACCTCAAAAGAAACAGTGACCAAAATACAGAGAGAGCCCACAGAACTGGAAATAATATTTACTCAACAACCATTTGATAAAGGGTTAATATCCAGGATAAACAAGACACTAGTAGAATTGTACAAGAAAAAACCCACCAACCCCATAAAAAAAAGGGGGAGGAGAAATGAACAGAAGCATCCTCAAAAAAGAAATACAGGGGCTGGAGTGATAGCACAGCAGATAGGACATTTGCCTTGCACATGGCCAACCCAGGTTCGATTCCCAGCATCCTATATGGTCCCCTGAGCACCGCCAGGAGTAATTCCTGCGTGCAAAGCCAGGAGTAACCCCTGTGCATCGCCAGGTGTGACCCAATAAGCAAAGAAAAAAAAGAAAAAGAAAACAATACAAATGGCCAAAAGGCACATGAAAAAATGTTCCACATCACTAATCATCAGGGAGATGCAAATCAAAACAACAATGAGATATCATTTTACACCACAGAGAGGCATACATCAAGAAGAACAAGAACAACCAGTGCTGCTGCAGATATGGGGAGAAAGAGACTCTCTTTTATTGTTGGTGGGAATGCTGACTGGTCCAGCCTTTTTGGAAAACACGATGGGCATTCCTTCAAAAACTAGAAATTAAGCTTCCATATGACCCCGCAATACCATTTCTGGGAATATATTCTGAGGGTGCAAAAAAGCACAGTAGAAATGACATCTGTACTTACATGTTCACTGCAGCACTGTTCACAATAGCCAGAATCTGGAATAAACCTGAGTGCCCGAGAACAGATGACTGGTTAAAGAGACCTTGGTACATCTACACAATGGAATATTATGCAACTGTTAGGAAAGATGAAGTCTTGAAATTTGCTTATAATTTTTTAAGAGGCCATAGAGAGTATCATGCTAAGTGAAATAAGTCAGAAAGAGAGGGACAGACATAGAATGACAGCACTCATTTGTGGAATATAAAATGTCATAATATGAGACTAACACCCAAGGACAGTGGAGATAAGGCCAGGAGGATTGCTCCATGGTTGGAAGCCTGCCTTATGAGCTGGGGAGAAGGTACCTGGAATAAAGAAGGGATAACTAAATCAATGATGGTGGGAGGGATAGTTTGGGATGACAGATGTGTGCTGAAAGTAGATAAAGGACCAAACATGATGGCTTCTCAGTGTCTGTATTGCAAACCATAATGCACATAAGTAGAGAGAGAGAGTAAGAGGGAAAATGCCTGCCAAAGAGGCAGGGGGAAGGGTGGGACAAGGTGGAGGTGGAGGAATACTGGGGACATTGGTGGTGAAAAATGTACACTGGCAGAGGGATGGATGTTGATCATTATATGACTGAAACTCAAACTTGAAAGCTTTGTAAGTGTAGTTTACAGTGGTTCAATAAAAATATATATTAAAAAAACAATTATAGATAGATATAGATAGATCACTGTATCATTGTCATTCCGTTGTTTATCAATTTACTTTAGCGGGCACCAGTAATGTCTCTATTACACTCAGCCCTGAGATTTTAGCAGCCTCTCCTTACTCATCTTTCCCAACAATTGGAGGCTCTTTCAGGGTCAGGGGAATGAGACCTATCATTACTGTTTTTGGCATATCAAATACACCACGGGTAGCTTGCCAGGCTCTGCCATGCAGGCAGATTACTCTCAGTAGCTTGCCAGGCTCTGCCATGCAGGCAGATTACTCTCAGTAGCTTGCTGGGCTCTCCGAGATATATATATATATATCTTTTACTGTGTTTGGGATATGAATACGCCATGGGGAGATTGCAAGGCTCTCCTGTGGGGTAATAGACTCTTGGTAGCTTGTTCAGGTTCTCTAAGAGGGAGAACAAGGCCATTAGAAGTCGTGTGACCACTTTGCGGCCATGCTTAGTCTTATAGTATCTGGATGTTGGCCGTTGGTGGGATTACATGGTGCTGGGGGTAGTTTGTGGGTGTGGTGGTCAAGCTACTGGAAAATGGGGGGTCTGTGTGGAGAAGGCCCAGTCCCAATCCGAGCAGGCTTGGAGGTCTCAGCCCCAGGTCCCGCACACCTGGTTCCTCTGCCGGTCGCTTCATTCATGAGACTCATCCAAACATGATAGATATTCACATATATATTGGGGCCACGGTGGGGAGTGGGAGTATGCATGGTGGTGCTCAGGTCTGTTCCTGGCTCTATGCTCAGGAGTGACCCCAAGTGTTGCTTGAGGACTATATGCAGAACTGGGAATTGGACCAGGGTCAATGGGATACAAAAAGCAAAGTGGGATGGCGCCCGTTCACTCCACTAAAGGGAAAATGGGAGGAATCAACCTCCCCAACTTCCAACTCTACTACAAAGCGATAGTCATTAAAACAGCTTGGTACTGGAACAAAGGCAGAGCCGCAGACCAATGGAACAGGGTTGAATACTCTGACACATCCCCCCAAATATATGACCATCTAATCTTTGATAAGGGAGCAAAAAAGGCGAAGTGGAGCAAGGAAAGCATGTTTAACAAATTGTGCTGGCAAAACTGGACAGCTACATGCAAAAAAATGGGCTTAGACCTCCACCTATCACCATGTACAAAAGTCAGATCAAAATGGATTAAGGACCTCAACATCAGACCAGAATCCCTAAGGTACACTGAAGACAAGGTCGGCAAAACCCTCCACGACATTGAAGCCAAAGGTATCTTCAAAGCTGACACGCCACTGGCCAAGCAAGTGAAAACAGAGGTAAATGAATGGGACTATCTCAAACTAAGAAGCTTCTGCACCTCAAGAGAAACAGTGACCAAAGTACAAAGACAATCTACAGAATGGGAAAGGATATTTATGCAGTACCCATCCGATAAAGGGTTGATAACAAGGATATACAATGCACTGGTTGAACTCCACAAGAAGAAAACTGCCAACCCGATCAAAAAATGGGGTGATGAAATGAACAGAAGCTTTCCTAAAGAAGAAATCCGAATGGCTCAGAGGCACATGAGAAAATGTTCCACATCACTAATCATCAGGGAAATGCAGATCAAAACAACCATGAGATATCATCTCACACCACGGAGACTGGCCCACATCCCAAAAAACAAAAGCAACCGGTGTTGGCGTGGATGCGGGGAGAAAGGGACTCTTCTTCACTGCTGGTGGGAATGCCGACTGGTTCAGCCCTTTTGGAAAACAATATGGACGATTCTCAAAAAATTAGAAATTGAGCTTCCATTTGACCCAGCAATACCACTCCTGGGAATATATCCCAGAGAGGCAAAACGGTATAGTAGAGATGGCATATTTATTTCTATGTTCATTGCAGCACTGTTTACAATAGCCAGAATCTGGAAAAAACCAGAGTGCCCCAAAACAGATGACTCTGGTACATCTACACAATGGAATACTATGTAGCTGTCAGAAAACATGAAGTCATGAAATTTGCATATAAATGGATCAACATGGAAAGTATCATGTTGAGTGAAATGAGTCAGAAAGAAAGAGACAGACATAGAAAGATTGCACTCATGTGTGGAATATAATGTAACTGAGAAGTACAAGTTGGCAACGATGCAACTTCTGGCAGATATCTCTCTGGACTTAGTTACTAAAATACTAAATTACAGAAACCCAAAACTGAGAGGCCGCTAAGTGTGGTCACTCGACCTCATACCTCTTCATCCTCAGCAATGGAAAACAAATTATCTAATGCTTCCTTTTCAGCAGGTCTGACTTTAGGGGAGAGACTCTCCAAACAATAATAGTGAGTTTTGTTGAAATATTGTATGCAATCAAAGTGAAAGTAAAGTGAAATTTATTAGTTACACAGGCGGGGGGGGGCTAAGCGTGGGGGGGCTAGGGGCGTGGGTGGGTTAGGGGTGTGAGGGGGCGGGGTGGAGCTATACTGGGATTCTTGGTGGTGGAATATGAGCACTGGTGAAGGGATGGGTATTTGAGCATTGGATAACTGAGATTTAAACCTGAAAACTTTGTAACTTTCCACATGGTGACTCAATAAAAAATTTAAAAAAAAAGCAAAGTGCCTTCACCCCTGTATTATCTCTCTGATTTTGAAAAAAAACCCTTTAAAAAGATACTCTCATATCAAAAATTGCAAAGATTTTTACCAAAAAAAACAGCTACAGAGAAGGTAAAATTCATACTCAAAAGTTACATGTCTCATGAAAAAGGAAAGGATAGCTCACAAAACAGGAGAATTTACCATCAAGAACTTGAAATTAAAAAATCAGTTTGAAAGACTTCCATATAACAAATGGTTCAAAAGGTTAATTGCAAAAATAAAACAGAATAATAAAGCTTGAACAAAATAGTTTTTAAAAAGGTGCATTTTGAAATCAGGAGCCAAGTTTAATAGTAGGGGTCAAGCGGAGACTGAGAAACAACAGGAAATAATCTATTAAGAGATTCATGGGGCTAAATATACCCCAAAGGCCCAAAACACTTTCATAAAAAATATTTGCACCCTATGTTCATTTTAGCACTACTCATAATAGCCAAAATCTGGAATCAAACCAAGTGACCAAGATTGAATAAAGAAACCATGGTACATATAAACAATGGAATATGATTCGACTGTAAGAGAAAAAGAAATCATGCAGTTTGCAGCTACATAGATGGATCTGGAGAGTACTAAAGACTTTTGTTTTGGTTTTTGGCTTTTTTTGTTTTTTGGACCACACTCAACAGAGCTCAGGGCTTATTCCTGCTTCTATACTCAGGGATCACTCTTGGCAAGGATGGGAAGAACCGTATGGAGTTCTGAGGATGAAACCCAGGTGGCTCTGCACAACACAAGTGCCCTATCCACTGTATCTCCAACCCCTGTAGAGTATTATGTTGATTGAAATTAGTCAGATGGAGGGACAGACACAGAATGATCTTTCTCATAGGCAGGATGTAACGAAATATGGTAGGGAAATAACAAAAGCCCAAAATTAACAAAAGCTGAGAATTTGAGAACTTATCTTCAATAGAAATCTTACCATGAATGTGGTGATAGGACGGGGAGGGAAACACTGCAACAATGGTATAAGAAAATAGGCACTCTGGAGATGGAGGTGGTACTGGAAGGTTATGCATGAAACTCCATCAGTAATGGTATTGTGAACCAAAGTACCCAAAAGAGGAAAAACGGGCCAGAGATATAGTACAATGGCTAAGATGCCTGCCTTCACTCAGTGAACCCAGACTCAGTCCTCTTCATGCAATATAACTCCTCTGAGCCCACTAGGAGTGATCGCTGAATGCAGAGAAAGGAGTAAGCCCTGAGCTCCACTGGGTGTGGAAGAAAATAAAAAAGACAAAGAAGAAAGAATAAGGAGGAGAAGGAGAAGGAGGAGAGAAGAAGGAGAAGAAGAAGAAGAAGAAGAAGAAGAAGAAGAAGAAGAAGAAGAAGAAGAAGAAGAAGAAGAAGAAGAAGAAGAAGAAGAAGGAGGAGAGGAGGAGGAGGAGGAGGAGGAGGAGGAGGAGGAGGAGGAGGAGGAGGGAGGAGGAGGAGGAAGAGGAGGAGGAGGAAGAGGAGGAGGAGGAGGAGGAGGAAATGGAGGAGGAGGAGGAGAGGGAGAAGGAGGAGGAAATGGAGGAGGAGGAGGAGAGGGAGGAGGAGGAGAGGGAGGAGGAGGAGAGGGAGGAGGAGGAGGAGAAGGAGAAGGAGAAGAAGAAGAAGAAGAAGAAGAAGAAGAAGAAGAAGAAGAAGAAGAAGAAGAAGAAGAAGAAGAAGAAGAAGAAGAAGAAGATGAAGAAGAAGAAGAAGAAGAAGAAGAAGAAGAAGAAGAAGAAGAAGAAGAAGAAGAAGAAGAAGAAGAAGAAGAAGAAGAAGAAGAAGAGAAGAAGAAGAAGAAGAAGAAGAAGAAGAAGAAAAAGAAGAAGGAGGAGGAGGAGGAGGAGGAGGAAATGGAGGAGGAGAGGGAGAAGGAGGAGGAAATGGAGGAGGAGGAGGAGAGGGAGGAGGAGAAGGAGAGGGAGGAGGAGAAGGAGAGGGAGGAGGAGGAGGAGAGGGAGGAGGAGGAGGGGGAGGAGGAGGAGGAGAAGGAGAAGAAGAAGAAGAAGAAAAAGAAGAAGAAGAAGAAGAAGAAGAAGAAGAAGAAGAAGAAGAAGAAGAAGAAGAAGAAGAAGAAGAAGAAGAAGAAGAAGAAGAAGAAGGAGGAGGAGGAGGAGGAGGAGGAGGAGGAGGAGGAGGAAATATGGAGAAGATGGAGGAGAATGAGGAGGAGAAAAAGTAGGAGAAGAAGGAGAAGAAGGAGGAGAAGAAGGAAAAAAATCTCTCATAGAATCAGGTGGTGGACCCGATCAAAAAATGGGGTGATGAAATGAACAGAAACTTTCCCAAAGAAGAAATCTGAATGGCTGAGAGGCACATGAAAAAATGCTCAATGTCACTAATCATCAGGGCGATGCAGATCAAAACAACAACAAGATATCATCTCACACCACAGAGACTGGCCCACATCCAAAAAAACAAAAGCAACCGGTGTTGGCACAGATGTTGGGAGAAAGGAACTCTTCTTCACTGCTAGTGGGAATGCCAACTTGTTCAGTCCTTTGGGAAAACACTATGGACAATTCTCAAAAAATTAGAAGTTGAGCTCCTATTTGGTCCAGCAATACCACTCCTGGGAATATATCTTGGAGAGGCAAAAAGGTATAGTAGAAATGACATCTGCATTTCTATGTTCATTGCAGCACTGTTTACAATAGCCACAATCTGGAAAAAAACTGGAGTGCCCAAAAACAGATGACTGGCTCAAGAAACTTTGGTACATCTACACAATGGAATACTATGCAGCTGTTAGAAAAGATGAAGTCATGAAATTTGCATATAAGTTAATCAACATGGAAAGTATCATGTTGAGTGAAATGAGAAAGAAAGAGACAGACATAGAAAGATTGCACTCATATGTGGAATATAAAGTAGCAGAGAGGTACGAGCTTACAATGATGCAACTTCTGGCAGAAATTTCTCTGCACTTAGTTACTAAAATACTAAAATACAGAAATACAAAATCTCACAGCCACTATTGTGGCCACACGACCTCATATCTCTTCATTCTCAGCAATGGAAAACAAATTATCAAATGCTTCTTTTCCAGCAGGTCTGACTTTGGAGGTGGAAACTCCAAACAATAATCGTGAGTTATTTGTTGAATAATTGAATGTAATTAAAGTGAAGAGAAAGTAAAGTGAAATTTATCAGCTACACAGGCGGGTGGGGGGCTGGGGGGCGTGGGGGTGAGGGGGAGGTTTACTGTGGTTCTTGGTGGTAGAATATGTGCACTGGTGAAAGGATGGGTGTTCGAGCATTGTATAACTGAGACTTAAGCCTTAACGCTTCGTAACTTTCCACATGGTGATTCAAAAAAAGAAAAAATAGAATCAAGCTGGTGGATGGGAGGAAAACACAGAACATAGGTGGAGAGAAGTGGACACTGATGAAGGGATTGGTGTTGGAACATTGTATGCCTGAAACTCAGTCATGGATAGCTTTGTAATTCATAGTGCCTCAATAAAAAATAAATAAGTAAATAAAAAAGAGATTTATGGGGCTGAAGAATAGCTCATTGGTAGAGTGTCTTCTTTGCAGAATTGAGGTTTTGAGGTCTATCCTTGGCACTGTCTAGTCTCATCCAAGGTATATGAGCACTGCAATTAAAGTGTGTTGAGCACCACAACCAAGAGTGTGATCTCTCACCCCACAATCCTTGCCATTACAACAAAAGGAGGGGAAAGGAAAAACAAAATTAATATCTGCCATCTATATGCTCTAAACTGTTCCAGCTTTAATATTGCTTTAACCTAAATCACATACTTCCAATATCTACTTTCCAAATCTCTGTCTAGAGAAATTGGGAATCCAAGCTCTATTTTGTGTAAACATTGTAGCTCTTCATGGGAGGAGGATAGAAATTGGCAATTAATTTCACACTTGCTAAAATATGACATAGTAAAATGTTGGACTCTACAGATGAGAAACAAGAACATAAGCTTCTGCATCATAAAAAAAAATGCACCTTTCTATAAGGAAAAAAATAAACGCCCTAGGATGTTTAACTTGAGTACTTTAGAGGAAACAGAGCATCAGAAATCCAATTGAAGAAGACTGACAATTTCTTTGGAAAATTAGAGGTGTCACCACCAAAATAAGAAGAAAAATATGCATAACTTTGATTCAGACACAAGAGAAAAGAATAAAGAAACCCAAACCAGTTCAATGCTGTTTTATAAAAAACAAAATGAAGTGACATAGATCATATGTTGATTAACACATTCGATCACTAAGCAGGTTTATTGGGTCAGACAACAGACACTAACTATATTGCTATTCAGGTATAATGCAGAATATCCAAAAGTGTTTGTTTTCCTAATACAAGAAAAATAAGGATTAATCATCTCCTAGTATATTAGTCTCTTGATAATCTTAAATCTATTAAATGAACAGTATTTTCAATTTTCAATATTTGTCCAAGTCTATGAACCCATAGGTCATTCTGGCTTACTCCTTCCATAGACTCTCATTTGTTTCAAGGTTTGGTTGTGTAAAATAAATGAACCATAGGGACCCAAATTCAATAGCTACCATGAGGCAATCTATTTCCTGCAACTCAAGCTTAACTTCCTAAGTATGTCTCTCAGGAGCCTCAGATTGCTGCTGCTGCTGCTTTAGCAAGAGGCAGCGAACTCCAAAATTCAGAAAATTCACCAAAACTTAGAAAATACTTGAATAAAGTATTCCTTCATTTACTAAAGTCATGCAATAGAAATTCATTATAGAATTTGAATCTAAAATGAAAAGAGAGTCTTTTCGAACCGCACTTCTGAGAGAAGAAAGTGGGCCACAGTAAATCTAAGATGGCTTCTGAAAGATTATAGTCAATTAAAAGAAGAAGCATACTGGATACCGACTCTCTAGCTACTAACTCATCAAGAAGACAAAGTGAGAAATAAAGGCTCATTTAACTTACACACACACACACACACACACACACACACACACACACACACACATACAGGGGTCTCCACTCATGTTTTTGATTACTTATTGAGCACCTACTGCTTTCTACTATTTCTGGACACTGAGCAAATGATCTAGCATTTACTCTCCAGGACTCAATATAGGATAAAAGGTGGGTGCAACTGTATTCACACAAAGCAATATTGCTCACTGGAATTTCACACTTGCCTTTATTATTTCCTGTAAGTTAGTCACTAAATCATTCATGGGGATCTTACTTTTTTTAATTTAACATATTTATTACATCAGAATCGTCTCCGAGTTGTATTACAGATTCACCACCAGGATCTCACCATTCTACAAGGAAGTGATCATCGATGTAAAGAGAGAAGTTCAGCAGAACGATACCATTTCACCTAAATTCTTCAGTGACACCCTCGAGAACGACATGCAATGACTGGAATGGGAGTGAAGATAGATGGTCAGCAACTACGCCACCTCTGATTCGCTGATGACATCGTTCTAATAACACCAAACATTAGCCAAGTGGCACAAATGCTGGCCAGCTTTGACCATGAATGTGGAAAGGTCAGACTGAGCTGAATCTCACCAAGACAATGTTCATGAAAAACAAACTAATACCTGATGTTCCATTTGCTCTCAATGGAACAAAGATCTTCTAATGCAGCAGCTATGTGTACCTGGGTCAAGAACTCAACATGAGGAACGACTTGGCACCAGAACTGCGCAGGAGGAAGAGAGCAGCATGGAGCATCTTCAAGAGTGTCGAAGAAGTAGTTAAGAGGACGAAGAATCTCTGGCTCCAGGCACATCTTTTAAGACTCCACCGTTCTTCCTGCACTAACATACACCTCAGAGACCTAAAAACAGGACGAAAACGCTATTCGGGTATCCCAAAGAAGAATCAAAAGAGCTATGCTTGGAATATCACATTTCACTCAAGTGAGAGAAGAAATCCGGCGTTCCGACCTTCATCGACCATCAAGAATCAGGGATGCTCCCAGATAGAGAAGGGAACACCAAGTAAAATGTGATTGGAAATCCCGAGAGGGGAGGGAGATGCACGCTGAAAGTAGACTAGAGACTGTACATAATGGCCACTCAATACCCCTATTGCAAACCACAACACCCAAAAGGAGAGAGAGAGAGAGAACAAATTGGAATGCTCTGCCACAGAGGCGGAGTGGGGGGGGGATGGGGTAGGGGGTGGAAGGGATACTGGGTTCATAAGTGGTGGAGAATGGACACTGGTGGAGGGATGGGCTCTTGAACATTGCATGAGGGTAAAACAAGCACGAAAATGTGTGAATCTGTAACTGTACCCTCACTGTGACTCACTAATTAAAAAATCAATAAATTATAAAACAAAAAAAAATCAGGGATGCTGTCTTGTTTGCCAAGGTATCGAACATCAGATGGGCCAGACACATAATTTGATTTAGAGACGACTGCTGGACTAGAGCTGCTATCAACTGAATTCCATGAGAAGTCAAAGGACCGAGTGGCCACCCACCTATGAGATGGTCAGACTTCTTCATCAAAACCCTGAACAAGCAGTTTGAGGCTCTTTGTGTTCCTGGAGCGAGCAGATGCCATTGGGTTACACTAGCATATGACAGGGACAAATGGAGATGTTACTGGTGCCCACTCGAGCAAATCAAAGATCAAGTTACAAGTGACAAGTGACATACTTATGCCAGCATATAACACTGGCGGCTCACTCTTGGGTGTGACTTAATTAAACTCAAAATTCAGTGCCTGCATCAAGATGTTAATTTAACTTATATTTTTATGATAGTATATTATTGTTTCAAAGTTGGAGATTTAGTACAGTAAATAGGGCACTTGCCTTGCCCATAGTTGAACCCATGTTTGATCACCAATGCCGCATACAGTCCCCCAACATTTTCAGGAGTGATCCTGAGCACAAAACTAGGAGTAAACCCTGAGCACTGTCACACATAGCTCAAAAACAAACAAATTGGTTTTTAAAAAAAACAATATCATTGGTTTTTCATTTGCTTTGCTGCTACATCCTGTCCTCCACCAGGATCCCTCCACCATTACCCCAAGTCACCATCCCACCCTTCCCCCCCTTTCCTCAGAGATCACAGTTCCATTGACTTTATCTCAGTCATGGAGATCCTTGAATAACTTTAATTGTTCAAGGTTTTAAAGTTTGCTCTGTATGTAGGGGCTGAGCCTAGAGAGAGTCAATATAGACTCATAAATCCCAGGAAGATAAACCTGAGAATAGCAAGTACTTTTCTACCTCCTGCTTCAGACTGACTGTGAATTGGAGTGAAATATGCTGAAAGAGAAACCAAGAAATATAGACTGCATTGCTTTTTAATAATACCCCAAATATTGTTTACCTCATTCACTAACTTGGGTTGTTCAGAGGATAGAAAAAATAAGAAACACAGAGTTTGGATGGTTGAGGTTTGCTTTTGTTCAGAGAATCTACCTCTCAGGGCCATTTTATCCTTCTCTATAAAATAGATGTATTGAACTAGATCAAGAATGCAGTATTTGGAGGTGGTCCTTGGCATAATTAGAAAATGCTATTCTTGTAAGAATAGCCTTAAAAAAAAAAACAAATACAGGGACTGGAGCAATAGTACAGTGGGTAGGGCGTTTGCCTTGCACGCGGCCAACCCAGGTTCGGTTCCTAGCATCCCATACGGTCCTCTGAACACCCCTAGGGGTTATTCCTGAGTGCATTGCCAGGTGTGACCCATAACAAATAATAATAATAATGATGATGATGATGATGATGATGATAATAATAATAATAATAATAAAAGCAAAGACAGGGGCTAGAGTGATAGCACAGTGGGTAGGGCGTTTGCCTTGCATGTGGCCGACCCGGGTTTGATTCTCAGTATCCTATATGGTCCCCTGAGCACCGCCAGGAGTAATTCCTGAGTGCAAAGACAGGAGTAACCCCTGTGCATTGCTGAGTGTGACCAAAAATTAAAAAAAAACAGACAACTTTACTGAATTTTATTATTTGCAATACTGTTAACAACAATTTCATACATACACTTTTAGAGCACAACACCCTCCATCGGTTCCCATTTCCTTCCCATTCATCACCCCCACAAACTGAGTTCTGTGGACCAACTTTCCACTTCTGTTGTCTTTGGCCATTTGTTGCTCTTTGAGTATGTCTCTTTGAATCCCATTTATGAGAGAGGTCATTTTGTGTCAATTCCGAATCAAGCCCTTCAAAACAGGTTCTTTTCCCTGAATTGTTAACTTCTTTTTATAATTAGTTAATCTACTGCAATTCGGGCTGGAGCAATAGCACAGCGATTGGGCTTTCACCTTTCGGGTGGCCAACCCGTGTTCGATTCCTCCGCTCCTCTTGGAGAGCCCAGCAAGCTACCGAGAGTATCGAGCCCGCTCAGAAGAGCCTGGCAATCTACCCGTGCGTATTGGATATGCCAAAAACAGTAACAATAAGTCTCTCAATGAGAGACGTTACTGGTGCCTACTCGAACAAATAGATGAGCAATGGGATGACTGTAATTTATAATATTGCTAGCGATAGTTTCCCATGTACACAATTCCAACACTATACCTATCACAGACTTAAAAAAAAATACAAAAAATACAAAATCCCTGTGATATCTGCATACTAGGTAATGACCCATAAGAAGGTAAACTCTGGAATATGTTTGTGTCTGTGTGCTTACATTACAGACAAAGAGGATTTTTCCACCTGATTTCCACCAATGCACTGTAGCACTGTTCATCGATTTGCTCAAGCGGACAACAGTAACGTCTCCACTGTCAGACTTGTTACTATTTTTGGCATATCGAATACGCCACAGGTAATCTGCCAGCCTTCGTCGTTCAGGCAGGATACCCTCGGTAGCTTGCCGGGCTCTCCGAGAGGGATGGAGAAATCGAACCCAGGTTGGCCACGTGCAAGGCAAACTCCTTACCCTCTGTGCTATTGCTCCAGTCCATTTCTACCAATACCCCAAAAAAATCAAGTGCTATGTACATGAGTTGGCGATCCAACAGAGTTGGGTGTGCATGAGAGGCAGAAAAAAGTTCAGGAAAGAAGCATAAAGCAGTAAGAAAAAGGATCTTGGAGGTGATGACATATAATCTGCAATCCAGCTTTCCTGATTACTCCAGGAGCAGCTGTGCACTCAGTATAGACACCAGAGAGATATGATGTGCCCCCAGATCTGAGGCACAAGCACTGTGGCTGAATTCCAAGACCACCTACTCTTAGCTGGAGTCTCCTTTTCCTTTTGCAGATTTTTCCTAAAGTAAGCATTGTTTTTAAATTGAGGCAACAGTGGTTTACAATAGAATTTATGTTTATGCATTAGGCATACAATAATGTTGTACCACACCACCAAAGTGCTATTGTCCCTCCACCACTGCTAAATGACTTCTTGAAATACCCATCATCTTGACTTCAAAGCCATGAAAAGAAGGTGGCCCTAACACAACCCCCACCCCGCATCATTGTCAATAGCCAGGAGCTAGATCTTACCTCAACTACCTTCCCAGCTGAATATGAGTGGCCCCAAGCAAGAAGCTTAGTTCCTACTCATCTAGAGGCCCAGTCAACCTCCAGAGGAGTGAGAAATATTAAATCCTTGTGCTTTTAAGCCACCACTGTTTTGTTACATAGCCCTACAAAATTGAAGTCAAGATACTTCAACTGGGCCGTCAGAGCCTATGAGGACTCTTAAGCCAAATCTTTGACTACACAGATGTTCAGAACTGGACTTGCTTTTCAGAACATCTGTGTTCAGGGGCACCCTCACAAGTTTACAGAATAGAGTGAGGGGTTCATAGGAATCTGAGAGCTGTGAAATGGTACTGACACTAGTTTCATGCCTTCTGTTTCATGGGCTTTAAGGTGAGAGAAGTTGAGAAACTGACTCAGGGTCACACAGCCATCTAGTGGACAAGTCGGAACTTGACTTCAAGGCTCCACGGGTTTTTGTTTGGTTGTTTGGTTGTTTGGTTTTTTGTTTGGGTTTTTTTTTTTTTTTTGGCTTTTTGGGTCACACCCAGAGATGCACAGGGGTTACTCCTGGCGGTGCTCAGGGGACTATATGGAACATTGGGAATCAAACCTGGTCGACCGCATGCAAGGCAAACGCCCTACCTACTGTGCTATTGCTCCAGCCCGAATTGCAGTAGATTAATTAATTAATCTAGGCTCCACGGTTTTGATCTGCAGCTCTTTCCAATAGAACATGCTATCTTCTCTTCCACTGAAAAGATGTTCATCACATCTGAATTAAGCACATTATCAGGCCAAAGATTAGTCCCAGAAAGGAATGATTGGTAAGTCTGATGCAATGTTTCAGGCAAATGTCGTGTGCAAGGCTCAGGTCAGAAACTGTCAGAATGATGTCAGTGAGCCCCACGGGTGACTTATGTGAAGCAGGGAGGAGAAAGACGGTCACTTTCTCCCATCCGCCTCTTTCACCTGAGACCCAGGGTTACTGGGTTCTTGTGTCGCCTCACAGAAAGGAATTTCAGAAGTAGACAAGCAGTGAAATAAATAGATTTTATTTGGAGAGTTTTTGAAGGTGTGGAGGGGGAGAGAGAAAGAGAGTAATGTGCTCAACAGAGAACGTGGGCTTCTCTTCTCCAAGGGCAGAGAGAGAGTCCCTAGACACATCCCAGCATTAGACACAAAAGCATGAAAGTACACATCTCAAGAGGGGAGACGCGAGTGTCACATGTGCTTGGACACATGTGCTCAGCAATGTGGGCACAAGCAATGGGCTTGTGCAGCATAGGTGTGCTTCCTTCGTTCAAGGTAGCTTTTATAGACTCTTCTCAGATTGTCTTAATCCAGGGGTTGACTTGATCCGGAGTGTTCTGGTCTTCTCAGGGCTGAATTACTAAAATTAATCAGATTAAGAGAGAGGTCCAAGGGTTTGAGAAACTTCATGGGGAGGGGTCTAATCTCCTCAGGCTCCACTGCTGAAGGTCTTATCAGGTCTCTGTTTTCCATATCCATAGGATAGATCAGCCTTAGAATTTTCCTCCCAGAAGTTTTGTTGACCTAAGTTTTATTGCCAAGGGCCTTTCCATGTCTATCTGCCTACATCAAGGACATCTGGGGCTCCTGGAGTTACCTGAATCAAGACATGGGTCCTCCATAGGGCTCCTTTGTGTGCTCTAGGAGCCTTCCCAAGCATGGCTACTTGAGTGTGCTTTATCACTACGACATTCATAGAAACTTTCTCAGGCTTTCTTAGCAGCCTGTCCTATTTGCGCAACACTGTTTTCTTAGTCTCTTGGGAGAATTTTCTTTTCCAACTTAACTCTGGAGGTTGAAATTTGTCTCAATAGTGAGTATCAGGCTCAAGATAACTATATCACAGTATCACTGTCATCCCGTTGCTCGTCGATTTACTCAAGCGGGCACCAGGATCGTCTTTATTAAACTCAGCCCTGAGATTTTAGCAGCCTCTCCTTACTCATCTTTCCCAACAATTGGAGGCTCTTTCAGGGTCAGGGGAATGAGACCTATCGTTACTGTTTTTTGGCATATTGGGTCAGGGGAATGAGACCTATCGTTACTGTTTTTTGGCATATTGAATACACCACGGGTAGCTTGCCAGGCTCTGCCGTGTGGGTGGGATACTCTTGGTAGCTTGCCGGACTCTCCGAGAGGTATGCATATATATCTTTCACTGTATTTGGGATACGAATACACCGTGGGGAGCTTGCAAGTCTCTCCCATGAGGCATTAGACTCTTGGTAGTTTGTCAGGCTCTCCAAAAGGGAGAACAAGACTATTAGATGTCACATGGCCACTTTGCAGCCGCACGCTTCTGGGAGCCTGGACTTATAGTCTCTGAGTATTGGTCAAGAGACTCTGCGTAGCTCTCTTCCAGGAGCTTGGTCTTATAGTCTCTCTGGATGTTGGACGTTGGTGGGATTACATGGTATCAGGGGCAGTTTGTGGGTGTGGCTGCCAAACTACTGGAAAATAGGGGGTCTGTGTGGAGAAGGCCCAGTCCCAATCTGAGCAGGCTTTTTGACCAAGTAAGGGTTAGAAGTTTGTAAGTGTTAGACCCTGAAATTTAAGAGCAGCCATCTGTGCTGATGGATAGCTCTCTAACAAATCTTTGAGTTTACAGGAACCTTCTCTGCTGATGAGTGCTGGCAAAAAAAAAAAAAAAAAGCATGCCCTGACCCTAAGCTATGGAAAGAAACAGTTTGCTCCCATGTGATGTGTGGCTATATCTGTATCTTGTCTCCCTTTTGATGTATGGCTGCAAACCATACCTTGTTTTAAACATAAAAATAGTAGCTAATCTTGCAATATTTTTATTGGCACTTTGGAATGTAATTATAGACTAAAAATCCAACTTCAGTTTTAGAATCATTTGTCAAATTGGTTAGTCTTACAACCTATCGCAATCCCTGGTCCTACCATGATGAAATAAACATATGCACTATTCTCCTTCTGTGTCCTGGCCATCTCATTGAGTTATGATGAACTTGTGATATTGGTGGGCCCCACAGGTGGCTTATGTGAAGTAGGGAGGAGAAAAACAGTCACTTTCTGCTGATCCACCTCTGCAACCCCAGGACCCAGGATTACTGGGCTCTTGTCTTGCCTCACAGAAAAGAATTTCAGGAGTAGATGAGCAGTGAAGCCAAATAAATTTTATTTGGAGGTTTTCGGAAGGGGAAGGATAGAGAGAAAGTGGGAGAGATTAGAGTAATGCAATCAAGAGAGAGTGTGAGCTTCTCCGACTGCACTCATATGAGGTGTATGGAATAACATCACATGAGGTTGACAATCAAGGACAGTAGATACAAGGGCCAAGAGGATTTCCTCATAGTTGGAAGACTGCTTCATGAGCGGAGGGGAGAAGGCAGATAGAATAGAGAAGGGATCACTAAAAAAATGATGGCTGGAGGAATCAGTCGGGGTGGGAGATCTGTGCTGAAATTAGATAATGGACCAAACATGATGACCTCTCAGTGTCTTTGCTGCAAGCCTAAATGCCCAAAAGTAGAGAGAGAGTATGGGGAATATTGTCTGCCATGGAGGCAGGGGAGGGGGTAAAGGGGGGTATACCCGGGATATTGATGGTGGGGAATGTGCACTGGTGGAGGGATGGGTGTTTGATCAATGTGTGATTGTAACCCAAATAGGAAAGCTTGTAACTATCTCACGGTAATTCAATAAAATTTAAAATAAAATAAAATAAAAGAGTGTGGGCTTCTCTAAGGGCAAAGAGAGCCTCTCCACACATCCCAGCATTAGATGGGAAAGTATTCATCACAAGAGGGGAGATGTGGGCGACACCTGTGCTTGGATATCACAAGTGCTTGGCCATGTGGGCACAAGCAGTAATAGGCCTAAGCAGCATATGTGCAGCCTTCTTTTGTTCAAGGTGGTTTTCATAGGGTTTTTCCTACCTGCCCCCATGTGGGGCTTCTACCTAGGGAAAAATTTTTTTGCTAGGGAGGTTGCCAAGGGGGGTAGGGTTGGGAGTGGTCCATGGTCTTTGAAATTCCTTTCCCAGCCTTTTGTTTCTGCTGGAGCTTTTGTTGGAGGGAAATCCAGCCTTCTCTGGGTCTGTTGCTGGCCAGGTGAAAGTTGTATCAGGCCTTAGTTCCTGTTTTCTGCAAAGTTAGCTTTGTGCCACTTCAGGGCTACTGATACCATTATTTCCCAGGAAATTCATTGCCATTGCACAGCAGTAGGGCATGCAGCTGACTTGGATTCGATTCCTCCACCCCTCTCGGAGAGCCCGGCAAGCTACTGAGAGTACCTTGCCCGCACGGCAGAGCCTGGCAAGCTACCCATGGCATATTCAATATGCCAAAAACAGTAACAAGTCTCAAAATGGAGATGTTACTGGTGCCTGCTCGAGCAAATCAATGAGCAACAGGATGACAGTGACAGTGACAATGACAGTGCCTTGAGGGAGGAGGTCTTCCCTATCTACCTGCCTGCCTATATTACTTGAGCATGACAGATATATGTTTTCCAATCAGCAGAGTAAATGAGGTTGTAACAATCGCTCACTTAACTAAACATGTGTCAGGGAGCTGGGACCCCAGGAATGTCACGGTTCAGAGGTTGAAAATGACTGTAGGATTGCATCATGTGTATATGTATATCACAACTTCCATTCATCCATAGTTGGACATCTGCATATTTCTATATCTTTGCTATTGCACTAAGAATGGTGATGAACATGGGTGTGCATATATCCTTTGAAATTAATGTCTTTGTGTCAATAATGCAAGACTTCCCCTTTGACAATGCTGGTTTAACTTTTATATATACAGAGAATTTCAGACCACGACAATTTAGAGGAATTGTACATAACATAAATTGTTTTTTGTGTTTGGGGGGTACATACCAAAAATATGGTATTGCTGTGTTGCAGGTCAGATAGGTAGAGAGGCCCTGGGAATGAGCTTTTAGGAAACAATATAATTTAAGAAGAAATCACCCAGCTCTGAAAGAGTCCAAAGGTATGAGGACCACATTCCTTTGAGATGCAAATTCTGAGTTCTTTGGATATAGAGAAAACGAGGTGCCACCCAAATGCAGAAATCTAATTCCACCCAAAGGAGGGTGGGTACTTCAAGAAAGGAGAAAGGACAGAAGAGTCTGCAAAACCAAAAGTGTTAAGAATAGACAAAATCAGGGCTGGAGCAATAGAACAGTGGGTAGGGCGTTTGCCTTGCACGCAGCCAACCCGGGTTCTATTCCCAGAATCCCATATGGTCCCCTGAGCACTGCCAGGGGTAATTCCTGAGTGCAGAGTCAGGAGTAACCCCTGAGCATCGCCGGGTGTGACCCAAAAAGCAAAAATAATAATAATAATAAAAGAATAGACAAAATATGTCTACACTGGATGTAGTGGATTGTACTATGTCGACAGTACATATGATCCCCAAGCGCCACCAGGAATGATTCCTGAGCACAGAGCCAGGAGTTAGTCTTGACTACTGCCAGGTGTTCCCACCCCCACCACCACCACCATTGCCACCACACACACAACAAAAAATAAAGAAACAGAATCCCAGAGAGGAATCTTCCATTGCTCTCCTCAGAGATGCTTGAACTCTGGGCTCCAATAGAGAAAAAGAGCCAAAGGTGTCAGTATTCTATATATAAACTTTTCTTTTTTTTTTAAATTTTTTTTTAATTTAAATTTTATTGAATCACCATGTGGAGGGTTACAAAGTTCTCAGGATTATGTCAGTTATACAGTACTCAAACACCCTTCCCTTCACCCGTGCCCATATTCCATCACCAACCACCCCATTATACCTCCCGCCCCCTCCCGCCCCCCCAGTCCCCGCCCATGTAAGTGATAAGTTTCACTTCGTTTACGCTTTATCTTGGTTACAGTCCATGTTTCAACACATAATTCACTATTGTTGCTAGGGTTTCCCCCAAAAAAGAGAAGACAGTCCCACTGTCAAGGAAGCATTTGATGGCTCTCCATTGCTGAGAATGTAGAGATATTAAGTCCCGCTACTTGTTACATAACTTTTCTATTTTTTTCCCCCCTCGTCCCGCGCCACCGAGATCACGCCTGTTTAGTAATCACCACGCTGCCTGACAAAGGGAAAACAAACCAAAAGAGATGGTTATTTCCCGTCATCAGCCGGCATGGGGCTCTGGCTTAGTTGATAGTCTGGTAGAATGTCTGCAAGCAGTTTCTGGAAACAAAAGTAATACGCTGGTATCGGCCCCGGCTCAAGATTCCACCAGCGTCCCGCTGTTCCAAGTACATAATAATTTATTCCCTTGTATCCGATTCCCATGCCACCAGGTCCGTGTCAGCTTAATGGACATCATACTATGGTTAACACCACGCCGCGTTTCTTCCCGAGAAAGAAGGATATTTCTTCTCAGCCGGCGTGGGGATATGGCTTAGTTCAGTCTATAGAGATGGCTACCACTTTGGTGGCCTTCAATATTTCAGCAAAAGACTTACTATTCTTGTTAGGATTTCCCACCAAAGTCCGACCCGTTAAAAGGGAACCATTTCATATTGGTGATGATTAAATGACAATAGGTTGCGCGGCCATGGCAGCAGCCTCGCGGCTTTGAATTTCTGTATAAAGTCCAGGGAAAGTACAGCCAGAAATTACATGTCGCTACAAACTTTAACCCTATTATGGTCCCCCCAAAGTCCAACCCATTACAAAGGAACCATTTCATATTGGTGATGATTAAATGACAATAGGTTGCGCGGCCATGGCAGCAGCCTCGCGGCTTTGAATTTCTGTATAAAGTCCAGGGAAAGTACAGCCAGAAATTACATGTTGCTACAAACTTTAACCGTATTATGGTCCCCCCAAAGTCCAACCCATTACAAAGGAACCATTTCATATTGCTGATGATTAGATGACATTAGGCTGCCGCGGCCGCGCGGTTTTGGGTTTCTATATAAAGTCCAGGGAAAATTCTGCCTAAAATTCTATCGCTTCAATCTTTTACCCTTTAACAAAAAACTTAGTACTATTGTTTGGAGTTTCCCCCCACGTTAAGCCCTGCCAAAAAGGAACATTTACACGTTGCTGACAATCAAGAGATATTAGGTCGTGCGGCTGCTATTGCAGCCGCACGGTTTTGGATTTCTATATGAAGTCCAAGGAAAATTCTTTTGGTAATTGCATCACTCGCTGGCAGTGCCTGGGCCAGAAGCTCCCAGCACACAGTTTGGAGGCATTTTGGGGGCGCCGCTCGTGTCCAAAGTGGTTCAGTTGCCTCCGGGGTCGATCTCGCGCGGGGCCGCAAAGGAGCGTCCCCACATGGCTCTGTGCTTAAATGTCGGCCGGCACAGGGCAGATCCGGGAGTCCCACCCATCGGCTTTCCCGGGCTTCCTGTAGAGTCTAAAAACCGGCTATAGCCTCGCTGCGTTCAAAAAGAAAGAGTTGAGAGAGAAAAGACCATACCCTGCCGGCAGCGCCTGGGCCAGAAGCTCCCAGCACACAGTTTGGAGGCATTTTGGGGGCACCGCTCGTGTCCAAAGTGGTTCAGTTGCCTCCGGGGTCGATCTCGCGTGGGGCCACAAAAGGGTATATATAAACTTTTCAATGATTTCTGCTTTTATTACAGTACCAATCCACAACAGTTACTCCTCAGACCTGCAACCCATTTTCTAGGGAATAAATATTCATTGTCTGGAATAGAAAATATTAGAGAAAGGCACTAGAGTTCAGAGTTCAAATGATTCTTCTCCACCTTGCCTTCATAAGTCCTTTTTTTTTTTTTTAATTAGTGAGTCACAGTGAGGGTACAGTTACAGATTCAAACATTTCGTGCTTGTTTTTCCCTCATGCAGTGTTCGGGAGCCCATCCCTCCACCAGTGTTTATTCTCCACCACCAATGAACCCAGTATCCCTCCCACCCCCCAATCCCATCCCCCCCACCTTGCCTCTGTGGCAGGGCATTCCAATTTGTTCTCTCTCTCTCTTCTTTTGGGTGCTGTGGTCTGCAATAGGGGTATTGAGTGGCCACCATGTTCGGACACTAGTCCACTTTCAGCGCGCATTTCCCTTACCACACGGGATCTCCAACCACATTTTACTTGGTGTTCCCTTCTCCATTTGGTATGACTTTCCCCCAGCGTGTGAGGCCAACTTCCAAGCTATGGAGTCAACCTCCTGGTATTATATACTACTATTCTTGAATCCCTACTTCTTAATATAGCTCTTGTCCTCAAATTTCAGGGCCATTAAATTTTTCAGGGACATAAAAAATTGCATGTCATTAGAACTTCTTTATTTCTCTCAGCTGGCCTTTAAGCTTTTTCTAGAGTTTTTTTTTTACAAGTAAATTCATCATTCATCCACAGACTTTCCAAATACGTGGTTTTCTCTTCCCTGTTTTGTCTTGAGAATATTCCTGTATTGCCATCATAGTGATAGGTCAGCAAGAAACAGGAATAAATAAATGTGTACAGTCCATCCATAAAAATATTTTTAAAGAAAAATATAACGTGATTTAGTGATGGATTATTTTATGAGGTGGGTGAAAATAAATCAAATGTAACTCCAAGATTTCTAAACTGGATGATTAGGAAATGTGATGTCATATACAGAGATAGGAAAAACTCAAAAGATGACAGATGGGCTAAGACAGTACCAGATGGTTCTGTTAAGTTTAAGCATAATGGAAATTGAAGTGATGGGAAACATCCAACAGGGAATATTAGGTAGACCATTGGAAGTGCAATAATGGATCATGAGGAAGGATCGAGACTGGTTGTGTCTATTTGGGGAAAAAAAACTATTTGTTCTATTAAAAGTAGGAAAAACACTGAAGTTTGTGTGTTGAAAGAGTAGCAAGATAAAGATCAGATTTGAGGGATATCAAATAAAAAACATGAAGAAAAAGAAAGCTTTTTGCCAGGGAAGAAATGTACCAAAGATATGCTTAAAGATGGAAGACAATCAGTACCATATGATACTGTGAAATCCAATTACAGTATATCAGCTTGAGCAGCCACCAGGCCAGGAGATAGCTGCAATCAGACAGAACTTCAGGATACAGCCAGAGAAAAAAGGAAACTAAAATGTAATGTTAAGTTATTAATGCTACAACTAATGCAGAGGTCTCCCCTGCCATTATAGATAGCTTTCTAGACAGTGTTGGTGTGAGGGCCAGGGGTGGAAGTAAAGATGGCAGCCAAGCAGTGAGAGTGGATGTAGAAAAAACTCATCCATGGGCAGAGCGTTGTCTCAGTTTTGGGATATAGACAAGCTACAGCACTTGGGGAATAGTCCCCTCAACATTCATTCTGTCTTTTGGAAAGTACTTCTGCATGCAAGATTTTCTTCAAATGAAGAAACTTGAAATGCTTCCCTTGAGTCTTCACAATATACGTGATAATATCAACAATTACAGCTCAACTGCTGCAAGGTCTGAAATGGTCAGTGCCTTTCTGTTCTTTGTGCCTATAATAAAACTCATTAGAAAATAAATGAGAATCTGAGGATTTTTTTTATACTGAAAATCTAGCACTAATTAGAAACGCAGTGTACTTGCCACAAAGCCTGGGGCAGAAGAAAAGAGAATTACAAGGATCTGTGAAATGAGAGGTTTGACAAGAAGGGCTTAACGGGTGGGTACAAAGACAATGGTATAGTTAATTGCTGCCTTTCGGAACTGGTGATTTACCAGCCATTAAGAGACAGATTGAACCTGGAAGCAAGACTAGCCTGAGCTCTTGAATTCATGGCCTGGTAAAATTTGTTCTGTGACTTTGAGAAAGGGGTTGAATATCTCCAATTTCCATTTTCTCATTGGTTAAGGTAGGGATCATGAAGGAGCAGTCACAAGACATTTAATATAGAATCCTTTAAAAGTTGGAGCACATTAGCATATTTTAAAAGATTATGTTATTGATGGATCTGGAGAGTATCATGCTAAGTGAAATGAGTCAGAGGAAGATGAACAGAACAGAATGATCTGACTCATATGTGGTATGTAAAGAACCACAGTTGTAGGGGAATAACTAGTGCCCAAGACAATGGAAACAGAGAGGAAAACTGCTGCTTAGTAGGAATCTTGATGGAGCGTGTGGGAGTAGGAGGTGACGTTTATATGGTAATATCAGAAAATGGATCTCTATGACAATGATAGAGGGAAGTGGTCACTCTGGAGGAGGACTGGGTGCTGAATGGAGGTAAAGTGATGTGCGTGATATTCTTTCAACAACAGTGCCTAAAAGTATAAAAGAAAAAATATGCCTGCCCTGGATAGGCTGAGTAGCAGAAGGGCTTGTGGGGACACTGGTGGAGGGAAGTGGACATTGGTGAAGAGATTGGTGTTGGGACATTGTACACCTGAAACCCAACTGATGTAGGCAGCCAGACAGGGAAGGACCCCCATGACAATGAAACTCCTAGGGAGTAGTAAAACCATCTAGCCCTAAGGCTGTCCAGACCCCACCTTGTGAGCACTAAGACCTGATAAGACCTTGACTTGGAGCTAGCCCAGACCAGAGAAGGCTAGACCCACCCTCTGAGAGAGAACATTCAACAGGAACAAGGGTCAGGAAAAGGAGTTTCGAAGAAGACTATCCCAGATGTATCCAAGATTTTCTTCAAATGAAGGAACTTAAAATGCTTCCCTTGGCAACAACCCTAGCAACGGACTCTTATCTAGCTGAAAAGCCCCACATGGGGCAGATTGGAGAAACCCTAGAATGCCACTTGAGTAAAGGAAGCATGCACATATGCTGCCCGAGCCCATGTACTGTGTTTTTTTTTTTTTGCAATTTTATTTTATTTATTTTTTTTTAATTAGTTTATTTTTAATTAGAGAGTCATCGTGAGGGTACAGTTACAGATCCATACATCTTTATGCTCATGCTTCCCCCATACAAAGTTCAATAACCCATCCCTTCACCAGTGCCCATTCTCCACCACCCGTAAACCCAACATCCCTCCCCCCCTCCCCAGGCCCGTCTCCCCCCACCCCACCCTGCCACTATGGCAGGGAGTTCCCTTTTGTTCTCTCTCTCTGATTAGGTGTTGTGGTTTGCAATAGAGGTGTTGAGTGGCCATTGTGTTCAGTCTCTAGTCTGTATTCCGCCCGCCTCACCCTTCCCCCACATGACCTCCAACCACATTTTACTTGGTGGTCCCTTCCCTGAGTTACCCAGAATGAGAGACCAGCCTCCAAGCCATGGAAACAATCTCCTGGTACTTATTTCTACTATTCTTGTGCGTTAGTCTTATAGTCTGTTATTCTATATTCCACAGATGAGTGCAATCTTTCTATGTCTGTCTCTCTCTTTCTGACTCATTTCACTTAGCATGATACTTTCCATGTTGATCCACTTATATGCAAACGTCATGACCTCAAAAAGCCCAGGTCCAGACGGATTCACTGGTGAATTCTTCCAAACATTTAAAGAAGACTTGTTGCCAGTTCTCCACAAGCTTTTCCAGGAAATTGAAAAGACAGGAACCCTTCCGAACAGTTTCTATGAGGCACATATCTCCCTAATACCAAAAGCAAACAAAGACACCACTAACAAAGAAAACTATAGACCAATATCCTTGATGAACACCGATGCGAAGATCCTCAACAAAATACTAGCAAATAGAATCCAACAACTCATCAAAAAGATCATACACCATGACCAAGTGGGATTCATCCCGGGGATGCAAGGATGGTTTAACATTCGGAAATCAATCAACATAATCCATCACATCAACAAAAGTAAAGATAAAAACCATATGATCATATCAATAGATGCAGAGAAAGCATTTGACAAGATCCAGCACCCATTCATGATAAAAACTCTCACCAAAATGGGTTTTGGAGGAACTTTTCTCAAGATAGTCAAAGCCATCTACCACGAACCTAGGGCAAGCATTGTCATCAATGGAGAAAAACTAAGGGCTTTTCCTCTAAGATCGGGGACAAGACAAGGATGCCCACTCTCACCACTTCTCTTTAATATAGTATTGGAAGTATTAGCAATAGCCATCAGGCAAGAAAAAGATATTAAGGGGATTCAGATCGGAAAGGAAGAAATCAAGCTCTCACTATTCGCAGACGATATGATGCTATACCTAGAGAAACCTAAAAGCTCTAGTAAGAAACTCTTAGAAACAATTGACCTATACCATGTACTGTTAATGTCCACGTGGCAGAGCATATGTGGCACCTGAGCACATGAGTCACCCATATCTCCTCTCTCTTTTTTTTTTTTTTTTTGCTTTTTTGGGTCACACTCAGCAATGCACAGGGGTTACTCCTGGCTCATGAACTCAGAAATAACTCCTGGCGGTGCTCAGAGGATCATATGTGATGCTGGGAATTGAACACAAGTCAGCCGCATGCGAGGTAAATGCCCTACCCGCTGTGCTATCGATCCAGTCCCTCTTTAGATGTGTACTGGGGCTCTCCCTGCCTTTGGAGAAGCTGGTGTTCTCTTTTGAGTCTCTCTCTCTCTATCTATATCTATATCTCTATCTCTATTTCTATCTCCATCTCTATCTCTCTCTTCCTCTCTCCCTCCCTCCCTCCTTCTCCTTAAAACCCTCCAAATAAATCTGTTTTACTTCACTGCTCATCTACTCCTGAAATTCTCTTCTGCGAGACAGGACAAAGTACCTGGAAACCCTGGGTAAGGCCTAGGACTGAATTACCTTTCCTGTGAAGAGCAAATCCTCACTCCAGCCTGAGTCCAGGCTCCCCTAGAAATCAGGTGGTAGGGACCAACTCCAGTGCTGAGAAGACCAACCCAACAACATCAAGTGTGGCTTGACGGCCACCTTGTGGAGCTGGTGGGACCTGACATCCATGCCACACAGTGGCTCATCTCAGACTTTCTCAGTCCTAGCCTTCCCCGCCAGTCCTGGGATGGCAGAAGCAGATTAGGAGAAAATGACCATCTCTCCCCTCTCTGCCTCACGTAAGTGACCTGTGAGGGCACAGCGGCTTCACGAGCATGAATAACTTTGGAAATTTGTAATTCACAGTGACTAAATTTAAAGAACAGTTGTGTTGACATCATATTCAAAATATAAAAAAAAGAAAAATCATTCTCACAGGGGGCACATGAGTTGGGGTAATACCCAGTGTTGTTCAGGTTTTACTTATACTAAAGGACCACTCTGGTTGTGCTCAGGAGGCCATATGGTGCTGGGGATTGAACCTGGTTTGGCCACATGCAAGGCAAGATCCTTACTCCAGTACTATTTCTTTGGTCCCTGATCAGAATCTTAATTAATGGTATTAATAAAAATAAAATATAATGTGTTAAAAAGCAATATTCTCCCCTCCCACTGCTCCTCCATCGTGCTAATGTTTTCTTTGTGACCATAGTTGACCTATATATGTGACTGTGGTACTCGTGCACTCTGATCATGGGGCTCACACACTCCTAGCTGTGGTGTGGCCAGAAATCACTTGCAATGCTAGGGATCACAGAAAATATAGCTTCAAGATGGTGCAGGGTGAATGGGACAGCACAAGGGATCAAACTTTGAGTCTCACATATGCGAGACAGTCACTTCAGCCACCGAGTCGACCCTCATGCCCCCAGTAAAGCAGTGTACTTTGAAAGCATTCAAATGTGCTTTTGAGGGAGCTGGAAAAATAGTACAGTCGGTAGGGCACTTGTCTTGCCCCCGCTGACCCAGGTTCAACCCCTGGCATCCCAAGCCTGACAGGAATGACCCCTGAGTGCAGAGCCTGAGCCACCACTGGGTGGCCCAGTATCAAAATCAAATATGCTTTTGAAACAATAGCCTTTGGATGTCTATTTATAAGGCACCCTATACGAGTGCAAGTTTCATAAATCACCTGACAAAGATTCTGCAAGCATGTTCCCAGAATAAAGCTTTCCTTTTTCTTTGATGCTAACCAACCGCCCCCACTCTAGGCTGCCACTCACCCTATTCCTGCTTGTGTTTTGTGCTGGTCACCCTCTAGGCTCTGGATCTCACTTCATGGCATTACATCCGGGCACCACATGGCACCACATCATGGCCTCTCTTCCTTCAAATCCAAAGCAAACTTCCAGGATCTTAATCTTCTAAACTCTAACTACTCTGCATGCCCTGCAGGGGTGCCTATGCCAGTTTTCCACTACTCACACTGCATCCACATTTAGCCCTAAAATTTAAAAACTTGCTTCTTTCATGCAGATGTTGGCCTGCCCTCCAGGAATAACGATGATAAATGTGACAAAAGTCTGTGCATGGACGATTCTCTCTTAAGGATTGTTCCATGTGTCCTTACTAAAACAGCAGGATTTCAGGTTGCGGGGATGGCTATTATGAGACTCTTCTAGTGGGATTAGTCCAGCACCAACTTGTGTAAATCTGAGCTCTTATGTGTGGCCTTGAGGGCAAATTGTAATTACTATTGGTTGCATTTCAGCTTTTAGAATAGAGGATCCAATGAAATTTTCTCCTGGGCCAACATATCAGGGAAATATGGTGCAGGGAGAATGCCAGATTTTGCCTCCAGGACACTGGAGACACAGGAGGAGGGCAGGGTGGGGGCACTAGTGGCTCTCAGCCACCCCTGTAAGATTCAGTCCCCAGGACAAACCTGGGCATTGTGGGGCAGCTCATGTGGTCAGGTGAAGGATTCATGAGAACATGTGTGGGAATGTCATCAAATCACTAGGTGTTTTGGGATCTATTCAGGGCCTCAACACCAGAACTGATTGTGTAATAGGCCTATTTGACATCATTGGAAGTGGAAACTGGCAGTTTCTTTGCTTGTTCAGGGCCTGCGGCAGCTGGCATAAAAGACAAAGAGGAGTCCAGTATCATCTGGAATGAATCTGGCAAGAGCAAGAGCTGTGCCTACCCCTTGGGCAAGCGAGAGTTGTGCCTAGCCCTTGGCAGGCCCTGTATGGAAGGTGACATTTGTCATGTCCTGGGTAGCTGCCAACATCCCCTCTCCTGACCTCCAAAGCCACACTTGACCTCTGCTGCTAGCAGGGACCCAGCTACTATTTCTATAATAAAAACCCAGGAATGCAACATTCCAGAGCCTCTACAGAGGCCAAAGCTATGAAAATGGAGGTAAGCATTGCTTGCATCTCCTGCCTTTCTTTTTTTTAAAAAAAAAAAAAAGCCCCAGACTAGGGACCAAGGCAATAGTACATCGGGGGCTTGGGGTGGCGGGTGGGGGCATTTGCTTTGCATGCAGCCAACCCAGGTTTGATTCCTGGCATCCTGTATGGTCCCTTGAGCCTGCCAGATATGATCCCTGAGGGCAGAGCCAGAAGTAAGCCCTGAGCACTACAGGGTATGACCTCAAAACAAACAAACAAGCAAACAAACAAAAAATACCCAGACTATCTGAAATATGTCTCCTCTGCACCTTAGTGGAAGTGAGATTTGGTACAGTTAGTGTCTTGTTGAAACTTCGAGGCTGAATTAGCTCTTTTATAATGTTAAAGCATTGAAAGTATCAATTGAACTGCTCACTAATTGTAAAGGAGGGAAATGGGACTTCAAGGAAGGGACTGTCACCTCCAGAACCCACTCATCAGTGTTAGCATCCTGACTTCCCCATGGGACAGCATGAATGTAATGGATTAGCTAGAATCTGAACTTCTATATGATCAAGTCAGCCTGTACCCAGCCTGAGACTCAGCACTCCTGGTCCATAGTAAACTCTGGAAGAAAAAAGTTAAATGAGGAAACAAATAACCAAATCCATTGTCTCCTCAAAAGACTAGTGAAAAGCACAGTAACAACCCTCTGAACCCTTCTCAGCAGAGCTGAACCAATAGCAGCCCAGTGGGAGTATTGGACACTCCAGCTTCTTTACCCCACTCAGGCACTATTAGAGAGGTGTACATCCCACACTTCTCAGAATCCCACAGCAAGAATTTCAGTCTGTTCACAGCAGAAGAAGCTGGATACGAAACTCCTGACCCACTTATTTCCCTTTTACAAATTACTTCCTTACCTGTTGCCTGTGTTTTCTAGGCTTCCCTCCCAACTAAACCACTTGCGCTGAAAACTGAGGGAATCCCAGATAAACCCCCAAAGGGCAGAAGGGAGCTGTTGAACCAATCACTGAATCATAGCTGAGCAGTGCTGTTCTCTGGTTACAGCACCATCAATGCTGGGTTTTGAATGTCATAAGAAAAGTGTGTGCCCCATTTGTGTCAGCTGCTACACATGTCACGCTACCTGCACAGTGGGCTTCCTCCTGCATCCCCTCCACAGTGGTCTCTCCACCAGCTTCCCCTGAAGAGCAAAAGGCAAAGGAGCTGTGTAACTCCCAGAGCCTACACTGGACAGCTCAACTTGGCTGCAAACTTTTACATAACTAAGTACATAATATATATACGCTTATACTAAGTGTACAATCTTGCAGAGGGCAGTGATCTGGGAATTGTAGGAAATTGGAGCAAAAGGAAGATCTGAGCAGCAACTGGCTGTCAAGGGACCTTCCTCCTACAAGATCCTTCAGGAGCCCTGGGGAAGGCGTCCTCTTGTGCAGAGCTCTTCACTGCTCTCCTAAGTCCTATATCCTGGCCTTGCTTCTGTGGCAGTGCTGGGAAGTGTGTGTGTGTGTGTGTGTGTGTGTGTGTGTGTGTGTGTGTGTGTGTAAAATTCCACTTGTGCATTCAGGGGTAAAGATATGAGCTTCCTAAATTCAAAGCAGAGAAAGGACAGGATGGACAGAAGTGTGGCAAACTAGATATCCCAAAGTATAGGGTGGCATACCAGTCAATGGGCATATGGCCCCAAACACCAGTTAAAAGGATTTCTCCCCTCTGAAAAAAATTGCTGTCTCTAGTAGTTTCTAGTAGTTCTTGAAACTACTTCCAAAAGAATATGGGTTCAAGTGGGATTTCTGGTAAAAGATCCAGTGGAATCTGACTTCCCCACCTTGACACTTGTGGGTAATATTTTTCTCTCCCATGAAAAGCAGATGGAAAAAATAGATTGAGTGTATTGTTCTGTTATTCTATTACTCCAGTGCAAGGCACTCCAAGATCTGTCCTTTACCAGATCACAAATAAATTGGCAGCAAGGATGCAAATGTAAGATTAACAAATGGTTTGCCTTTATCTTCTGTTTAATAATCATGCTCATTCAGTTTCTGTCTGTATTTTGTAAAAAAGAAAAGAAAAAGAAAAAAGAAATAAAAAGAGAGGAAGAAATAAAAAAGAAAGAAAGAAAGAAAGAAAGAAAGAAAGAAAGAAAGAAAGAAAGAAAGAAAGAAAGAAAGAAAGAAAGAGAAAGAGGGAGGGAGGGAGGAAGGAAGAAAGAAAGAAAGAAAGAAAGAAAGAAAGAAAGAAAGAAAGAAAGAAAGAAAGAAAGAAAGAAAGAAAGAAAGAAAGAAAGAAAGAAAGAAAGAAAGAAAGAAAGAAAGAGAAAGAGAGAGAAAGAAAGAGAGAAGGAAAGAAAAAAGACTCCTCAAAGAGACCGTAGGGTTTGATGTCACAATGTATACATCATTTCAATTTTATGAGAGTAATAGAACAAAAGCAGGGTGATTCCCTGGGCTACTCACAGAAGCTCAGGCATAGGTTACAGGAAGTCTTTGTCCCCACTTCACTGACAAATGATAGGAACTAGATCAGGGCTCCTGGAGGTAATGAAGAATATGTCGGGGTGTGGGGGAAGAACTGAAGGTGTCATCATGGTACACTAGACCTTACATTTGATGGGAAATAAAAGAATTTAAAAAATAAAGGGATGGGAAAAATCTGTATCTGTCTTTTAATTGATGCCCTCCAAATTTCGTCTCAAAGCATTTTTTTTCCCCAGAGGGGAGAAATTCTCCTAAGTAGTGTTTGGGGCCAGAGTCCCAATGACTGGTATACCACTCTAAACTTTGGGATATCTGGTTTGCCACCCTTCCCCTCCACCCCATCTTTACTCTGCCTTGAATTCAGGAAGCTCACATCTTTACCTCTGAATCCACAAGTGGAAGTTTTTAGACACACACAAACTTTTTTGTAGCAGGAATCAGTAAGTGTAAGACTTTGTCTTAGGGGGAAAGGTGCATTGTCCTCTTTAGTTTTACATTTTGAATGGTTGTTTAGACCAGACAGAGATCATCTATTGAAAGTTATGTTTCAGTGTAAATTCTCACTTTTATCTGGCTTTGTTGTTGCAATGCCCAGGGGTCTCACGCATTTGGCTGTGATGCATTGGAGATTGCAAACACTGTAGTGTCCAAATGGCAAAGCTACTAGGTTCATATCAATGCAACTGAGATGGTGCCATGGATCAAATTTGCAGCTCTGGAGTTTGCAGCCCCAGGCTTGCAAGATAGGCGTTTAGCCACTGAGCTATTCTATACATCTATGGACTATGAACACATGTATTTTGAGAAATGCATCTATAGACTAATAGTTAAAATATAATCTTATCTAAAAGAAGGAAGGAAAAGGGAGGGAGAGAAGAAGATACTACAAATATGACTGTTAAAGGATTATTACAACCATAGATTGATGTTATCTCACTGAGAGATAAAATATGTAAAAATTATTTCAATTAATTTAAATAAATTAGTGATTCCGTTTAAAAAGCTCATATGCTGACTGTCTCAGATGTGGTCAATACATTTAGCATACAATACAATGATAAACTTTCAGATCAAAGGGTATAGATGCAAATTTGAGTCAACAGAATTTGTTTAGCAGTTTACACAAAAATTTTCAGTTCACATTTTTCTCCCATTTGTTTTGCTTCAGCACTCCCAAACCAAGTAGGTCTGGTTGCATTGTCAACCTCACTCCCAATGTATGGATAAATATAGAGAAAAATAATCACTGGGAGGAAAATTAAAGTTCAGGTCATATATCAACTCTGCTTAGTTGGCATTCAAACACATAATTCACATTGCTGAAAGGCCTCCAGTGATTGCTAATCCATTACAGATCAATTGCAGAAAAGGCTGTAACTTTTATTAGAAACATAATTTGGGGGGGCTGGAGTGATAGCACAGCAGGTAGGGCGTTTGCCTTGCACGCGGCCGACCCGGGTTCGAATCCCAGCATCCCATATTGTCCCCTGAGCACCACCAGGAGTAATTCCTGAGTGTAGAACCAGGAGTAACCCCTGTGCATCGCTGGGTGTGACCCAAAAAGCAAAAAAAAAAAGAGAGAAACATAATTTAGGAATCCTGTAAATATTTAGGATTTAAACCCCACTTACTAAATAACCAATGCATAGTAATTAACCCATGTGTGAAACTAAATCCAACCCCTAGAGAATATTTAGACAAATGTTTTAACTCCAGTTGAAAGTCATTCTGAGGAACCAAAAACATGAACGATCTTAAGGCAATTTAAGCACCTGAATTCAGGCCACCATCATTCTATCCTAAGGAATACTGCCATAAGCAATTAGAGTTTAAAAACATGTCATTTTTCTTTACAGAAAAAGTAGAGTAAAAATCACCCATAATACTACTATTCAAATCATACTATTCAGTGTTTTATCAATCTCCTTTCAGTCTTTATTCATAAGTTTTAAAAATATAGCAAATGGAGTTTCTTAGAAAACACAGAATTATTTAAACCATGTATTCAGAAGTTGTCCCTTCATCCCTTGGGGTGGTGGAATGTATTTTCTTCTGACCCTCCTGTAATTCATTCCTCCCTTTCAAAGGTGATTCATCTGGGAGGGAGGAGGGAATGTATTAGCCACTCAATTTTCAATTTGGAAGATACAGCCTTCAATTATCATCAAAGATAAACAAAGTTCTCTGAGATTAGCACACAGAACCTCACTTACAGAAAGGAAACTTGTTTGATGATAAGTAGAGCATAGAGTGAGCCATGGTAGTTGGTAGTTCTTACAGGCGGTGCCCCTTTAAGGTATGTGCTGTGAAAAAGTCAAGTTTAAGACTTCGTTAGAGCTTGCTTTCCATTTCTGTTAGTAGTCTTCCTGGTGTGAGAGATTTGTTTAATGATCAATAACTGTTTCCATTCCTACCATGAATCTTTTGGAAAAGCAGCATAACCAAGTCAATGTTTAACAGGATTCTTTTGGATCTGAGATGGCAAAGCAGGAGGTGAAGGAAGTCTCCATGGAAACCAGTGTTCCAGGAGTGGTCACAGGGTTTTTTGTGTGGTGAAACAGAGCAAGAAGCATGTCATGAAGTAATTGCTGCGCTGTAAAGCAAGGGGAAACTTCTAGAACAGCTTGAACAAAGCAAACTACACTTTCCTTATGCTTTTCCTTTGAAAGTTTCTGCTGTGAAATGGGCCTGGGCTACTCGAAGGCTCACCCAAAGGTGACCAAAGTGGCACCACTGCAAAACAAGGAGGAAGAGATTTCCTCAACTGACACTGGGAACTTGACAGTCAATCAGAGTCTGGAAACTAAGGATCCATATTTCTTCACAAGACTGCGGGACAGGAATAGTGCTTCAAAAGGGCAGCTACCACCTCTCCGAGAGACTTGGTATGGAAGATACTCCGCAGGTAACTATCCAACCTGGCATGAATTTGATCTGTGCCTGGGAGAGCTCCTACTAGACTTACTCGTCTATTTCAGAAAGTCTGTAAATCACTGAGACATAAGAGGACATCTTTCAGTGGGAGACTGGATAGTGTCAATTATTAGAATTATGGATAAATTAAAATGGTTGAGTACACTGTATACAAAGGTTTTTTTGTTGTTTTTCATTCCATGTAGAAGGGAAAACACTATTGTTTCAGCTTGTAAGACTTCCAATGTTTTTACCGAGTTTTGCAAGACAGTAAAAATTATATAAAGTTATGTTAAATTATAACACTCACATAGATTGATTCTAAATTTAAATTATTCTATCCAGTACTGTTTAATGCATCAAATTTGGTTCTGAAAGCAGTACTTTAGGAATGAATGCATTTTAATTTGAATTTGGAACCCATTCCAAATGATTTATTGGAGAGAAGAGGAGTGGATGAGTCACCCTTCTTCAACTCTATCTTATTCTTCCTGATCATCTGCAGAAATAAAAGAATTCTTCCCATTATGATTGGAAACTCTAAGCTTAAGAAAACGTAAATGATCCTAGAATATTTTGTAAGACTTATAGCGTTATTTGTATTTTATATAATTTATATATACAGCATATGTTGTTCATAATTATATTTTATAACATTAGTTTATAACATTTCTATTAAATGATATATAATAAAACAACTAGACAACTTGTTTAAAAAGAGAACCATGACTATATAATGTAATATGTTCATTTTCTCTTTTTCACACATAATTATCAATAACACAAATAATTCCTATTATTGGTCAACTTGGTGAGAAATTCTTATACTCTGTTTTGCTACTTTGTATATCTTACCTGGGCTGGAGCGATAGCACAGCGGGTAAGGCATTTGCCTTGCATGCATCCAACCCAAGTTCGATTCCTCTGCCCCTCTCGGAGAGCCTGGCAAGCTACCGAGAGTATCTCTTCCCCACAGCAAAGCCTGGCAAGCTCCCCATGACATATTTGATATGCCAAAAACGATAACAACAAGTCTCACAATTGAGACGTTACTGGTGCCCTCTCGAGCAAATCGATGACAAGAGTGACAGTGACAGTATATCTTACCTATAATAATTTTCATGGCTACTTTCCACAGAACTGACAACTTTTTGATTGATTCTAATATTTTTCTAAGCAATTGGCATGGGAATTTTCTCTTTACTTTATTGAAAAATTCTGTTTTTATTCAAATCTTCTATCCATAATTTTAAGATTTTGCTAACTGAATACTAAGACTGATTTTAATGTATTAGAGTATCAACTGAGAATGTTTTTAAAAGGACAGTATCACATCAGGAGTAGATAACATGGAGAGGTTGACCTTTGATTATTCTTTTACCAGGAATCATATTTAGGGGTCCACCTACACCAAATTGGATATTTTGGGAAAATTATTTCATTAATTTCTCCACCAGACAGTGTAGGCTAGGCCAGGTTGCTATTTTTTAATAGGAGGTATAGGAAATTATTAAAAAAAATAACAACCTGGTATAGTCTATACCATATTAGGAGAATAATATTAAATAATGGGGTGATAACATGCAAATTATAGTATAAAAAAGAGAAGTCAAACTACTAAAAATATTTTTGTTTCAAAATGTTTTTTATCTCTTGCATTGGTATTGTTTCTATCATGCTTAATGCACTAGTATTTTTAAAATGAAAACAAGAATATGGTAGGTGGAGTCCTTAAAATGGTCATATGAATGTTTTATGAATAGAAACAGAAACTCATTGTTCCTAAGAATTTTTCCACTTAAATTGCAAGCAGACTGTTGCACAGTCTAGAAATCAGAATGTTGACAAATTGCTTATTAAGAGAAAAGAACAAGAGCGTCATGCACTGTGGTCATGGTGGTAGTCCCAGGAGTATAAACCCAAAAATAAAACACTAAAAAATAAAAATAGGTTTATTTGTTGACCCTTTTTCATAAGGCTTAACTTTGCACTTCTGGCTTGTTTCATTATAAAAGAATATTATGTAGTATTTTAGTAGCAATTTCTTTTCCTAGTTAGGGAGACAGTTTAATTGGGAGAATACAGTCATATAATCACAAAGTCTTGCTCCATTTCTTTATCAACTTTATCTGATACATTCTACCTGCTCTATGTTCTCCCTCCACATTCAAATTAGTTTAGACATATCTAATCAAAAAAGACACAAACTAGCAAAGTCAAATAGTTAGTATTCATCACAATTTAAGAGTAAATTACTTTTAACGGTTTGTTCTTGCTTCTTCCTCAATTCAAGTGCCCAGGACCATGTATTTTGATATACCACTGGAACAAGGAGAAACAAGTATTATTAAAAGGCACCCACCTCGAAGACTTCAAGTAAGATGAATTTAAAAGACTTCATAGGAATCTCTTGGATTCAATGGTAACATCCCCTTTTAACTATAATTGTAAAAGAGGGATAATAATTGTATAATCACCAACCTTTCAGTTAACAGCCCCATCTGGGGTGCCAGATGTGTATTCACCAAGCGACTAGGAATCCCATGGTTCTCTCTCTCACTGCCTGCGTTTGGTGATCTCACACCACTTCTCCACCCAAGACTGCCTATGCCATGGGCGAACCAAGGAGGAAACGAGAGCCAGGCTGGTTGGTGATAAGATGCTGTTTATTTCATTCTCCCCATGTGCCTGTTCCAATCTCACTAAGCCCCTCATTCCAGTCTCCTCTTGTCTTCCTCGCTTGTCTCTCCATGCTCTGACTCCCCATCCTGGTCTCTCTAGTCTCTCCCAACCTCCTAGCATCGGGGGTAGCACAATCAACATATCAAAGTCCTTCCTGATCACCTGCAGTCAGAAGATCAGGCTTGAGGGCAAAGTACCACCTAGGGGTTTTTCTTTTTTACTTAGTCCAATAATCATTTAAACATTCATCTTAGTTCTACTTCTTAATAATAGTTATTTTGTTTGGACATGTAAGAGATACATTAAGCTTGTAGGGTGACTCTCCTGGGGACATGTCAATATTGATCCCAGACTATAGTGCTCAGACCAGGTTAATGTTTCCTAATCCTGTATCACTGTATCTCTGTCATCCCATTACTCATCTGCTATTTGATTTGCTTGAGTGGGCACCAGTAACCTCTCCATTGTGAGACTTGTTACTGTTTGGGGCATATCCAATATGCCACAGTTAGCTTTCCAGGCTCTGCCGTGTAGGCGGGATACTATCAGTAGCTTGCTGGGCATTCCGAGAGGGATGAAGGAATCAAACCCGGGTCGGCCTCGTGCAAGGCAAATGCCCTACCCGATGCTATCGCTCCAGTCCTAGCAGGGTTCTAATCTAGTTGTTAATTTTTGGATCATGACAGAATTTGTCCATGACCGTGCTCTTAATTTATAGTTAAGTATTATGGCACTTGGTTGGCTTGGCCCATTTCGATGCCAGAGTAGCTCACAGCTTGCCCTGGGTCCATTCAGTCCCTCATCAGGACCCTGCTTTTGGGGTGCTAGAAAATAAGGGCAACTGAGGCTTAAGTCCAGAAAACAGATGCCCAAGAGTGAGTATTATTTGGAGTCAGTTAACTCCCAAGTTACAAAAGCATAGTATTAACTGTCTTCTTGTATCTATACAGAAAGAACATTGCTCTGAAGTAATTATGCAAAGGACATAAGGAAAAGAGAAAAGCAATATTTACAAGTTAACAGAGCGTGATTAGGAGATAAAGGTGATTGACTGGTTGGGGAAGCAGAGCACAAAGAGGTTACAGATAAACTCAGAGGAATGGGAGTGCCCCAGAAGCACTGTGAATAGGTAGCACTATAACACTGTTGTCCTGTTGTTCATCAATATGCTTGAGAGGGCACCAGTAACATCTCCATTGTGACACTTGTTGTTACTGGTTTTGGCATATCGAATATGCCACGGGTAGCTTGCCAGGCTCTGCCAGGTGGGCAAGGTACTCTCAGTAGCTTGCCGGGCTCTCTGAGAGGGATGGAGGAATCGAACCTAGGTTGGCCGCATGCAAGGCAAATGCCCTACCCGCTGTGCTATCACTGTGAATGGGTGCAACCGAATAAATCTAAGCTTTCTGTGACAAGGCAGAAAGGACAAACCAATGCTATCCTACAAATAACAATGACCAAGATAATGAGAGAGTGTTATTTAGAACATTGTCAATTGTAATGATCATGTGCCTTTAGGATTTCCTGTTGTGGTCATTTCACTCTTAAGAACACTGCTACAAAAAAAGGAAGTATGTTAAAATCACAGACATGATGAGTCTCAAGGGACTTTATTCTTGCATTGACTAGTAAATGACTATGGGAAAAATATGTAAAATATATATATATAAATAAATAACCATTACCATCTACCTGTATCCACTACAAGTCATCTACATGCTAGGCAACTTGACTTATGTCATTCATTTATTCCTCATGCCCCTCTGTGAGAAAGGATGCATTATCTTCATTTTATACCCATTGTTCAGGGTTAAATAACTTTCCCAAGGACAATAGAGGACAGATATCAACTATATATTAAACTCCATCCATTTAGCCATCAATATAGATAAACTCTACAGTCTTTTCACTTCCAATCTTTTATCATTCTAAGTATTAACTGGTTGTTAAAATTGAGGGCATCATATTCCAGGGCAGCAAAGCAAGAGCTTTAAATACATTCACCTTAATAAATACTTAATGAATTCCCTCTAGAGAACTATAAATTCTAAGAACTCTCATCCTAAAAGGGGAAAGAGATCTGACTAGGTCCTTGAAAATGAGCATCAGATAAAGGTGGGGTTTGAGCTTTCTTGTAAGCAGAATCTATTACTGACATTTGTAAAAGGAAGCTGAAGTCAAATCCCACCTGCTATAGGACTCACCCAGGTGTTGGAACAAATCCCAGTGGTACTTAAGCTCATTTGTCTAGGACTATTTCTGCTTCTGTTAGTTTTTATTTACCTGTCTTCTCTATAAATGCAAAAACCATTATTTGAGGTGATTGTACCCTTTTCACAAAAGAGCATCTTTTCTCCAAATATTAAGACCCTCAAAATTTTTTAAAGAAAAGAATATTTCTATCAAATAGACATCAGTTTTTAAATTATTAAGCATATCTCTAGCAAAACTGGATAATTTTGAAATGTAGGTTTTATTCCTAAACAAACATTTCCCTTTAAAGGAGTATGTCTAATACATGTTTCTATGCAGGCTCTAAGATGAACTACTCAAATAAAAGATATTATTATAACAAGTAAAAAAACATTTGTATAGCAATTTATAGTTCAGAAAATACTTTTTATATCTGGCAAAGCTAAAGATACCTAAAATTAGGATTTTATTCAGGTCAATCAAGCTCAAAAAGAGAGTTTTGGTATTTCAGACTCAAAGAAACTACCACATCCTAACCAACTACTTTAAAGATAAAGAATCAAGACAAATTAACTAATCTAAATAAAAATAATATATATATATTATTTAGCCATATATTCAGTCACAAACATAAAATATACCTCAGAAAAGTTTATGAGTGAATAAATTTTGGGTGAATTGGTAACAATGAAACTTGCTATTCATAGTTAGGGGGAAAAAATTAAAATGCACTCTCTACTATTTCAGACCTGGAGCATCATTGTATTAGGAGTCTAATTGACAAGCCAAGGTAACAAATGAGATTAATTATAAAAACAAAGGAGTCTTTCATTGATTGAAAGGAGTCATTCATTGATTCCAAAGGAATTTCATTGATTCTAAAGGAGCCTTTCTTGATTCAAGAGCTGGAATTCAAGAATCAGGGCTTAAATGGCAGAAGACTACCTGTGTATCACCCTCAAGCTCTTTTCTATGAGTTTTCTTATTCCCTACTTGCAGATTGACTTTCTTACTTCTCAAGACCATTTTGTCAAATATGGCCACCCTGAATTTGTAATTCATAGTTCCAACAAATGGACAGATGGCCATGGTCCCCTGGGCTCCAATTCCAAATTCCTGGATAAAAGACCTCATTGGCTCAGCATTGCTCCTGATTCCAGTTCTGATCCAATGTGCTATGACTAGAGGATATATAATAGAAAAGTGGGCCCAGGAACTGCCTCCTCCTTCTAGGCTTTGGAGGCCGCTCCCAGAAAAGAGGAAAATCGCTGGGAACTTGGCAGGCATTCCCAAAGATATCAACTATAATTATCTTCACAAATGGGGCTCAGCACATTTTCCACCACAAACGGGTTTTTGAGAGAATAATAAATGCCGGGTTCCCATGACATGCTAATTAATAGCTTAATCTCTGCCAAAGAAAATTCTCAAAGTATTTTTAATTATTAAACCAAATCTAATTGCATCCTAAATAATTTGAGTTGCATATTTGGCAGTCTGCACTTCCTGAACATCTCCTCAAGCAAAAAGGCAGATCATGAAATAAATTCCTCTAACTTGAAATAGCTAAGATCTGATGGTCTTTTCCAGGAAACTCTTAATCAAATATTTCTGTCCCATGTTGAAGAACTGATAATTACTGTCACTAATGTGGACACATTCACAATCTCTTCCATCACCTAGGGTCTGAACTAAGATGGAGACTGTCCCCACCCCACTCCCAATATGATGCATTCTCAGATGGTCACCTTGGATGACTCCTTCTTCTCCAAAGATTCAATATAACCTCACCTTCCCTATTAAGTTTATTCTGACAACCTATAGAAAATTGCACTACTAACCTGGTACTTCTGATTTCTCTGATTTTCAGTCTTTACTTTTTCTCAGAGTATTTATTTCCAAGTGCTAACTAACGAAGCAATTTTCCTACCTGTTATGTTCATTATGTCTGTATTATATTTTCTTTACAACCCCCAACAATCCTCCTCCCCACTTGAACTCTACACACACCACTACCATTCACCAGTGCTAGAGTATTGCACTGTATAAGCTTAAGTATAAGTATAAGTTTCACAGAGGTAGGATTTCTATCTGGTCTTTTCACTAGTAGATTGTAATGTTTTGAACAGTACCTGGAAAATTATCAGAGATCTATATGTATGTTTTGAATGAATGGATGGAGAGAAGAGAAAGATAAATACAAAGACTTTCCCTAGCGATAAGGAGATTGGTTCTGGCCCAGTTTATGTTGTTTTTGTATTATACAATATGCCATTGCCCATTTTCTATTATTTTTGTTTGAATCTTTGAAATTTCTTTGTATATATTAGATCTAATCTTTTATTAGTTAGATGTGTTGCAAATGTATTCTTTCCATCATAGTTCAATTTTTTTTATTGTGTATGTATGTGTGTTCCTAAAGATTTCCCCTTTTAATTTCAGATTTGTCAATCTTAATCTTTATATTTTGCATTTTTTATATTTGTGCCAAGGAAGTTATGTCTGCAAGTCACAAAGATAACATTATTTATTTCTAAAATTCATGTTTAATTAACACATCTAGGTCTTAACCCATTAAAATTCATTTATGAGTTGGTTTAAGATAGTTTGTTTTTTAAGATTGGTTTTTGATTATTTTTTTACCCTGTTTGATGAATCTATTAACAAAGTACTTTATGCAATTAACCACCCCTTGATCACTAATTCAAAATATTACTTTTTCATATATACAATTTACATTGACCTACTTGTGTATTTCCATATTAATTCTACACAGTCTTAATTATATACCTTAAAGCTAAGTGTTAGTATGTTGTAAGTTTCTAAAAAAGAAAAAAAGGTGCAGTGGGCCCATGCAGGAGACTCTAGCATTCGGTGGCCCAGAGCTGCCTCCCCAGGCTGGACCACAGTGGCAACAGACAGATGGACAAGTGGAAGAGAACTGGGGGACAGAGAAACAGGAACCGGGCCCCAGGCTTGTCGGTAGTCAGTTTATTTCTCTCTCCTCCCAGGCGTAGTCTGATCTCTCCCTTTCGGCACAGTGGTAGTCGTCGTTTTGGTGGTAGTCCCAGTTATCAGAGTTTCATCATCCTAGTCTCCTTGTAGACCTCAAAGTCCTCTCCTTCGTTATTTCTTCTTCCTTGTCTCAGTGGAGTTTCATAGTCCTCTACTTCCAGTTATCGTCCTCATCTGGTTCTCCTTCTAGTCTCAAAGTCTTCAAAGTCTCATCTTCAATGTCTCGTCATTGACTTTCTAGTCCCCAGCATCTAGTCTTCAGTGTCTAGTCTTCAGTGTCTAGTCCTGACATTATCGTTCCCAACATCTAGTCCCAGTGTCTTGTCTTCATCTCTTTCACAGAGTCTAGTCCCCTCTTACCCTTTACATAGTTATATAGAAATCATGGTGGGTGGGGACACAAAGGTGGGTTTGAATATTATCATAACAACAAAGAGAGGTAAAGCCACTCCTTTAAGAGGTTAACTCAAGGACAAAAATCTCATTTGAGGAGATTACTCCAGATTACTAGGAGATCCACTCAAGGGCAGGATTTCATCCAAGGTGGATTGATTGCTTTCTCCTTTCCTCAGCTAGTAATCCATTTAAACAGTCACAGTAAATTTACTGCTTATTATATGTCTAGCAATATCATTTTGTATGAACACAGTAAGTTATACATTAAGCTTAAATGTTGGCTCTTCCTGGGAACATCTTGCTATATATGCCAGACCACAGTTCTCAGGCCAGGTTAGTCTTTCCTAACTCCAGCAGGGTCCTTATTCAGTTACTTCTTTTTGTGTCATGACAGAGTTTGTCCATGACTGTGCTCTTAACTTATAGTTAAGTATTATGGCACTTGGCCTGGCCCATTTCAATGCTAGGGTAGCTCACAGGGTGCTTTGGGTCCATCCAGTCCCTCGCCAGGACCCTGCTCTTGGAGTTCTAGGAACTACTTAGGTCAAGTAAATATGGATGTCCAGGAGTAAATATTATTTTGGAGTCGATTAACTCCCATGTTACATAGCATAGCATCAATTGTCTTCTCATGTCTATACAAAAAAGACATTGCTAAATAAACCATGCAAATGACATAAAGAAAAGAGAAAAGCAATATAGGATTATTAGTGCCTGATGGAATCGGGTGTTCCTTAGTTGCACTGTTGTGGGAGTGACTCACTAAACCTTAAACTTTCTGCGGGAAGAGTAAGGACAACCCAATGTTTCCAACAGTGTAGCACTGCACTCTAGCACTGTCATCCCACTGTTCATCATTTTGCTCGAACGGGCTCGAGTAACGTCTCCATTGTGAGACTTGTTGTTACTGTTTTTGGCATATCAAATATGCCACAGGTAGCTTGCCAGGCTCTGCCATGCAGGCAGGATACTCTCGGTAGCTTGCCGGGCTCTCTGAGAGGGACGGAGAAATCGAACCCGGGTTGGCCGCATGCAAGGCAAATGCCCTACCCACTGTGCTAGTGCTCCAGTCTGTAATATAGAAATTTTCTAGTTTTCTTCTTCAGAGTTGTCTTTGCTATTTATAATCCTTTGCTTTTCCATTTGAAATTTAGATCTCCTTTAGTGCACGAAAAACCTTTTTCAGTATCCTGATTCTAACACCTTCATTGATAAATTTGGATAATATTGATTATGTTCCAAATATTGTCTTCTGAACCGTAAAGATGACTATCCAGAGTTCCACAAGAAACACTTTTGTAGTGTTTTGCCCATGAGGATCTTGTGAGACTTTCAATATTCTTTTCTAAATTATTTAGTGTTTATTCTAATATCCACCTCTATCAGGGTTCAACCAGGGGAACAGGGCTAGTAAAAGGAAATATCAAATTAAAAGACATTGCAGGGAATTTACTTACATAACTGTGGAAATTTCTAAAGCTAGTCTACAATGTACAGGGCAGGTCACCAGGAAGTACAGCTGTAACTGTGAGACATGAGAGAAGCTGTAATGTGCAAGTAGAATTACCCACTGAATTTCTCAGATTTGTTCTAAAGGTCTGTAAACTGATTTAATCTGGTTCACCAAATTATGTGAAGTAATCTTCGAAGAGCAGAGCAAGTGACTAAATGAAGTTATCATTGGCAAAAATGTGGAAAAGAAAAATAAAATAATCTTTACATAAAATCAATTTACTGTGGACTATAATCACTTCTAGAAAATAGCTTCCCAGAAACACCTAGATTTGTGTTTAAATAATTGGAGACCATAGCCTACAGAAGTTAACACATAAAACCAACCATCAAAGTGTCCTGGAAGGGGTAACTACTGGAGTCACATCCAGCACTTTTCAGGATTTACTTTTGGCTCTGTGCTCAGGAATCACTCCTACCAGTGCTTGGAGCACCATATGCAGTGCCAGGAATCTAACCAGGGTTGGCTATATGCAAGACAATCACCTTAATCCTTGTACTATCTCTCCTGCCACCATCTTTTTTTTTCTTTATTTCTGTTGTGCTGAAGTTTTTTTAGGACCGAGCATTAAATCCTATTGGGAAAAAAAAATCCTATTGGGATTCTTATGTCTTTATTAAAATTAAGTAAGATTATGGTTTTCTTCTAATTTCTTGGCATATCATACCAAAAAATAAAACATCACACTAATATATTTTACTAGTGTGATGTTGAACCATGTTTGCATTCCTGATATAAATCATAGTTGGACATAAGCTCCACATATAATTTCATTGCTGAATTTATATGCTTTTTTTCTGTTCTCTAAAGTTTTTGATATATCACAGTTGTGATATGTTTATTGAGTTTGAATAAACACCTGTGAGTCAATCTTTGGCCACCTGTACTTTTGGAGGAGTCAAATAGTTCACTACTAACTGAACTAGTTGATATTCAATACTGAAATATTTCCTCACTAATTGAACTCTTAGTTGATCTAAGTAATATTTCTTCCTCACTGAAGTTTTCTCATTCATATTTTCCAGAAAGTAAATTTCTTTCTAAGCTTTTGAGTTTATTATTCTAAGGTCTTAACTTTTTTTTTTTCTATAAGCAGGTTTTGCTTTTATTTCTTTTTCCTTAAACTGGATTAGATTCCTTTATTGTTCAGATTTTCATTTTCTTCTTTTTTTTTTTTAATTTATTTATTTTTAATTAGAGAATCACCGTGAGGGTACAGTTACAGATTTATACACTTTTGTGCTTATACTTCCCTCATACAAAGTTTGGAACCCATCCCTTCACCAGTGCCCATTCTCCACCACCCGTAAACCCAGTGTCCCTCCCACCCTCCCCAATCCCATCTCCCCCCCACCCCACCCTGCCACTGTGGCAAGGCATTCCCTTCTGTTTTCTCTCTCTAATTAGCTATTGTGGTTTGCAATAAAGGTGTTGAGTGGCCGCTGTGCTCAGTCTCTAGCCCGCAACTCCCTTCCCCCACATGGCCTTCGACTACAATGTAGTTGGTGATCGCTTCTCTGAGTTGACCTTTCCCCGGAACGTGAGGCCAGCCTCGAAGCCATGGAGTCAACCTCCTGGTACTTATTTCTACAGTTCTTGGGTGTTAGTCTCCCACTCTGTTATTCTATATACCATAGATGAGTGCAATCTTTCTATGTCTGTCTCTCTCTTTCTGACTCATTTCACTCAGCATGAAACTTTTCATGCCCATCCACTTGACTACAAAATTCTTGACCTCCTTTTTTCTAACAGCTGCATAGTATTCCATTGTATAGATGTACCAAAGTTTCCTCAACCAGTCATCCGTTCTGGGGCATTCGGGTTTTTTCCAGATTCTGGCTATTGTAAACAGTGCTGCGATGAACATACATGTGCAGATGTTGTTTCGATTGTACTTTTTTGCCTCTCTGGGATATATTCCCAGCAGTGGTATTGCTGGGTCAAATGGGAATTCAATATCTAATTTTTTGAGAGTCGTCCAAATTGTTTTCCAGAAGGGCTGAACCAGTCGGCATTCCCACCAAAAGGTCTTAACTTTTTATGTTCAACTTTTTGATAATACCTACAAAATAAGTCTTCCATTGTGATACATCTCTTTCATACTTTGTAGTAACTGGAAGAATATCTCTCTCCCTGATTTCAAGCTGTGAGCTCGATTCTCATTTCCCATCTTATAAGAAATCTTTTTAGGTCCCTTTAAGTTACAGAAATAACTCAGAGCTATAAAGAACTCTAAATAAATGTGTATTGATGCAGTTCATTTAAGTATTCCTTTCTGTTCTGTTTTCTTCTTGTGGCAATATTTATCTTGTACTAAAGACTGACCCCTCATCTTTCTGGTATTGCTGTTCACTGAATGCTATTGAAAGGTGAACTCATTGCAATGCTTTGACCAAGAATTTCCGCTTGGCTGTATAATTTTTTGTTTCAAGGCTGTCCTGGACACCTTTAGCTTATCCTCAGAATCTTAAAAAATGCTCTCTGCAATAATGATGTCAAACATATTTTACGGTTTCTTTGAATTGCTCCTGCCCACCACTCTCTTCCTGCTAAGAGACAGAAGCAATTAACTTGGGTTGGTGCACAGACTAAGTTCAACAATTTCTGCTTGATATAGTCTCCTTTCCCATATCTTCTAACAGACACTTTATCTTATTGCCCTCACCATTTGTTTCATTTGAGAAGTCAGCTTGAAATCCCTTAAACAAGGTTGTTGTTGTTTTTTAATAACATGAAATGAAAATGGTATCATTTTACCAATTCGATAATTCCTTTCATTCTATTTTCTCTGGAAGATGATGAAGTGAGTCATCTCACATCCCAGACATGGAACAGGAACATGGATATGATTCCAGAATTCTCAAGAAATTCCATTTGAGTCTTGTTTAGGGAAACCAATTGTCCAGCAATTCGTTTCTGTGAAGCTTCCGAGGCCCTGTGCAATTAACAGAGGGGTCCTATATACAATGTTAGTTGCTGCCATCTAGTGCTTTTTCTGAAGGAATAGTGCCATTCTTTGGTTATCCCAATGCCTAAGGAGACTGCCCTGAAGTCTACTTGATCCTCGTCAGAACTATAGATTTACATAAAATGAAACTGAAAACAGAGGAATATAAACTCATACTTTCAAGTAAAAGAAATGGCCTCAAAAAGTTACAGGGAGAGGCTGAGAAAATAATTCAAAGGGCAGAAGCGTCTATGCTTTGCAGGAGGGAGTCCACCTTTGTTTTTTGACACTGCGTGATCCCCTGAGCACCAAACCAGGAGTGCCCCCCAAGCAATGCCCGGTGTGACCAAAAAAACAAACAAGAAAGTTATGGGTAGATTATTTTAAATAGTTGGAAATATTAGCATCTTCACCCACAAGTTTTGAAAAAAATTTGTGAAAAATTTTTGAAAAAGCAAAACCTCTGTAGCATATTTTGGAGGTTGGGGATAAGAGGGTGGGTTCCCAAATAGTGCTCACTCTCTCCTGGTGATTCTTAGTCAATTAGTCCAATATTTCAGTGCGAGGGTTTGAGAAAATGGTGCTGCTCTGGCCCTGCAATGCCAAGGTTCACCAGGACACTGCTTGGGCTTCCAGGACTGTACCTAGTGTTCAGTGGACCATGTGGTGGTGACAGAGGTCAGTAACAGGCAAGACATGCAACTTAACCTTAGTACTATCTCTCTGGCACTTTGTTCTATTTTGATGCAGTTCCTTTATTTGCTGAGACAGGATAGATTCCAATTTTTTTTTAAATGTATTCTTCAAGGGTTTTGAAATATAAAGAAACAATTTATAGAAGTTAGTGTTCCTGGTGGCTGTCTTCACCCGGGCCTCTCAGAGCAGCACTGGTTGAGTTTCCCTCCCCACCCCAGCAGAGCCCCGGCAGCTAAAGACCTCTGGAACCCAGCCATAGCCATGCTCAAGGCCCCTTTCCACATGTTTGGACAAGCCTCACACATGAAGGAACTGGCAGGAGAACCCAGGTGTGCAGGACCCGGGGCTGAGATCTCCAAGCCTGCTCGGATTGGGACTGGGCCTCCTCCACCCAGACCCCCCATTTTCCAGTAGCCTGGCAGCCACACCCACAAACTGCCCCCACTGCCCTGTAAGTGTAATCTCATCAATGGCCAAGATCCAGAGACTATAAAACAACACTCCCGGAAGAGAGCGCCGCAGAGTCTCTTGCCCCAGTTCCTGGCTGTCTTCACCAGGGCCCCTTGGAGCAGGGCGGGTTGAGTTTCCCTTTCCATCTCAAGCAGAGCCCTGGCAGCCAAAGACCTCTGGAACCTAGCCACTTAGTGTCCTTCATGATCACGATCACGAAGTCCCGTTCATCACCGATTTCTTGGGCGGGCTCAGTAACATCTCATTTCGTCCATTCCCTGAGATCTTAGAAGTCCATCTCAACTCGGCCCTCCCAAAGATGTTGCACTGGGCGCTCTTCAGGTTCAGGGGAATGAGATCCAGCTTGTTACTGGATTTTGCATATGAATACACCATGGGAAGCTTGCAAGGCTGTCCCATGTGGGCAGGAAACTCTCAGAAGACTGCCAGTTTCTCCCAGAGGGAGAAGCAGGCTAAAGATATAAAGTATATAAAGTAGGCTCTGCGGCCGCGCGCTTCTGGGAGCTTGCTTTTAAGTCTCTCTCTGGATGTTGGCCATTGATGGGATTACACACACCTGGGTTCCTCTGCTGGTACCTTCATGCATGAGGCCTGTCCGAACATGTGGAGCGGGGCCTCCAGCATGGCTGTAGCTAGATTCTGGTGGTCTTCGGCCGCCGGGAGTTCTGCTCGGGGTGGGGAGGGAAGCTGGAGCCCATCCTTTTCGAGGGGCCCCAAGGAAGACAGCCAGGCGTGCGGGCAAGAGACTCTCTGCCCTTAAATTTAAGTGTCCTTAAATTTTAAAGATCCCTATTTTTAGAGTGATAGTACAGTGGGTAATGGACTAGCCTTGCACATGGCCAATCTGGGCTCAATCCCTACCATGTCATAAGATCCCCTGAACACTACTAGGGTTGATCTCTGAGTACAGAGTCTGGAGTAAGCCCTGAGCAAAGTGTGTGGCAAAGTAAATAAATATGAAATTTAAACATTTGTTTTACAAATGCAATGTCAAAAGAAGGCATATGAGAAGACAAATTAGTTTATGAAAATATGTTCAGTATCATAGTCATTAGAAAATTGCAAATTAGAGCAGTAATGAGATACCACTACACAGTTATTAGAATGGCCAAAATAACTAACGACAAAATAATATCCAAAACTCTGATAACACTAAAAGTTGACAAGAATATAGATCATCAGTAATTTTCATTTGACTAGTGGAAATGTAAAATGTTTGTAAATTTGGAAGTTATTTAGCAATTTTTTACAAAACTAAATATCTTCTGGGGTTCAAAGAAATAATATAGGCAAAGCACACAGTTGGCCAACCTGGGTTCAATCCCTACCACCAAACATTGCCCCCTGAGCCTCTCCAGGAGTGATCCCTGAGAGCAAAGCCAGTAGTAAGCCCTGAACACTGCTGTATGTAGCCCCCGAACAAAAAAACAAAACTAAATATCCTCTTAGCATATGATTTGGCAATTGTTATTCTTGGTACTTACTCAAATTAATTGGAAACTATATTTATACAAATGTCTGACCATTGCTATTTATGACAACTTTCTTCATAGTTTCTAAAACTTGGAAGCGCATGTATCACCATTTTTCTACTCTTCTCTGTAGGATATCTAGTTGCTTCCTTGTGATATAGGATATTCAGGATACCCTCCCCCTCCTCATTTATCACACATATAAAACAGTGATTAATTTTCTGGGAAGTTATTTAATTTCTATATAATGAATAATTATTTAATAGGTTTACCAATGTGTTTGGACTGGAGCAATAACACAGTGGGTAGGGCATTTGCCTTGCATGTAACCAACCCAGGTTCGATTCCTTCATCCCTCTCGGAGAGCCAGCTAGCTACCAAGAATATCCCATCCGCACAGCAGAGCCTGGCTAGCTTCTCGTGGCAAGACAACAAACAGTAACAAGTCTGACAATGGAGACATCACTGGTGCCCGACTGAGCAAATTGATGAACAACCGTACTACAGTGCTACAGTTCTACATGCATATAATGAAATAGTGCTCAGAGGAAATGATCAAGCAATGAAAAGACACAGAGTCAAGTACTAAGCATGTATTAGTTACTAAATAAAGAAAGTAATTTTAAAAATGCTAAGGGGCTGGAGAGATGGCACAGCGGGTAGGGTGTTTGCCTTGCATGCGGCCGACCTGGGTTCAATTCCCAGCATCCTATATGGTCCCCCGAGCACCGCCAAGAGCAATTCCTGAGTGCAGAGCCAGAAGTAATCCCTGAGCATCGCTGGATGTGACCCAAAAAGCAAAAAATAAATAAATAAATAGGCTAAATATGCCATGATTCCAACCCTACTGACATTCCAGAAAAAATAGGACTGTAGAGACAATGGAATCAGTGGTGGAGAGAGGAAGAGGTGAGAAGACAAAGTGGGAAAAATAATTTTTTTTTTGTTTTGGGGTCTGACTTAACAGGTGTTCAGGGGGCTACTCACAGTGCTGTGTTCAGAGGTCACTTCCTGAAAGTGCTCAGGGGACTCTGTGGTACTGGGATTGAATTCAGGCCCACCAAATGCATAATATTCTCTAGCCCTTTCACCTATCTCTCTAGCCTGGTAGAAAGAATTTTTAAGACATATTCTCTATCACATTATATTGGTGATACATGTCATTATACATTTGTCAAAACCGATAGATTGAAATACAACAGTGGAACCATAATGGAAACTATAAACTTTGGGTAATAATGATACACAAAGTTAAGTCTTTAGGTTTATGGATAATAACCACTCCGGTGCAGGGTAAAGACAGTGAGTTAGATCAAGCACATGTAGCCAGAGGGCCTAAGGGACTGCAGTTCTGTAGTTTCTGCTACGTTTTGCTGTGACTTGAAAACTAAATCTGCTGAAGTCAGAGAGATAGTACAATGGGTAGCATTCTTGCCTTGTACATTGGCAAGTATGCTCAATCTTCAACACGCTAAATGGTTCCCTGAACCCCTCCAGGAGTGATCCCTGAGCAAAGAGGTGTAAGCCCTGAGTGTCACCAGATGTTACCCCCACAAAAAATAATAATAAAAATGAATCTTCTCTAAAAATTAAAGTATATATAGCATATAAACTATATATTATATAGTAATATTATATATTAGATATACTAACTATATTAAAGGTATATATACTATATAGTGGTGTATGGTATGTATGAACTATATGTATGGTATACATATGTATGGTATGTATAAACTATATATTATATAGTTTACATAATATATATTTGAAAAATAAATATAGTCAATAATACATATGACTATATATAATGCTACACAGACATTATTCTATAATTTTGAGTCTATGTTGATTATATAATAACATGTGCAGTTGCATATATATTCCTAGAACATATCCATCACCTCTTGAATCTCAATCTTCAATAAATTTTGCCCAGGAAATTCTTTTTTAATTCCAAGAGACTCTGATGACAAACAAGATTTTGCAACACATAGTGGAGAAAATGTCATGGGATTTAGAACTGGTCAGATCTAAGTTTGAATCCTGAAGTCACCATTTGCTTTTTAACTTGACAATCTTGGACAAGTTATTAACTTCTGTGAAATGCAGGATCATCATAATATCCAGAGTATTCAGATGAGGATTAGAAGAGATAACATTGTTACTCTGGGCATAATGGGTAGCTTCGACTACAAATCCTAAGGTCTTAATCAATTAGGAAAAATCTGAAACAAATCTAGGTGGTAGCATAGATATTTCTCTGTTCTTTCCTCACCCCAAAAAAATCTACAGTCATGGAAGATTCTTTCTTCCATAAATTCTTGGGTCTTCCTCTCCCTCAATTCTTTTGTTACCAATCCTATTGCTCTCAAAGTTCTAATGAACCAGCTGCCATCTCCTGCATCTTCACTACATCTTTATGTTCTGCAGAGACTAAGATAAACTTCTATTTTATTAATACTGACCACCTCTTACAATATCTTTAATAAGTTCTGATGTTTTTAAAAATACCACCTCCCTTCACTTGGAGTATTTCACACACTAAACACTCAACTCTCTGGGGCTAGAGTGATAGCACAGAGGGTAGGGCGTTTGCCTTGCACGCAGCCAAACCGGGTTCGATTCCCAGCATCCCATATGGTCCCCCGAGCACCGCCAGGAGTAATTCCTGAGTGCAAAGCCAGGAGTAACCCCTGAGCATATTTGGGTGTGGCCCAAAAAGCAAAAAAAAAAAAAAAAAAAGGAGGGGGGGAAAACCACTCAACTTTCTAACTTCAATTGAAAAAAAATCACTTCCTCAAAAATCTTTCTTGGACTTTCTTCCCTTCCCTCTTTCCTTTATATTATCATGTTTTTGAGAGTAACTATAACCACATGTAACAGATGGGATAGATTATAATAACAAAGATATTGTCTTAACAGTACTAATAAGGTCTAAGAAAGAACAAAATCATGCAATTTGAAGTAGCATGGATGTAATTAGAGACTATCAAGCTAAGTGAGTAAGTCAGAAAGAAAATAATAGATACATAATGATCTCTTTCAAATGTGAGATTTAAAGATACACAGTAAGCTAAAAAGTCCAAAGACAACATAATGGGAGAACTGATCCACACAACAGAATTAGGGAAGGGGGGAAGGGTGAAAGGGAGGAGTCTCGGGGTCCTTGGTGGAGGGATGGGTACACTGGTGGATATGGTGTTAAAATTATGTGCATGAGAAACTATCATTAACAGTATTGTAAGACACAGACCCCATTTTTTAAATTTTATTTAATGAAGAACAGTGCTGGATGCTAGAAGTCTGGAAAGTAGCTATGATCACCACTAGAGCACTAATGCTAGAAGTCTGGTTGAGTTGGAAGTGTAGACAGGGATTGTGCCTGTAGAGGCTGCTAAGGAGGAACTTCTTCATGTCAGCTTCTGGTGATTTTCTGTGCATTCTATAGTGTTCCTTGGCTTGTAAATCACCACCCCAATCTGTGCTTTCACATTCTAGGGGCTAGAGCAACAGCACTGTGGGTAGGGTGTTTGCCTTGCACGCAGCCGACCAGGTTCAATTCCCAGCATCCCATATGATCCCCCGAGCACCGCCAGGGGTAATTCCTGAGTGGCAGAGCCAGGAGTAACCCCTGTGCATTGCCGGGTGCGACCCAAAAAGAAAAAAAAATCACATTCTAAGGTATTGGGGACTAAGAATTCAACACATTAATTGAAGGGAATACAATTCAATTCATAACACCCCCCCTCCCATATCTGAAGAGGAGTCCTTCAGTTAAGTATTGTCATAATCCTTATCTGCAGATTTTTTTCTTCAAAGCACTTCTCACAGTGCTTATTAGTAACCAGTCAACTATTAATCAATCCTTGACACTATATAACTGGATTTCCTCCTCCATAGACAGTATACTTCATGAGGAACCATACTCACTTTTGAGAACTATTGCACACTGTGCCTGGCATGTGCAGTCACTCAGTGAGGACAGTGAATGAATGAACTGTGACACTCTAAAGCCACCTCATGGTATGTCAAGGTCAAGACATCAGCTTCTGTCTCAACAACTTCCCAGGGCTCCAACTTCTAGAACATTAAATCTGAGGCAAGTGAAGCTGGAAACAGATCCACTGGTTCATTGATTACTTTCCACTTTTACTGATCCCTTAAAACGCCAACAAGATCTCCTCACAAACCCATGCCCTGATAGAAAAACCATGTTTAAGATTTGTTAGCACACTGTATTTTCATTGTAAACTGATTCCTAGGCACTGGTGAGTATTGCTGAAGAGGCTGAGGGAGTTACTTTTGAGATCTTAAAAATAGGTCATGTCCCTAATGACAAAAATAGCTCAGTTGGGTGGTTAAGGAATGAATAAAATTAAGTGACTTCTTTTTGCTTCTTTCATCTTTAATAACCTTTGTTGTTTGATAACTTTGGACATGAATCCTCAATGCAGGCAGAAAAGGGATTCCTAGTCTTTTAACTCTCTGACCAATATTTAGATCAATATGTCACTGTCAGCACAACAGAGACTATAAAAAAAAAGATTCAGATAGCCTGAAAAGCCTTTTACACTCTAATGACTGTAATACTGTTGAAATTGCCTTTCCTGTGAACTCTCAGAAATAAGAGCTGTTTTTGCAATATGTTGAGATAGTTTAATGCCTGGCTTTTATGTTTCATTATCTCATGGCATGAGAAATGCTGAATGCTCTCAATGTTGGACTTCTAGAAGCTTGAACCCATCGGCCTGCCACACACAATTACTTCTGGAAGGTCCCTGCACCATCGAGAATCTGGGAGAACAAAGGTGAACTGTGGCATGATAGGAGGAATTGTCTAAATGGGACTAGGGTGGTGTCTGCATGGGACTGGGGCGTGTGGTCTTTTTACATATTATTTGCACAGAATACTAAGAGATGAATGAAACTCTTAGCATTAGAATATTTCAACGTTTTCCACCCTTTCCAGGGTCTGCCTCTATCTGGCAATTACTCTTTGATGATGCTTCCTGGTAAAGACAGGGAAGTGTAGATGAGACATAAAATTTTTGTGGACACCAATGATTCCAGAAGCTTTCAAATCTGCTGAAATATAGCTTTATAACCCTTTGCCTTTCCACCCTCCATTTATACCTTTTTCTTCACTCCCAGTGTTCATAGGGACACATCTGGAATTTTTTTCTGACTTCATTATCACAGCCCCGCCAAATGTAATCCTAAAGTGGGATCTTCTTTAGAGCTTTTCCCTTTTATAAGTTAATTACACTGTGCTGAGAAAACTCCCCTCAAAAGAAACAAAACTTGTGGTGTAGTATATTTTCAACACTTCTGATTGATTTTGGAGGCAAATTGATGCCGCCATGTGCTGGCTAACTCAATAAAGATATCCAAGAACCTTCAGATCCTCAAGGTCATGTTTGTGATGCTAACTGTGTTTGGAGGGATGGATGCACTCCCTGAGAGTAGCTTCACCTAACATAGTCAGAGTCCACAGGGCTGCCATATTCTTCTTACCTGGTGATAGCAAGTAATAAGAATATCATCACTCCTCAAAAACTGTCTATATTTTTCCACCGGATTTTATGTCCCAGGAGAGATCACCAAACTAACAAATAATGGGCTTCAAAGCCTTTACAAACCATATATATGTGTATATATATATGTGTGTGTGTGTGTGCTATATATACATATATATGGTTTAGATATATATGATATATAGTTTAGATAAATATATGTTTAGATATTATAAATATATGGTATATATGTATATGAAGCTTATATTGATATGTAGAGGGTGTACTCTAGCAAAATACTACATATATACTACAATATATATGTATATACATATACATATATACTACCATACTATTTCCCCTCTAATTTCAGAGCCAGGTTAGTAGTCAATGACTGAAGAGGCAGGGAGATAACAACAGGTTAATAACTCAAATTTTGGTTGAGCATTCTAACCAGAATCTATTTCTAGAGAAATAATTATCAGCATCTCAACAAGGAAAGTGATAGCTTGTCAAAGTAAGTGATAGAAAAATATTTCCATTCCAGGTATTCAAAGAGCTACAGAAACCTTAAAAGCTATATCACATATCTAATAACTTAATAGGGAACTGCAATGGTGAAACTTTTTCCTAGTGGGAGATCCAAATTAATTATTGTTGATGATTAAGATCATCTCACCGTGTCACAAAAAAGATTTCAAGTTGTGGATCTCAGAGTCAATAATGAATTAGATGTTTTAAAACAAAATTATATGGTTGAATAAACAAATTGTATGCTTTATTTAAAACAATATATATGTATACATATATATGTCTCCTTTCATAGCAGGGTCTGGAAAAGAAGATGCAAATTCCAATGTATACTTCTGGGAAAAGACAATATTTACATAAGATGCAAATGTTGGAAATGAACCGTAAGAGACAAGAGGTAAATATGAGAAGAAGACTATCATTTATACCAAATCTACTCCACACAATCACTGTCCTGTCATATGAATATCATTAAGTATTCATCTCTGATCTTTACTTAGCATTTTAAATTTAATCACCAGAGTTGAGGTTCTACTGTAGGAGCTGGTAATATCAGTAAGACACCCCGCCTTCTGCTACTGACCCTCTTGAATCTTTTCTGCTTTTGGTCCTCTCAAAGGTGTATCAGGGTCTCAAGTTTCTTTCTTTGTGTATCTGTGTCTGACTATGTCTGTCTATCTCCCTATCTATCTTTCTCCCTCTCTCTTTCTCTCTTTCTATCTCTCAGTTTTAACTCCTATAATTCTAGGCTATTTGTTCATATAACATTGTGGTTCCTGCAGGAAAATCATCATCATCATCATCATTGATTGTCGGTTTTCTCGAGCGGTCTCAGTAATGTCTCCATTTGTCCTAGCCCTGAGATTTTAGAAGCTTTTCTTTACCTGTCCTTCCCAATGGTGCTGCATTGGAGGCTCTTTCAGGGTAAGAGGAATGAGACCCATCATTGTTACTGGTTTTAGCATATGAATACATCATGAGGAGCTTGTCAGGCTCTCCCATGTGGGCAGGAAACTAGGTAGCTTGCCAGGTTCTCCAAGAGTGAGAACTAGTAAGATGTCACTTCCAGGAGCTTGGTCTTATAGTCTCTGGATGTTGGCCAGGTTCTGAGAGAACCTGGCAAGCTACCGAGAGTTTCCTGCCCTTGTGGTGTATTCATATGCCAAAACCAGTAACAATGATGGGTCTCATTCCCTTGACCCTGAAAGAGCCTCTAATGCTGCACCATTGGAAAGGACAAGTAAAGAGAGGCTTCTAAAATCTCAGGGCTAGGATGAATGGAGACATTACTGAGACCACTCGAGAAAATTGAGGATCAACGAGATGATGATGATGATGATGATGATGATGATGATGATGATGATGATGATGATGATGATGATGGTTGTTGGCCGTTGATGGGATTACATGGCGCAAGGGCGGGGGGGTTCTGGGTGTGTCTGCGTGGTGTTCCTCGTGCCACTGGTCGCTGCCCCCTCCTCCCATCCTGGGTAGGCACTGGCTCCTTCAGCCCATTGCAATCCCCCTCCTCCGGCTTCCCACCTTCCCACCAGGCCACCCATCCATCTGTCCATGGCGGCTACCTCCTTCCACCTTTCCTCTCTGATTCCAGCCCATCAGGCATCTTCCCCCACCTCCTCCAGCAGGAAAATAAGATTAAATAATTTCATTTGGTAAAAATTTAACTTGTTTTTTACTTTAGGTATCTATCTCTCTATAATTCATACCTGTAAGTATCATGTAGAAAGTATCTCTTGTAACATGTCCTTTACAGTGCTGTCCCCTATAACTGTCATATTCCAATCTTCCCAGTTTGGTAAGTAAGCATGCAGTCCACTTCCTCTGCACTTACAGACACGTTAACCTATAGAGAACTACAGAAAATATGTTCTGTAAACTACAGAAAATGTTTACAAGGGCTCACATCTTAATCAGGCCTCACTCTGTTGAGACCATGGGGTTGTTCTCATTCCTCCCAACAAGTCTGTGCATAAATTTTCTATACTTTGTAACAATAAAAAGATAAAGAAACCCACATTCTGGTAAGAGAACCACAGATATCCACAAACACAAACAAATTGCAAAGAGGCTGACCTGTTGACCTATTGCAGTGAAAAATTCTCTTGATGAGAACATTGACTGTTCACAGCTGATTCTTTCTAGGCCCAGGAGGACTTAAAGAAGAGTCTTCAAAGAGAAGCAAGAATTAATAAACAAAAGCTCAGAGATCATAAGGCCAAGAAAATCCTTCAAAAATCTCCAAGAAATGACGATGATAATTTGCTTACCTTGTTGCCTGATGAAACTGTGGATAGAAGTCTAGGTGAGTCATAGAAAGTTTTAGTAAAATAAAGTATTACGAGTGCTTAAAATTTTTCATCAAATAAACTTCCAAAGGGGATTGAGTAAAGGAGAGGAAATGGCCTAGAGTTCATATTAATATTTATATCTTTTAGGGGGTGGGGAAGAAAAAAATATTTATCTCTTTTAATATAATGAACAGGTTGACATAAAACGTGGGATTGCTGGGAGGAAAAGACAGATGCCAAAGCACTATCGCAAGGTTTCTCTTTCTTGTTAGGGGTCTACTGTACTTTTATTTGCATTGTTGCAGAGTTCTTTCTTCATTCCCAGGAGGAGAAAAAGCAAAAGAGCATCATTTTATGCTTTAAAACCTCGAAGGACATGGAGATATATCAAATGGCAATTAGGTATTAGTCAGTTTAGTGCCATATGATACCTTCCCCTAAAGGTCAGCCTTGTTTGTTTGTTTGTTTGTTTGTTTGTTTGTGGCCATTGTGCTCAAGGATTACTCCTGACTCTGCTCAGGAATCACTCCTGGAGGTGGACCAATATATGTTGGGGATCATATATTGCTGCTGGAATCAAACCCGAATTGGCTGCATGCAAGGCAAAGCACTCTGTACTATATCTCTGTTCCTCAGCCATCTTTAGCGTACCTAAATATCTGAAACTGAACCCAGCTCCACAACCCACCCCAAACTGTATGCACTGTCTCAGTGGGTGAGACCTCTGAACATACATCATTTAGGTTAGACATGGGGGCATCCTTCTAACCCTCTGCTTGCAGAAGTTTATCACAACGTCCTGTTTGCATCAGTGACACTGAAATCTGCTTTCTTTCTCCCATGCCCAATGCCACCATCATATCACAATACAGCGATGCTATTTCTATTACCTCTTGACTGTACTTCTTCCTTCCAATCTTGCTCTCCTTCTATCAGTCCACCTGGTAGCTCTCAGCATTGTCCGCAAAAACCAGAACCAGTATTTTCGTGGGTTCATTTGAGACCAATCAAATGGCTAACTCAGATACTATGGAGCTGGGGGCAGTATGTTGGGTTTAATGACTCTTATAGTTAATTCAGACCCAAAGTTTAGGGGGCATTTTAAGTAATTCTACTTGAGAATCAGAGTATTAGCCACAGTTTATTAGCATACCTGGAACTTTTGTGAAAAGCAAAATTTCAGTCTCAACCTCAGACCTTCATCAGAATCTTAATTTTATCAAAATAACAAGATAATTCCCCTGTGCAATGAAGTCGTAGAATCACCACAGTAATAGCAGAGCAAGCATATAAACAGTGGTTTTCAGCTGCAGACTGGTGCTGGTCTGCAAATGTAAAAAGGTTGAAAACCACTGGTATAAAGTGCAAATCCATACTTTTCACTCCCTTGCTAAAAATAAATAAATAAATAAATTCAGTGAGTTTCCATGGACCAAAAAACAGTCTAAACTCCTCACCATGATCCCCTGAACACTCCAGGAGTTAGATACTGCAACTTTGCTGGCTTCTGTCCCCTGCCCAATCCCCACATTACAGCCATACCAGAGCAGATTATTCAGTGGCCTCACATTGCTCTAAATTCCAAAGAATATCCATGTCAACAAGCCCTCAGCTATGTTGCTCTACCAGAGTCCCCTTAAGTTCTCCTGTTTGTAATATCCCAGGGCCAATACACTTGCAACTAAACATAGGCAGCAATACACACAGATTGCTCAGTGTGGGCCAAATGGCCACATCAGCAAGATTCAGAACTGAAAGATCATTGGAAATTCTGGCCATGTCTTCTAAGATCATCTTCTAAGCAAAATCTCCAGCTGAGAGATACTACCCCTGCTCAGAGAACACAATGCTTAATCAATAACTTAATTAAACAAGAAAAGGCTGAATAATTGAAAATCTACTTGGGGAATCTATTTAACCCATCTTCTCAAGTGCCAGCATAAACATGCTTGTAATCCCATAAGCAACTCATGCAATTTAAAAATACTGGCAAAACAACTAAGAACAGTGCCTGGGATAATGTTAGACACTTAAAATCACTGTTTAAGAGCAGGCCAAGAGGGGCTGGAGTGATAGCACAGCGAGTAGTGAGTTTACCTTGCATACGGCTGACCCGGGTTCAATTCCCAGCATCCCATATGGTTCCCCAAGCACCACCAGGGGTAATTCTTGAATGTATGAGCCAGGAGTAACCCCTATGCATTGCCGGGTGTGACCCAAAAAGCAAAAGCAAAACAAAGGGAAAAAAGAGCAGACCAAGAAACATCCACATTAGTAAAATATTTGGGAGATGTGCAAAACTAAAGGAGTCAGAAAAGACTGACATGAGGAGAAGTAAATTTTCTCTTTTTTTTTTTAATCTTTCATTTTATACCAGGTTAACACTGTGGAACCAAGCACTGTGATCTGCCCTTAATATGCACTATCTCATTTAATCTTCACACAGTATATTGCTCATTGTTAGGGGAGAAGTTGAAGTAAATAAACTTTCTTTTTTTTGTAGGAAATTCACAGAATGCAGAATTTTGGGATCTTCCAGCAAAACATGACTATTCTCCCCAGAAAACAGGCAAAATGGAAACATGGTTCCGTGAGCAGGAGGCCCGGGGACAGCTACTGTGGGATAGCTCAAGCTCAGACTCAGATGACTTGGGGAAAAATGAGAAAAAATCACGAGCGCTGGTGAGAACCAGAACAGAGAGAATCCCACTTTTTGATGAGTTTTTTGACCGAGATTAAGAATGCTCTTAGCTAACTGACACCCCAAGCACATTGAAAGTTCCTGGATTTCCTGCAATAACTCTTCAGGCTAGCACAGGAGTGATTCTGAGAACACCCACTCACTTTTCATTTGGAGGTTCAGGATCAGCAAGTGTGACTTACATTGCTAATTATGTGCATAACTGTCTGAAAACTTAGAGGCACACGAAAAGCTTGACTATCTCACCATGGGTAGCTGGACTCATCTGGGCCTTTCTTTTTTTCTTTTTTTTTTCCTGGGCCTTTCTTTTGCCTTTCTCTCTCAAGTCTTCTCTGGCAGCTAGAACTGGAGTCCTCTGGGAAGCCTCTCCATATAGTTTCAGACTTTTAGTTCCCAAGTCTCGTGCTTGCTGTATCAAAGTAGTGAATTTGCAATGATATTAGCCTAGAACTTCCAAAAGAAACCGTTCCAAGAGAAGAAGGCAGAAACTGCCCAGCCTTTAAAGGTTCATCCTGGATCCTACGCCATATCATCTTTAACATGTTCTGTTCATTGAAAGAATTTGACCAGTTGAATCAATGGAAAGGGGGCTCTTTCCAAAGCATGAGTCACTGGGCTCTGTCTCTGAGACCTGACACCACACCAATATTTTCATATAAGAGCCACACCCAGAAGAGCTCAACTTCACCCTGCCTGGAATACCCAAGTATTCCAGGCAGGGTGAAGTTGGGAGACCCTGGGATACCAGGGATCACATTGAGGGTCCTGAACATGCTAGGCATGCACTCTAGCTATCTCTCTGACATTCCACCAGTATTTTCAGCAAAGTACATACAACAAATAGATGACAAAGTAGACTTAATATAAGTGAACAAGAAGCTTTAAAGAAAACTCAGGAATTTGATAGTAAGCATTAAACTCCCTAAGGTCACTTTTTAATTTTAAGCTTTGGGGCCAAATTTGGCAGTTCTCAGGGGTTACTTCTGCCTCTGTGCTCAGAGATCACTCCTAGTGGGCTCGGGGGATCATGTGGGATGCCAAGGATTGAACCCAGGTCTCAGCAGCATGCAAGGCAAGTGCCCTACCCACTTTACTATCACTTTGGCTCTCCACTTGTGCCCTTTTCCTAGGAGCTAGCAGTTTATCACATATGAGAGATTATAGGAAAATGAAATGATAATGTCCAGTATGGAAATTCACTATGACTAAAGCTCAAAATTCAGTGAAGATCTCCTAGATTATAAAGTAAATTCTATAACTCTTTTTACAAACTAGACCTTTTCTTACATTATAAAGTAAATATTAGAACTAAACAGAACAAGTGCTTAGGCCAAACATCATTTCATTTACAAAAATTACTTTTTAAGGCATTTTTAATAGCTTTGACATAAAATTAGACTTCACTTTGAGCATATCTTTAAAGAATTGTCTTAAGTAATCCAAAAACTCTTAACAATTTAATGAAACCATTAAAAAAAATCCTCTTAAGTCTTCTAACAGAAAGTTGTTTTTTTCAAAAGAAAGAGAAAATAAGGACTCACCACCCAAATTTTACATTCAGTTAGTTCAGTTACTGCAAAGATAACAGTTATATCAGTGATAGATATTCAAATTTTTTCCAGAATCATCTCTGGTCATTTTTATGCCCAATTGTTCTTCAGAAGTCTCTAGATCTAAGAGTGAGTGCAGGAGGTATAGCGTTTGTCTTGCCTATAACTAACCCACTTTTATCCCTGCATATGATCCATAAGCACCACCAAAGGTCACTTCGGTACAGAGCCAGGAAGAGCTCCTAAATACCATCGGGTGTGGCCCAATACATCCCCTCTCCCTGCTTCCACCAAAGAAAGAGAATATATCCTTCTTACTTTTTCTGTGGTAGATGAAAAGCAAGTTTCTTTTTAAAAAATTTTTTTCTAATTTTTTAATTAGTGAATCACCATGAAGGTTCAATAACAGATTTACACATTTTCGTACTTGTGTTTCCCTCATACAATGTTTGGCACCCATCCCTCCACCAGTGTCCATTCTCCACCACCAGTGAACCCAGTATTCCTCCCACCCCCAATCCCATCCCCCCCTGTAAAAAACTAAAGCTCGTCGAGGGGCGAGAGGGGCGAGCGCACTCTCGGGCGGCTCTGTCTCACCGCTCGCGTTCAGTGCCCTGGAACCGCAGTGTGTGGACTGGATCGGGACGGCCGGTGGTCAAGGACAGGCAAAGGAAGAACGAGGACCAAGCTGGTTGCTGATTAGTTACCGTTTATTCAATCTTCCATCTTTCTCATCTCCCGCACTCCCAGCTCCGGCCTCTCTCTGGATCAACTGCCGACTCTTCCTGGCTTCTCTGTCTCCTCCTCCTTCTCACCTTGCCTTCTAGGCTACACCCAGCCAGGTAGCAAAATCAACATAAGAAAGCCCTTCCTGAGGGCAGGGCATTCCAAAGCCCTTCCTCACTCTATAGGTTTTTTCTTTTCCTTAGTCCAGACACTTAATACTAGTTATTTTTGTATGGACATAGCAAGAGATACATTGAGGTTTGCAAGGCAGCTCTCCTGGCAACATCTTGCCACAGGCTCAGACCACAGCCCTCAGGCCAGATTAATCACTCCTAACCCTAGCAGGGTCCGAATCTAGTTATCACTGTTTGGATCATGACAGCTTTTGTCCATGACCAAACTCTTAACTTATAGTTAAGCATTAGGCACTTTGGCCAGGCCCATCTCGATGCCAGGGTAGCACACAATTCACCGCTTGCCCTGGGTCCTTCTCGTCCCACGTAGGGACCCTGCTTTGGGGATGCTAGGAAGTAAGGGCAGGTGAGGCTTAGGTCCAGAGAACAGATGTCCAGGAGGAAAATATCATGTAGAGTCAAATGACTCCCAGGTTACAAAAGCATAACATTTGTTAAGTCTTCCTGTGTCCATACAAAAAGGACTTGTTCTGAATAAACTATGCAAAGGACTCAAGGAGAAGAGAAAAACATTATTTACAAGTCAACAGAACACTAAGAAAGAAGCTACAAATAAACAAAGAGGAATAGGAGCACTGTGACGGGAGTAACCCAATAAACCTAAACTACCTGAGGCTATGTTATCCTACACCCCCCTTAGAAACGATAGGCTTGTACAGTAAAGTTGTAGTCTATAAAATCAATACCCAAAAATCCATGGCCTTCCTATATGCAGACAATGAGATAGAGGAAAGGGACATGAAAAAAGCAATCCCATTCACAATCGTGCCCCAGAAAATCAAGTGCCTCAGAATCAGCTTAACTAAGGAAGTAAAAGACCTCTACAAAGAAAACTATAAAACGCTACTCCATGAAATAAAAGAGGATATGAGGAAATGGAAATATATCCCCTGCTCATGGATAGAGAAAATCAACATTGTCAAAATGGCAACACTCCCCAAAGCATTATACAGATTCAATGCGATCCCAATAAAGATACCCATGAACTTCTTCAAAGAAATGGATCAAGCTATCCTGAAATTCATATGGAACAACAAACACCCACGGATAGCCAAAAAAATTCTCGGGAAAAAGATGATGGGAGGCATCATCCTCCCCAACCTTAAAATCTTTTTTTTTTTAACTTATTTATTGAACCACTGTGAGATAGACCCTTACAAAACTGTTCATGATTGGATTTCAGTCATACAGGATTCTAACACCCATCACTCCACCAGTGTATCTTCCCCAGGACCAATGTCTCTAGGTTCCCTCCCGTCACCCCCCCCACCCCCTGCCTGCCTCTAAGGCCAGCACTTTTCTTCTCTCTCTTTCTGTCTCTCTCTGTCTCTTTCTGTCTCTCTCTATCTCTCTCTGTCTCTGTCTCTCTCTCTCCTTTTGGGCATTGTGGTTTGCAATATTGATACTGAAAGGTTATCAAGAATACTCCTTTATCTATCTAAAAAAACATTTCCTACAGAGAAATATATAAATTGTTTGGCCCATCAGACTTATTTTTAATTTTTTTAATTGAATCACAGTGATAAACATATTTACAAAGTTGTTCATGATTGAATGTCAGTCATATAATGCTCCAACACTTGTCCCTTCATCAATGTACTTGTACTGTTCCCACCACCAATGGTCCCCATTTCCCTCCGTCCCTTCTTCTCCTCCTTCTTCTCCTCCTTCTTCTCCTCCTACCCCTCCTCCTCCTTCTCCTCCTCCTCCTCCTCCTCCTCCTCCTCCTCCTCCTCCTCCTTCTTCTTCTTCTTCTTCTTCTTCTTCTTCTCCTCCTCCTCCTTTTCCTTCTTCTCCTCCTTCTCTTTCTCCTCCTTCTCCTCCTCCCCTCTTCCTTCTCCTCCACTACCTCCTCTTTTTTCTCTTCCTCCTTCTCCTTCTTTTCTCTCTCTCTCTGCCTCTCTCTCTTCCCCTCTTCTCTTCCCCCCCTCCTTTTGTGCCTTATGGTTTGCAACACAGATAATGAAAGGCTATCAGGTATGTCCCTTTACGTACTTTCAACACTCAGTACCTGTCCAAAATGGTTATTTTCAACTATTATTGTCATGCTGATCCCTTCTCTATTCTTACTGTCCTTTGCCTCACACACACTCTTGTGCAAGCTTCCCATCATTTACTAGTCCTCCTCAGTCAGAAGGAGCAGAATACTTTAGAGAAGAAACATATCCCAAGATAGATGGACATTCTAGTACTAAAGACAGCAAGACTTCGGCACATCTCCATCACTTTCCCTCACAACTTGAAATTGGCCATCAGCTCTTTGATTTAGCTCAATGGACCACATTTCAAAGTTACATGTGAGCCTGGGTCATGCCTCGCCCTGTGCTAATTCCTGCTTTCTAACATGCATCTAGCACAGAAACATGCATGTTAGCACACAAACCTTTTAATAAAGGTTTGTTGAATATATTAATTTTAATATTAAGTGTTTGTTGGATTTGTTCATTTTTGTGTTAACCCATTGATTAGGGAGGCACTTTTTCTCTTCAGCTTTTTTTTTTTTTCTAAGATCTCATTTCTCTGCCTGTTTATTTATTTTTTTTTTTAATTTTATTGAATCACCATGTGGAGGGTTACATAGTTCTCAGGATTATGTCGGTTATACAGTTCTCAAACACCCTTCACTTCACCAGTGCCCATCTTCCATCACCAACCCCCCCAGTATACCTGCCGCCCCCTCCCACCTCCCCAGTCCCCACCCTTGCACATGATATGTTTCACTTCGTTTACGCCTTATTTCGATTACATTCCATGTTTCAACACACAACTCACTACCGTTGTTGGGGTTTCCCCCAAAAAAGAAAAGCAGTCCTATTGCCAAGGAGGCATTTGATAGTTCTCCATTGCTAAGAATATAGAGATATTAAGTCCCGCTGTTTGTTACATAGTTTTTCTTTTTCCCCCTTGCCCCGCGCCACCGAGTTCACGCCTGTTTTAGTAATCGCCACGCTGCCTGACAAGGGGAAAAAAAAACCGAAAAGGATGGTTATTTCCCGTCATCAGCAGGCGTGGGGCTCTGGCTTAGTTGATAGACTTGTAGAGTATCTGCAAGCAGTCTCTGGAACCGACGGTCTTGCGCTGGTGTCGGCTCCGGCTCGAGATTCCACCAGCGTCCCGCTGTTCCTTGTACATAATTTTTCCCCTTATATCCCATTCCCACGCCACCAGGTCTGTTTGCTTAATGGACATCACACTGTAGTTGATGACACACCGCGTTTCTTCCCGAGAAAGAAGAAAATTTCTTCTCAGCCGGCGTGGGGATATAGCTTAGTTCAGTCTAGTGAGATGGCTACCACTTTGATTGCCTTCAATATTTCAGCAACAGACTTACTATTAGGATCTCCCACAAAAGTCCGCCCCATTAGAAAGGAACCATTACATATTGCTCATACTAAGATGGTATGGGTTTTGGGTTTCTGTATAAAGTCCAGGGAAAGTACAACCAGAAATAACATCACTACAAACTTTTACCCTTTTATGGTGCTCATAAGATGGAGAAACCTAGAGAGAGGCTCGGCATCTCCGTTTTGCGCACAGGAAAACCGCGGCCCCTGCGCTGTGCTCAGGAGGGAGGAGTTGAGAGAGAGACAGGTTAAAAGAATTGGGGGATGCCCGGGTCCCACAGCTTCAGCACGCCGTGGGGTCTCTGGTCCCATGCCGGAATTAGTTCAGTGGGCTGCTTGGGGTCCGAGGGCGCTCCCTCGGGCCCCTCCATCATGCTCCTTCCACAGCCGGGTCCAAAAAAAAAAAGGTCTCTTCAGCTTTTTTAGTTGACAACTGTCATTTCCATCATTTCCCAAGGTGTTTTTTATTTCAGTTGTTTCTGTTTGCTTTGGGTCACACCCAGCAATGCTCAGGGGTTACTCCTGGCTCTGCACTCAGGAACTATTCCTGGTGGTGCTCAGGGTGTTCATGATTGAATGTCAGTCATATAATGTTCCAATACTTGTCCCTTCATCAATGTACTTGTACTGTTCCCACCACCAATGGTCCCCATTTCCCTCCATCCCTTCTTCTCCTCCTTCTCCTCCTTCTTCTCCTTCTTATCCTCCTTCTTCTCCTCCTTCTCCTCCTTCTTCTCCTTCTTATCCTCCTTCTTCTCCTTCTTCTCCTCCTTCTTCTCCTTCTTCTCCTCCTTGCATATAGATGCGAGGCAAGCGTCCTACCCACTGCACTATTGTTCCAGACAACCCAATAGTTTTAGATAACAGGACACAGCAAAGAAAGGGAAATTTTATTCAAAAGTTCTTGAAACTTATTAATCTAAATGGATAACATAAGGGAAGCATTGCCTTTAGGCACAGGAGGTAGATACAAATGCTGATAAGGATGCCAGAGCTAAAATTGTTTTCAAAGCTTTATCAAAGTTCATTAGCTGCAAAGAAAATCAATCCTAATGTTTTTTCTATTTGAGTTTCTTTTCTTGCTCTATATGAATCTCACCCAACAATGAATTCAAGATTTTTAAGTGATATCACTCCCTACATTGATAGTGCTGGTAATATGCACTGGCCATTTATTGCGTGCAAATGCTTCTCGAAAGCTTTACATTTCTAATCCTCACAACTTTGTGCCTCAGTATTACCAGTTTCCCTTTTACAGATGAGGAGATTAAGAACTGCTCTTTGGGGGCTGGAGCAATAGTACAGCGAGTAGGGCATTTGCCTTACATGCAGCTGACCCAGGTTCGATTCCCAGCATCCCATATGGTCCCCCAAGCACCACCAGGAGTAATTCCTGAGTGCAGAGCCAGGAGTAACCCCTGAGCATCGCCAAGTGAGACCCAATAATTTTAAAAAAGGGGGAAAAAAAGAACTGCTTTTTGGTGCACACCATTGCTCACCAGATGGAACCTGATAGGAACTAGAGAAGATCATTCCTTCTCTCCATAATTTTATTCCATCCCAACAACTGTGTTATGTGGTATTCTGTGTGTATTTCTTTTTCATTATGTAAATTTAGTGTTTGTTATTATAGAGGTATGGAATACTATATTGGAAGGGGTAAGGGCTTTGTGGGAATTTTTTAAAGCAAGAAAGAATTTCCTTGTAGCATAATAATTTAACTGCTTGCACCAGACAGGATAGCACCCCTGAGAAATGCTTCAGGATGAGAGAGTGTCCAGGAATGGACAGATGGGTTCAGAAGGACAAATGTAACTATCTTCACAATTAGGCCTGAGGGCAGAATTGATAAGCAGCCCTGGTCCCCTAGGATTTATGGGCCCACCTTTTGTGATATTGTGTTGGGTAGAGCTCTGACATTGGTTTGGTGTTTCCTTTCTAAGCTCCCAGATAAATCTAACACACAGCTAAACATTCTATTTTACCAGAAATAACAACATCTACCTTTAACAGCAATAGCTTCTGAGGTCATTTTTCAAAGGTAAAGACTCAAGGCCTAGAGCTCCACAAATAGCAAGAGAATGTTCACTTTGTTTGTAGTGGTCTGAGAGCACCAATCCTTCAGTTAATCTCACATTTGTTCAGAGCCAGCACAGGGCCATCAGTAAACACAGCTGTTGCTAGTGAAAACCATAAAATTGAGCCTGGAGGTAAAGTTGTCATTTTTTTTTCAACTGAAACTCTCCTCTTCGGAAAGAAAAAAAAAGGGCTTGTCTGTGGCCAAATGCTTGCTTTCTCTTATAAAAATATTTTCCCTCTTGCTCTGAATTTTTCATGAGGAAGACAAATGTCTTTTTTTGAGGTACTTTTAGAAATGTGCTATTTTCAGTTTTTTCCAGGCAGAGCCAATTTTACTCACCTTTCTATTTTGATGATAATTCTGTGTTACCTTACTGGGGCTTATCTAAAGGTGACTTTCACAGGTGTTTCTCACATTGTCTGATAAACAAATCATGTTCTCTGCTTGCACAAATCTTTAAAAACAGAAAATGAAATGCCAGTGTCTTTTGCACTTCTCTTCCATTTTACAATAGCATACTGGTCACCAAAGTATAACTAACATCAACTATTTCCTGCCTCAAACAAAGAGCGAAATCCTATTTTTCATAATTCTGCGAAGCCTCATTAATTTAGAATAAGGCAATGAAAACTTGAAAGAAAGTGTGCTAACCGTCAGTTCAAGAAAGAAAAGCCATTATAAATTTGAATGATGTCTCACTTTCAAAAAAATGCTATTTTATTCAAGTACAGAGTAAACAATATATATTTGAAAACTGTCTATAGTGGGTTTATTTTTTTAAGTATAATTGACTTCCTAGTAAGTCAATAATTTGTTCATTTATTCATCTACTTAATCTTACATCAACGAGTAGTTTTTTTAGTTTCTATTATATGTCAGCACTATTCACATGCTGAAAATATAGCCATAACTAAGGCAGTGCCCCCAGGCCCCTGGGTTATATTCCAGAGAGGAGACCTTGAGCAGATAGTTGGAAACAAAATACAATGTCAAATAATCTTAAGCATAATGAAGGAAAACAAAGCGATTGGAGGGTATGCCTAGATGGAGAGTCCTGACAGGGATAATATTAGGGAAGTCAGAGCTCACTGACCACAGCTTGACAATGGAACAGAATTCCAGAAATAGGGAGGAAAGATTAATCAGTTCTCTCTCTCTTTCTTTTTTTTTTTTTTGTATTGAATCAGCATGTGGAAAGTTACAAAGCTTTCAGGCTTAAGTCTCAGTTATACAATGATTTAACACCCATCCCTTCACCAGCACATATGATCCACCACCAAGAACCCCAGTATACCTTCCATCCCCCCACCCCCCCACCTGTGTAGCTGATAATTTTCACTTTACTTTCTCTTTACTTTGATTACATTCAATATTTCAACAAAAAAACTCACTATTATTGTTTGGAGTTTCCCCCCCAAAATCAGACCTGCCAAAAAGAAAGCATTTGATCATTTGTTTTCCATTGCTGAGAATGAAGAGATATGAGGTTTTGGATTTCTGTATTTTAGTATTTTAGTAACTAAGTCCAGGGAAATTTCTGCCAGAAATTGAATCATTGCAAACTCATACCTCTCTTTAGTGGTCCTTATAATATGGCAGTCACCACACTGCCCCCGTCCAGCCTCCCCCTCACTGAAAGGGAAAGCCGAGAGAAAAACCTTTCCCCTCCTGGGGCGGCATGGGGCCGTGGCTTAGTTCACAGTCCAGAGATATTTCTGCAAGAAGCTGCTGGTGACAAAAGTAGATAGGTGGCCTTCGGGATCATGGTCATCCAGCAACAGAGAGGCTGCACACGTGCGGCCGCTTGGGTCACATCTCTGCGGAGAGCCGATTAATCAGTTCTCTTGAGTACATGTGTTGTATGCAGAAGGCAGGGATCAATTCCCAACACTGTGTAATTCTCCCAACCCCCAAGCACGGATCTAGGAGTAGCCAGTGAGCACTGCCAGGGGAGCTCCTATCCATCCCAACACCCCTCAAAAAGAAAAATAATTCTAGAAATAGAAGAGACTGGTCTTTGTCTGCACTTCCATCTTCAGCATGGTTGTAAACAAAGGAAAACAGACCCACAAACATCACATGGTCATAACTAACTGACTCGAAATTGACCCTTCACCTAACCCAGTCTATCAGGAAGGACCTTAGTCTCTGCCTGTAGCAGGAATCTCAGTAACAAAGTTCAAGATTTCCATGGCCTGGCATCTTGCCCTGTGAGCCAGAAAAGCAGGAACACTGAGCTGGCAGTACACAGATTAAGAGACAAGAACCCTTGAGGCCCCGCAGCAAAATTTCCTCATCTCCAACCCTCCTCAACCCTGTAACTTCCTCCCCTGCATCTTGAGAGAAGATTATTCTAGTAACTACCAGCTGCAGCTTGGTCCTGCTCCTGTTGATTTCTGTCTCCTAAAGTCAAAGAAGCAACTTGTGGGTATCTTTTTTTGTTGTTATTATTATTGTTGTTTTGGGGCCATACCTGGTGGTGTTCAGGTGTTACTCCTGGCTCTGCACTCAGAGATCACTACTGGTGGGCTCGACGGACCATATGGGTTCTGGGGATTGAATCAGGTCAGCCACATGCAAGGCAGATGCCCGACCCACTGTACTATCATGCTGGCCCCAACAAGTCAAGAATATCTTGAACAGGATCTCCTTGCCAGATGCCAATGGACTGAAAGCTGCTAAGGGCTACAATGGCCTGAAATGATCAATTCTGGCTTCCCAGAGGAATATGTCCCCAAATCTATGGCCAGTGAGCTTGTGTTCTCCATGGTGGGAGTATCTGCACCTGAAAAAATAGCACATATTGGGACTTTTTATTTTTCAGAGTGCTGGATGGTGAATGTTTAATGGTAACAGTTAATTCATTAAAGTATTATTTTATTTCTCTGATCTGTGATATTTGTGGGGTTTTACTTAAAAATCAAATGATTTTGATTTCTTGTTTCATTCTCAATTATCACTTTTATACTTAATTTTGTTTTCATTATTCTTATTTTTCTTATTTCTTGTTTCATCCTCAAAAATCACATTCATACTTAATTTTGTGTTCATTATTCTTATTTTCCCTAAACTATATGCTCCTATCCACTCTATAGAAAATAGTTTGGTTTTTGTTTTGATTTATTTTGGGGGCCACACTCAGTAGTGCTTAGGTTAAGTCTGACTCTGGTGAAGGATCAATCTTGGTGGGGATCAGGGAACCATATGTAGTTCTGGAGATTGAACCCAGGTTAACCACATGCACGGCGAGTGCTTTACCCCTATACTATCTCTCCAACCTCCTTTTTTGCTTTAAAATCAGCAAATCTTTCTGAGAATAGGCATGCTCATCATAGAGTTTTACTACACTCTAGCAATGGACAGAAGCAATTAGAATGGTCCCAGTATCATTCTCTAAATGGGACTTCATGAATAAAACTCAGTCTAGAAGGTCCAAGAAATAGCTCAATGGACTGAAATTCATATTTTTGCACACAAGAGACCTAGGTTTAATTCCAGGTACCATGTGGTCGCCAGCATCTACAGAACAACCCCCAAACATAGAGCCAAAAGTAGCTACTAAGTGTGGTCCAAACACACACACACACACACACACACACACACACACACACACACATGTCTGCCTGGATCTCCTCTCAGATTTTCACACCAAAAAGAGAGGCCAAGGAAAAGGTCTCTCAAGGGCTTCTATGCACTCATTTCCTTTTCTCTGTTTTCTTCAAAATACTTACCTATATCACCACTCAAGAAGGAATGTTATCTCCCCTCTGTGTTGTAGGAAACCTGTTACTGAGTCTACAGTCAGTAACAGGTTTCCTATCTTAGGGTCTCAGATCCGAATCCAGAATGCAGACACCATGTTCTCTATGTTCTCTGACCTTGGGGCTGTGTCTTCTCATACTGTGCTCTAGAAGCTTAGAGAGTCTTCCCCATGATTTCCGTTTCTGGCCCCTCGTTCAATGTGAGGACCTGAGTAAGCCTGAGGGTGCAGTACTGCTCAGCCCTATGGGGCCTGAGATTTCCTGGGGCTACTCAGGAGTTTCCTTAAACCCTGTAAGGCTCTGGGAACCATGTGGTGCTGGAGATCAAACTCAAATTAGATGCATGCATGCAACACATGTGCCTTCAACCCTGTACTATCTTTCTGGCCCTCAAGAAAACATTTTAAAAAACAAAGACTTTTTATCTCTGAAAACCTCAACTTTTGTTTAGGATTACAAGGTTATTGCAACAACATACAATTGGAAACAATATCAACATCAATCTATGTGAATATTTTAAAAACCAGTATTTTTTAAAACTATGAAATTTCAATAAAGTTGAAATTTTTAAATAAAATTAAGATCAATTTTATATATTTACTTGGATATATCCAATGATATTAGAGCCTGGCAAGCTGCCATGGTGTATTCAATATGCCAAAAACAGTAACTAGTCTCACAATGGAGATGTTACTGGTGCCCGCTTGAGCAAATCAATGAGCAACGAGATGACAAGTGATACAAGTGATATCCAATGATATAGTGGATATTTTCTAATCCATGATATATTTACCAAGTTAAAAATAAAAATCAGAGAATATTATACATAACATATAATTTTTATCTCCATACATATTGAGGAAGCAAGAGAAAAATATGACATAACACACTCAAAATTAGCAATATCTATAGGAGAATGAGGTTGGATGTATCAGAGAGCAACTTCCTCAGCAGCAGACCCTGGGTTGACTTTATTTCAAGTGGTTTGTTAAAGATGAGATCCCAGGAGAAACTCACAAGGGCCCAGGGGAAGCAGGACAAGAAAGAAAAAAAATGCAATTTGAGAGCAAATTTTGAGGAGCATGTCTTTTTTTTTTTTTCTGGATACTTCCTTGTTTTTCTAGTTTTGTTTTTGTTTCTGGACCACATCCAGCAGTACCTTGAAGCTACTCCCAGCTCTAGTGCACAAGGGTTAGTCCCAGGGGTGCCAAGGATCCAACCCAAGCCTCTTGCAAACAATGCATGCACCCAGTCTATGAGCAATCTCTCTAACCCCATAAGCAGCATAATATATGCAGCAGGGAACTCTAGAGGATAACTTAGAACTCAGAATTGCCAGACCAAATTCTGAGATCTGTATATTCCTAATCTCTAGTTGATTGACTAGAGATAGCCTGGTGGAGAATAGCCTCCATTTCCTCCAAGTTCCTCTCCAGCCCTTTGCTCACAAAGGCAATAAGCTTCAGTCACCTAAGGTCTACTGAAAAAGAATCTCAAGTGTGGGCTATTTGGAGTGAAAGTCCATCACTCCAAAGGAAGGCATATTAAATGCCAAAAGGCATTAAAGGGATCTGCAGGAGCGGTGTATGTGCTGTGCAGTAGATGAACCCATGTAATTGTCTATTTTAGTGCAGTCTGTATCATTGTGAAATATAGCAGTCTACTTCTAGTTCAAAAGGCTAGGGATGTGGTTTGGTGGTAGAGCATTTGCCTTGCCTTGCCTATGTGAGGTCCTAGGTTTGCTCCCGAGCATGGCACAAATTAATTAATGAATACAGATAAGTTTATTGTGGGAAAGTAAGGCAGAGTATCACAAAGCACACACCAACAGAATTAAACAGAACTATTGGACCCTCTGTCCCATCTGGCTCTCAAAGGAGCTGAGATAACCACAGCATCACGTCAGTCTTCAGGCAAGATTATTGACTAGTTGTGATACAGACAGACTTGACTGGTTTCCATTTAAAATTACTTGAAATGGAACATATTATGCTTTATAGTATAGGACACTCAGGCACATATCCGCCCCCCCCCGCGTCACACACACACACACACACACACACACACACACACACACACACACACACCAGAGAAGCAAACTCTCATCATATTTTTCTACAATGAATCTGCCTGTTAGACCTGCCTAAGGGGTGGAGAAGTTTGCCATCTACTGACCTTTTGCTGAAATACTTGTTCTCCATAAAACACCAGCCATCAGTGCCAGCAACGTAACACTGAAGCCTCTGCAGCTTTTTACAACTATTTTTCAGTAAAGTGTAAAGAATTTTTTTAAATTTTCTTAAAATAAAATCCTATTAGGAAGAAAACCAAAAGGCTTATAGAGGCCACACAAATATGAAATAGGGTACATATTCACTGAAGGCCCTCTGCTGGTCATTCTCATTATGTGTGCTCTTCAATTTAAATGAGAAAAGAAAAAGTGAGTAACAGAAAGTTTGGAACAGTGAAGACTTTATTATTTTTGTTTATTTACATATTTCATTTGTGACATGGTGATTGCAATACTGTTCTTTTGGGAGGTGGGGAATCAGAACTGGCGATGCTCAAGGGTTACTTCTGGCTCTGCACTCAGGAATTATTCCTGGTGGTGCTCAGAGACCATGTGGGATGCTGGAGATTGAAATGCTGGGCCACTGCATGCAAGGCAAATGTCCTACCCACTGTACTATCACTGTGGCCCCTACAACAATGTTCTTGATCGGGTTTCATGCAGAGAGCATTCCAACACCACACTTTCCACCAGTGTCCTCTTCCTTCTACCATTGTCCCAGTGCCACCCCCTTATCCCACTCCTTCAGATTTCCATCTAACATTTTATCTTGCATTCCTGCCAACCCCTTCCAACATCTTGATATCCACCTGTTGCCTGTTAGGTAGTCCTCGATGCCTTTTAGGGAAGGCCAGGATCTGACCTTGACTTTCTCTTCCATTTTTCTTCAACTAGCTTCAGTTTTTATTATTCACAAAGTTAGTATTACCTAGTTTATGACTTCTTTTCTGATTTTGTGTTTTAGAGGCAGTACTTTTTCAAAATTATGACCAATAGGTCAAAGCAAGTAATTTGCCCAGTTCCTAGTGGCAGACAGAGAAAGTCATCTCTACACCCACCTATGAAACTGTGATGAGCTGTGAACATGTCCACACCACATGCACACCCAAATTCTGAATCTGAATTTATCCCACTACTTCTTTCACTTCCTCACTCCAGCTCTAATATTTACACCCTTTCAGAATCTGTTGCCTTGCTCTGTCTCTTCTCTGGAGACTGGAATCTTCCCTGACCATGTCACAAAATCAAATATCTGTCCCATTTTTCTGGAAAGTTGGCTAAAGGATTTTTGAAATTCCTTGTCATTTATCTATGGTGATCAATTCATCTACTACAAAGCAAATTTAAAACAGATTAGCACAGATATAAAGGACTGACAGTTCTTTTGATAAATGAAAATTGGCCTGTAAGAGGGACATCTGGCAAGGGAGACTGGTTATAATAATAATGTGACTGATCATTAACAAGGCAACATGGAGACACAAAAACAAAGGCTAGAAAGAGCTTAGGAGATACAGATGCTGAAATGCCAAGGCCAGAAATGTTTGAGTTGTGGATTATCACCTCTGCCGTAGTTTCTTGGTCTAAAATATAAGACACGAACAGAAATCTTTGTCCATCCGTATCTTACATGGAACCTTGAACAGAAATTGACTGTTTCTGGTCAGATATATTAATTTAACTTTTAAATATCCAGAGAGTTAATCTAAGTGTTATATAAGTATTTTCTAAATCTAACTTTTACATATTCGGGGAATTAATCTAAGTATTATCTAAGTGTTATATATATAGAAAAATATTGCATAATAGAGCTAGCTACCTCTTAACAAGTATCTACGATGGTGCTTCTCTCTTGCTGCATGATAAACCCAAAATTAGAGGGTTTGGACAGCTATTTGTTCAGATTTTGGAATTTGGGGCAGGAGAAATAGTAGAGTGACTAAGGTCCTTGACTCAAAGCAACTGGGTTTGATATCTGGCACCACATATTGCTGCCCCGAGCCCCTCCAGGAGTGAAGCCTGGGCACAGAGCCAGAAGTAAGCCCTGTGCACCGATGGGTGTAGCCTCAAAACAAAACAAAACTTGAGAAAATTGCAATTGCAATTTGAATGAGACCACAAGAACAGACTTCAACAAATCTAAGATGGTCCACTTAAGTCTAAATTAAAGCAACCCATTCATGGTTGCTTATAACATTTGAAGCTTGTAACTCATTTCTCTGACGTTTCAAAATTACATGGAAGAAAATATCATTATGCACTTTCATGTACTCATTATCCAATTAAACAATTACCAACATTTTGCCAAGTTGCTTCATCTTTGTCTTTCTACTCTCTCTCTTTTTTTTTAATTTTGGTTTTGGAGGCCACACCCAGTAATGCTCGGGGACTCATCCTGCTCAGTACTCAGGAGTCACTCCCTGCCTGAAATGCTTAGGAAGCCACGAGTCCAGGAATCAAATCTCGGCCACCTGCACACAAAGCACACTCTAGTTCTCTACACTATCTCTCCAACCCTCTCTTTCTCCTTTTGGTAGTAATGGAAAAGTAATTTAAACCAAATGCTGATATATTATTTTACAAAAAAAAAAAGTACTGTAAGACAAAAAAAATTGAAAACACCACTTCAATGTCATTACCAACTATGATAGTAATGCTTTCATGTTATTTTAATTATTACCCTCATCTTTCCATGCTCAAGTCATCCCCATAGTCTAAAAATTGTTCTATAATTGACCTGCTTAGAGTAGGATAACAAGCTCCATACATAGCATTGTTCACCAATCTCTCTGGCAAACTGCAATTGTTTTCTACCATCTTTAAATGACTTTTTTTTACAAGCTAGGCCATTTATCCCACATAATTTTCCGTCTTCTAGATTTGGCTGATTACCTCCTTGTTCAACCTGTTTTTGTATTTTATCCCTGTATTTCCTGCAAAGAGCACCGAGATTGCTAGTCTTGATTAGATTCAGATTCACCTTCTTTGGCAAGAACAACTCCTAGGTGGTTCTGTATACTTCTTGCATCACATCAGGAGACAGATGATGTTCTATTTTTAGTGAAGTTAAGATTGATCAGCTGATTAGACTGTTGGGAGACAATTCTCCATGGACTGTGTTTGCATTTCTGTCTTTTGAGAAGAGGCTTTAACTGTTACTTGTCTGCATTATCTTTTCAAGGCTATTTGTGTGATGGAAGAAAGAAATAGTTTCTTCCACTTGGGCAAAGAACAAGAAAACATACTGCACGGTGTAGAGGATTAGGAATCCCTAAACTCTGGGTTCCATTCCTCTAATGCAATTGACTATGTTATAGTGTCCTTTGACTACCTTTGTGTTTCTTTGTTCAAATTGAGGCTCAGAGAAACTGTGAAAATGTTAATACCCTGGCTATACTTTTTACTAGGAGTAAATTATTAAAAGAGGCACCAGTCTATACTAGGGAGGGAAATGATGTAGGATGTTCTTGCATCTCTCCTTTTGGAGATAACGGTTTCTTACACTAGAATGGTGTCACTGGGGATTGAGGTATACTCATCAGAAAGATACTTAAGGGGGAAATTAACAGACTTGGTCACAGACTAGATTTGATGGTGAATATGAATGTTCATAGTACATTCTTAATGTGACTCTTGTGTATCTTCCCAAAGCACTGTTTAGGTGGAGCTTCCATGTCAGTGATGAATGAATAAATGAATGATTGCAGTTTTAAGGTTCCAGGAAAGGGCACCATAAGCAGTTCAAAATAAGATCTGACCTAAGTAGTTTACACCAAGCCTGGGCAGACTATTTGGTGAAGACCAGGGATGCTATCTAACCTCTTACCACCACTACTCAGTTCTTTCACATACACACCCATTGCCTACTGTCTTAAGGAATAGGAATCATCTGAAATCAGGAGATCTGGTTTGAGTTCTGGTTCTGGCTCTTACGAGCTGAGAGAGGTAAGTCAACTTAAGTTTCTGGGGCAATAAACTCAAGTGCTATTATTGAGGTCCATGAAGTAAGGACCCATTACTCCAGTAATGAACACCTGGGCTGGAATCTCGAGGGGGGAAAAGTTGCTTGAAGTAGACACATCAAAATTAGTTCAGGCCTGAAGTGATGAATATAACTTTGCTCCTTCCTTCTTATGAAATCGCCCAAAAGACATCACACAAATGCAGAAAAAAGAAAGTTTATAAATTATTGCCATTTTCTGAAACGGTCTTTGATTTCAATTTGCACAACCAAATTGAGTCTGGCTTATGGGAGGGAAAGACCCAGCTATCTGTGTGATCTTATGCAAACTTCACACTTGGCATCTCCCTTTCCTAGCTGTGGAACTGTGAGAATTAAGTCACTTACCTGATATCTGGGTGATTTATGATAACTGAATGCAACATTATCTGTGAAAGCCCTCAGAATTAAAGATTCAATAACAGCTGCTTTCAAACTGCTGGAAGGTTGTTTGTGTGTGTGTGTGTGTGTGTGTGTGTGTGTGTGTGTGTGTGGTTTTTTTTTTTTCATTCAGTATCTGTCCTTGCTCTCTGTGGAATACTGAAGAAAGTAAACAAGATTTTAGCTGGGGATTGTGAATCACATGTACTCCATCTGTCTTCAGTCACATGTCAGTCTCATTTAATAAGAACACAAGTCACTCAGACTCCAAAACCTGAAGCTGGTCCCTGGTTAGCATCCTCAGGGGCTACAGCTCTGCCTGGTCAGCCAGACTTCTGGCCTGAATGACACCTCTTCCAGAAACACTAGCAAGCCTTTTCCCAGAAATGTTGATGAACAACCCAACACATGTGTTCTGTCATTGCAGGTATTGGCAGCCAAATTTTAACCCACTGGTTGGCATGCTGATTAACATGTTGATGCCGACCCATGCCACCAATGGCTCACACTTGAATGTGGTTTAATTAACACAAATTGCAGTGCCAACATCCCTTTTTCTTTTAAAAAGAAAAATGTGGTGGAAGGACATGGGCACTTTAGCGATGATGCAGTAACTTTGTATATCATAACTAAAAATGTTACTCTTATAACCATATTACCAAAACTATAGTAAAACAGATTAAAAATTTGCTATATATCCTAATGACCATGCATGTGACTAAGAATAACTGACCATATCTTCTAATCTCACCCTCCTAAATCTGAGTATATGCTAACCTAGTGTTTCTTAAGGGGTGACCTATGGGCCACCTACTCTAAACCTGATAAAAATACAGATATTCCCCAGAGCAACTGAATCAAAAGCTCTGGAGGCAGTTCCAAGCATCAGCACTGTTAACCAGCACCACAGGAATCTGGGTGCTTTTGAGAGTTGGAGGACTGACTAGGTAAACTCAAACTTGTTATTCAAACTGCTAAGACTTAAAGAAATACATGAAAGAGACGCTACCTCTCCTCAGAACCAAGTATACAAAAAAGCCAACAAGGCAGTGCTTGGGGCCCTCCAGGGCTCTACCCTGCTGCTGGCAGAGGATTAGGTGGCACCGGGATTGGACCTGGATCCTGTGGGTGCAGAGCTTTTATATGCCTCTTGCTGCCATGTTACCTCCCTGGCACCTATGCTTTTTTTCCTTTAAATCCAAGATCTTTTTAAGATTAAAGTTTTTTCTTTCTCTTTTCTCTCTCTCTCTCTCTTTTCTAAATTACAGTTTTTATTCAAAGATCCCATTTACTGCCCTCGTTACTCCAAGTCTGAAATAGTTATTAATATTTTTGACTTGATGGAAAGAACAGAAGTTTGTAGGGTTTTGTATAGGGACATATACAGCAATGCTTGGGGTTACTCCTGGCTCTGCATTCGGGAATCACTCCTGATGATGCAGGGAGACCATACAAGATGCTGGGGATCAAACCCTGGTCACCTGCCTTAGGTGCCTTACTCACTGTACCATCTCTGAAGGAATTTGTTTTGTATGTCTGCTTTCAACTGACTTCCCTACTTTGATTTCTCCATAAGAGACTCAAGAAAGAGATAGACTGATAGTTAAAATTCTTCATTTGTTTTATAATTCGACACTTATGCAATTAGTGTTTTTCATTGCCTGCAAAAATTATTCCATTGTCTATTTTTAAAAAATGTTTATAATTTATAAACATTATAAACATTAGGACTGGCCCTGGAGAAACAAAAAAGTATAGTCAAAATGACATCTGCACTTATATGTTCATCACAGCACTGTTTACAATAGCCAGAATCTGGAAAAAACCCGAGTGCCCGAGAACAGATGACTGATTAAAAAAACTTTGGTACATCTACACAATGGAATACTATGCAGCTGTTAGAAAAGATGAAGTCATGAACTTGCATATAAGTGGATCAACATGGAAAGTATCATGCTAAGTGAAATGAGCCAGAAAGAGAGGGACAGACATAGAAAGGTTGAGCTCATCTGTGGAATATGAAATGGCAGAGTAGGAGACTAATACCCAAGAATAGTAGTTTATAATACCAGGAGTTTGGCTCCATGGCTTGGAAGCTAGCCTCACACGCTGGAGGAAAGTCATCCCAGATAGAGAAGGGAGCACCAAGTAAAATGTGATTGGAAATCCCGAGCGGGGAGGGAGATGCACACTGAAAGTAGACTAGAGACTGAACATGATGGCCACTCAATACCCCTATTGCAAACCACAACACCCAAAAGGAGCACCCAAAAGGAGAGAGAGAGAACAAATTGGAATATCTGCCACAGAGGCAGAGCGGGGTGGGGTGGATGGGATAGGGGGGTGGGAGGGATATTGGGTTCATAAGTGGTGAAGAATGGACACTGGTGGAGGGATGGGCTCTCGAACATTGCATGAGAGAAAAACAAGCACAAAAATGTGTGAATCTGTAACTGTACCCTCACTGTGACTCACCAATTAAAAATAAATAAATTATATATAAAAAAAACATTAGGACTGGAGTGATAGCACAGCGGGTAGGGTATTTGCCTTGCACGCTGCCAACCTGGATTTGATTCCACCGCCCCTCTCAGAGAGCCTGGCAAGCTACCCATGATGTATTCAATATGCCAAAAATAGTAACAAGTCTCACAATGGAGATGTTACTGGTGCCCACTCGAGCAAATCGATGAGCAATGGGATGACAGTGATATAGTGAATTTATAAACATTATTGATAGTTTGAAGATTTGACAGTGATGATATATAGATACGCATGTTCTCCAGCCATTACTTCCAATGAATCTCAGTTTAAAAATGTTTCAGCACTTTTGCAATTCAACAGTAATTGTGTGCGCTGTTCTACAGCAGTTTCCAATAAAGGTACATTGTTTGCTTATTCTCTTGCCCATATGGAGTCACCAGCAGACTTTCCAAACTGATGGCCGTTCCTAGTGTCATTGAGTCGTAGGAACCACCTTCCACATGCAGAGTTTGGAGAGGGGAGGCAAAGACTGCCCTTTCTCTTAGCTCTGGGGGATGGGCAAGTTGCTGCCAACTCCCACATTGAACCTTTCTTTCACTGGTCGCTCTGCTCACCTCCTTAGGGTGCCGGGCTGTCCATCACCTCTCTGATTTTCTACCCTTTTCGCTGTAGTAATCTCCCTCACTGGCACATGGGGCTGGGGAATGTTAGATGGTTGCAGCCCTCATTTCATTTCCTTCGAATGAAAGGAGCGGAGCTTCGCACCCTACCTGAGTTCTTTGCTATTTTGAGTGGCATACTGGGGCCAGAGAGATACTACGATGGGTAAGGCTCTTGCCCTGTACTTGGCTGACCCAGGTTTGATTTCTGGCACCACATGCTGTAGTCCTGAGCAGTGCCAGGAGTGAGCCCTGAGCACAGAGCCCCGAGCACTGCTGGGTGTGGGCCCAGAACCAAGTGACATATTTAGAGCAGTTTGTCCTTGACTTTAGTATTTCCATCTAGCCAGTATAATATGGAAATCCCTAACAATGGTTATTTGGTTACTTATTGAGATTCTTGGACTGGAGCGATAGCACAGTGGGTAAAGCATTTGCTTTGCACGTGGCCCACGGGTTCAATTCCTCCGTCCCTTTCTGAGAAGCCAGCAAGCTACCAAGAGTATCCCGTCCGCACAGCAGAGCCTGGCAAGCTAACCGTGGCATATTTGATATGCCAAAAATAGTAATGAGTCTTACAATGGAGACATTACTGGTGCCCGCTCAAGCAAATCGATAAACAGCGGGAAGACAGTGCTACAATGCTATGAAAAAGTCAAATCACTTTTTTAAATTGCAGTTATGATTAAAAGACATGAAATCTGAGAAGTATTAAAATGGTGGTGAGGTTTTGTTTTGTATCTTTACCTACATGAATCAAGCATATTCATTTCATACTGAAGTGGACAGATCTATCCATTATCTTAAAATTTGGGCTATTTTTATTGAATTTAGTTGGGCATTACCTTAATCTCTAATAATAAGCATAAGCACAATACATTACTTGCCAAGTCAATCACTAGCTGTAACAACTGAGTGTGGCCTGCATGGTTGGGACATTGGTTTCCCGCAGAACTGACTGAACAGGTACATAGCATGTGGCTAACTGGAGCCAGGTTTTCAGTGTAGTTACAAACAGAAGAGTTGCAAACAGATCAAAGAGGCCACATACCCTTGAGATATTAGATTAAAAGTGATAGAATCAATGTGAGTTTATGATTTTTTTAACATAAGCAGGCAAATGAATAGACAGATGTGAACATGTGCACATATATATATATATATACATATGTGTGTATGTACATATACACACATTTCCTAGTCAGCTGAGTAGGTGTAAATCTAATGACACCCCAGCACCAAAGATCCATGCAAAAAAGGTCTCTAAGCCATATTCTCCATTAAGAAAAAATAGGACTCTTTAAAGAAAATACAAATTCTAGAGCTGTGGCAGGAAATAGAAAATAAGTCTAGGGACTGGAGCGATAGTACAGTGGGTAGGGCATTTGCCTTGCACGCAGCAGACCTGGGTTCGATTCCCAGCATCCCATATGGTCCCCTGAGCACCGCCAGGGGTAATTCCTGAGTGCAGAGCCAGGAGTAACCCCTGTGCATCGCCAGGTGTGACCCAAAAAGTAAAAAAAAAAAAAAAAGAGAGAAAGAGAGAGAGGAAAAAAATAAGTCTAGAATATGATGTTGTGCCCAAAAGTATGGAAGTGTTTGAAAACTTAGGTACACTGTCAAAAGGGCACAGGAACCAACTTGAGTGATCTAAACATCATAGTAATAGGTCGAGCAAAAGAGAAATCCATAAGGCTATAAAAATCAGTATAAATATCACTCAATGAGAAATTCAAAGTTATACTTTACATGAGAATGACAAATTGGAGGGAATAATAGAATTGAGAATCACCAACTGGCAATTGTCTTGGTAAAGTTTTATTTAATCGTGAATCATCAGTTGATGATAAAAACAGGTGAAAAATATGATAAGTCTGATATTTACATAATTTCATAGATTTTCTACACAAAATACTTATTGTTGCTTATTAATAAGTACAAAAGTTATCTTTATAATAGAGTACCCAGGCAGATGCCATCTAACTGAGGAAAGTCAACAACAACAGGAAAAAAATGATTAACATGATTTTCTGACTCATTCATTCATTTCTAAACACTTTCTTTTTAATCATAACCAATATTTTGGAATTCAGCAGTTGCGTATATCTCAACACTATTCTGACTTGAGGTACTATCTCTGTAATATAATCTTTGAAGCCTTAATGATTTGAATAGCAACACTGAGTTTACCTACTTAGTCCTCAAGCTTCCTAAAGCACCATTAAAGTTCCTTTAAAGCTGGTTAGCAATGCTGATCTCTGATTGAGTCCATAGCTTTTTTCAATGAGAATTGTATCAATTCTGTTGTATTTCTGTCAGAGATGTATGATCTGAATCTCATCATGAATATTTATAAGACAAACCCAGAGGATTTTGCAGAGTAATTTTTTTTTAATTACCAATGACATAGAAGAGTTTGAAATCTGTTCTGGATTGAAGGAGACAAAAAATTATGCCAGCTAAATGTGACACATGATCCTAGATTAGATCCTGATCTTATAAAGGATATTAATGGGTCATTATTGAGACAACAGTAAGGTTTTTTTTTTTGGGGGGGGAGACAGTGAGTTACATAACATTGATCAAAATAAAATTTTGTGGTTTTGTAAAAGACAGTCTATTTTAGGAAATACAGTTTGAATTCTTAAGGGGCAATTCTTATTTTGCCCACAATATTCAAAGGGTTTTCAAATATATTTATATATATGTATGTATATATTTATATATATATAGAGAGAGAGTGGTTGATAAAGCTCAAGAAAGAAAATGTAAAAATAAATAAATAAATAATATCCTGGTGGAGTGGAATGAGAGACAAAAAAAAGAAGGAAAGAAGGAAAGAAATAAAGAAATGAAAGAAAGAAAGAAAGAAAGAAAGAAAGAAAGAAAGAAAGAAAGAAAGAAAGAAAGAAAGGAAGGAAGGAAGAAAGAAAGAAAGAAAGAAAGAAAGAAAGAAAGAAAGAAAGAAAGAAAGAAAGAAAGAAAGAAAGAAAGAAAGAAAGAAAGAAAGAAAGAAAGAAAATGTTAATGTAGGAAGCCAAAGAGAGAATAGAGCAGGTAAGGGCTTGCCTTGCACAGTTCAATCCCCAATACCACATGTGATCCCACAAGTTCTGTGAGGAATGATTTCTGAGCACAGAGACAGGAGAAAGCCCTGAGCACTGCCAAGTGTACCTTCTTCAAAACAAAACCAAGAAAAGTTAAGACACGGGAGGAAATCATTTTCTCTATCCTCTATGTTCTCCATCTGAATCCTGAAGCCTACAAATTAACCTGACAAAAAATGCATCAATAGGAAAAAAATAATTTTGTCAATAAATTAAAGGTTTACATATCTAGAGAAAATGAAAGGGGGAAAATATCTCTCAAGGAAGAATAAATACATTTCTTCAGGAAAAAAGATTAGATTTTTAGAACAATTGTGAGATAAGAAATTTGGTGATACAACTCCAAATGTATGATCATCTAATCTTTGATAAGGGAGCAAGAGATGTGAAGTGGAGCGAGGAAAGCCTCTTTAACAAATGGTGCTGGCACAACTGGACAACCACATGCAAAAAAATGGGCTTAGACCTTGATCTGACACATGCACAAAAGTCAGATCAAAATGGATTAAAGACCTCAACATCAGACCACAAACCATAAGGTACATTGAAGACAAGGTCGGCAAAACCTTTCACGATATTGAAGATAAAGGTATCTTCAAAGATGACACGGAACTAAGCAATCTAGTAAAAACAGAGATCAACAAATGGGACTACATTAAACTAAAAAGCTTCTGCACCACAAAAAATACAGTGACCAGAATACAAAGACTATCCACAGAATGGGAGAGGATATTTACACAATACCCATCAGATAAGGGGTTGATATCAATGGTATATAAAGCACTGGTTGATCTCTACAAGAAGAAAACATCCAACCCCATCAAAAAATGGGGTGAAGAAATGAACAGAAACTTTACCAAGGAAGAAATATGAATGGCCAAAAGGCACATGAAAAAGTGTTCTACATCACTAATCATCAGAGAGATGCAGATCAAAACAACCATGAGATACCACCTCACACCACAGAGACTAGCACACATCCAAAAGAACAAAAGCAACCGCTGTTGGAGAGGATGTGGGGAGAAAGGGACCCTTCTACACTACTGGTGGGAATGTCGACTCGTTCAGCCCTTTTGGAAAACAATATGGACGATTCTCAAAGAACTAGAGGTTGAGCTCCCATTTGACCCAGCAATACCACTGCTGGGAATATATCCCAGATAGGCAAAAAAGTATAGTTGAAACGACATCTGCTCTTATATGTTCATCGCAGCACTGTTTACAATAGCCAGAATTTGGAAAAAACCCGAATGCCCTAGAACGGATGACTGGTTGAGGAAACTTTGGTACATCTATACGATGGAATACTATGCAGCTGTTAGAAAAAAGGAGATCATGAATTTTGTATATAAGTGGATCGGCATGGAAAGTTTCATGCTGAGTGAAATGAGTCAGGAAGAGAGAGACAGACATAGAAAGATTGCACTCATCTATGGTATATAGAATAACAGAGTGGGAGACTAATACCCAAGAATTGTAGAAATAAGTACCAGGAGGTTGACTCCATGGTTTGGAGGCTGGCCTCACATTCTGGGGAAAGGGCAACTCAGAGAAGGGATCACCAACTATAATGTAGTCGAAGGCCATGCGGGGGAAGGGAGTTGCAGGCTGAATGAGGGCTAGAGACCAATCACAGTGGCCACTCAACACCTTTATTGCAAACCACAACAGCTAATTAGAGAGAGAGAACAGAAGGGAATGCCCTGCCATGGTGGCAGGGTGGGGTGGGGAGAGATGGGTTTGGGGAGGGTGGGAGGGATGATGGGTTTACTGGTGGTGGAGAATGGGCACTGGTGAAGGGATGGGTTCTCGAACCTTGTATGAAGGAAACATGAGCACAAAATTGTATAAATCTGTAACTGTACCCTCACGGTGATTCACTAATTAAAAAGAAAAAAAAAAGAAATTTGGTGATAATGTTTGCCTGTACAGTATTGGGGGAGGGGTGGTGGTATCTTTCTCTTTCATGCTAAAAAAGACCTGCAGAAAGGAATCTGAAGTGGGTTTACTTGTCTTCTCCCTTCTGGGAGCAGATCAGCTCCAAAGAGAGAATTTATGCCAGGCTTATCTCCCCCACATTACTGCTTTGTCAGAGATGGGATTATTTAAGAAGACTTCTATCTGCATCTGTAGATTCTCAAATATCTTGATGTTAAAAATAATCATTATACCAACTCCTGAGTAGAGTTGGTATAATGATTATACCAACTAGGTAGGTCCCTACATTAACAATTGGAAAAATCTTGATGAAACATAAACAGTTCTCTGTACCACCTTTCGCAAATTTTCTGTAGATTTGACGTAATTCAAACCTAAAGAGCCTTTAGAAGTATAGTTACCCCATCATTGCAAATTGGAAATTTAAATTCTAAAGATATTGCCAGTCCATTTGTTTTACATAAGTTCCAACTCTGAAAGATGGATTAAATATAAAAGGAAAGATTTAATTTCCATAAATAAGTGATTAGTAAATGGTCTCTCCTTGAGGAACAGAGCCCTGGAAGGAACATTGGTAACTCAATCCAGGTGGAGCAAGGTATTATCCAAGCTCTTTTGAACTCTCCAGTAAGAAATGTGGCTCTTCCTGTCAGACAAAAGATCTCCAATGGAGTGTAGAATAACCACTTAGCTGAAGGCACAGTTGACAGCTCCCTGAGTAAGAACCCAATGCAAAGAGGACCTTGATTTGCTTGCCAAATTCCAATCTTAGAATCATAATGTTCAAATATTCAAATTAAAATAGCCAGACTTTGTTTTTCATGTTTTGCAAAAAGTCCTGATACTTTTCACTACTACTGTGCTTACTACTACTATTCACATTAATAACTCCGGTTTAGTCCTTCTCCCAGGTCACTTGACATGGCTTCATTTAAGCATCTTATTTCCCAAAGACCATTACTATTCTCTTATTTTACACAAAAGGAAACTGAAAAGCTCTCTAAGCATCACAAAGATTCTCTAGCATTACAAAACTGAATGTCTGTCAGAATTTGACCCCCAGTTACAGCAAAAGCTGTGTTAAGAGGAAAGTTTATAGCTCTACAAGCATTCCCCAGGAAGGAAGAGCAAGCCCACATAAGTAACCTTAACCTCACAGCTTTAGATCCTGGAGATTAACCAACAAAAGTTGCCCAACCCAAGCAGGAGAAAGGAAATAATAAAACTAAAGTAGAAATTAACAAGATAGAAGCCCAAAAAACAATCCGAAAGATCAATGAAACCAAGAGCTGGTTCTTTGAGAAAACAAACAAGATCAATAAACCTCTAGCAAAACTCACAAAGAAAGGAAGAGAAAAAAACCCTAATAAACAGAATCAGAAATGAAAAGGGCATCACAAGAGCACTTACTCCCAATCCTTTTCAAGTTTTTTTAGGAAATTGAAGAATCAGAAACACATCCAAACAGTTTCTATGATGAAATATCACCCTGATACCAAAAGTAGACAGAGATACCACAAAGAAAGAGAATTACAGGGGCTGGAGAGAGCACAGCGGGTAGGGCGTTTGCCTTGCACGCGGCCGACCCGGGTTTGATTCCCAGCATCCCATATGGTCCCCCAGGCACTGTCAGAAGTAATTCCTGGGCATAAAGCCAGGAGTAACCCCTGAGCATTGCCCGGTGTGACTCAAAAAGAAAAAAAAAAAAGAAAGAAAAAAAAAAGAAAAAAAAGAAAGAGAATTACAAGCCGATATCCCTGGAGCACAGAGGTGAAGATCCTCCACAAAATCCTAGCAAACAGAATCCAAAAACTCATCAAAAAGATCATACACCATGACCAAGTTGGATTTATCCCGGGGATGCAAGGATGGTTTAACATTTGCAAATCAATCAACATAATCAATCATATCAATAAAAGATAAAACCATATGATTACATCAGTAGATGCAGAGAAAGCATTTAACAAGATACAGCACCTGTTTATGATGAAAACTCTCAGCAAAATGGGCACTGGAGAAACTTTCCTCAATATAGTCAAAGTCATCTACCACAGCAAGTACTATCATGGAGAGTTTCATGTTAAGTGAAATGTGTCAGAAAGAGGGACATAGAATGATTGCACTCATTTGTGGAATATAAAATTTCATAATCTGAGACTAAAACCCAAGGATAGTAAGACAAGGGCCAGGAAGATTGCTCCATAGTTGGAAGCTGCCTTATGAGCTGGGGGGAGAAGCCAGCTGTGATAGAGAAGGGATCACTAAGTTAATGATGGTTAAAGGGATAGTTTGGGATGGGAGATGTGTGCTGAAATCAGATAAAGGACCAAACATGATTATCTCTCAGTATCTGTATTGCAAATCATAATGTCTGTATGCAGAGAAAGAGTAAGAGGGAAACTGCCATCGAGGCAGAAAGAGTGATGGGAAGAGGGTGGGAGAGGTTAGGGATACTGTGGACATTGGTGGTGGAAAATGTACACTGGTGGAGGGATGAATGTTCAATTATTGTATGACTGAAACTCAAACATGAAATCTTTGAAAGTGTAGCTCAGTGATTCAATAAAAAAATAGACTATCAAAAGTCAAACTAGGGATATTAAAAATTAATTTTTTAAATATCAGAATGCCTTTGTTTTATCCACAAATTCATTACTGTGTCCCGACTTTCATTGATTTTGTTCCTGAAAAAAGTTTCACTTCCAAAAAGCCTTTGACTTGCGGGCAGCCTTTTCCAACATAGTTTTATGAATAAACTAGAACATGCAATAAAAAAAAAAAATTGACCCCAGCTTTCAAATTTCAACATCCATGTCACCGCTAATATGGAGGTAGATGGGGGTCAAGTTTAAATGAGCAGAAATTGAATTTAAGCTGGGGGAGGAATTGTATTTCAGAAAACTCATGCTGTCGCAAGCTGCAGGTGAATCCTGAAGGTTTTGAGTTGAGGTAGAAGTGGGAAACCCAGCCAGTTCCAGAACCAAGTCCATTCATTGACTGGAGGATGAAAAGTGACTTCATGGCAGATTCCTATTGCTCAGGAGGAAAATCTTAGATTTTTTTAGGAAATCAATCTTTGTCCTTAAGTTCTGGTCTTCTGCAATATGTACAAGATTTTTCACTTCATAGCTGCTAGATTCATTTAGATTGAATCTTCTCGCCTAATAAACTAACATGTAGGATGTGTGTTATGCACCCAACATTCTGAGGTCCCTCTTCCCCAACCAGAGACTTCAGTTTAGTCTACTAATTTAGTGTTAAAATCCTGTGACAAGGCTGGAGATATAGTACAGCAGGGAAGGCACTTGCCTTGCACACAGGCAGCCAAGGTTCCATCTCTGGCAGTGCATATGGTCCCCTGTACCCCAACAGTTGTGATCCCTGAGTGTAGAGCATAGAGCCAAGAGGAAGCCCTGTAGAATTTCTTTCCTTTGAACTATTCTTCCTCTTAAAAAATATCCCCGTGGTTTACTGACACAGTAAAACTTTATTGGAAATACAGCAAGAGGATAAAGCTTGGGAAATCATCGATAAAATATAATTATATAAATAGGAGTATTTATTTCAATTCAAAGAATACATAAGGAAAGTTCCATCTTAAAAAATAAATCATAGGGCCAGAGTTATAGTATAGTGGATAGAGTATTTGCCTTGCATGTGGTCAACCCGAATTCAATCTCCAGCATCCGACATGGTCCCTAAACCCCACTAGGTGTGATCCCTGAGCACAGAACCAGGCATTAATTCTGAGCATTGCTGGGTGTGACCCAAACACACACACACACACACACACACACACACACACACACACACACAAATAATATATTTAAGCTCTCTTGAAAAATATCACTGTCACTGTTACCCCCGTTGCTCATCAATTTGCTCCAGTGAGCACCAGTAACATCTCCATTGTGAGACTTGTTGTTACTGTTTTTGGCAAATCAAATACGCCATGGTAGCTTGACAGGCTCTGTCGTGTGGGCTAGATAGTCTCGGTAGCTTGCCAGGCTCTCTGAGAGGGGCGGAGAAATCGAACCCGGGTCGGCCTCATGCAAGGCAAATGCCCTACCCCCTTTATCACTCCAGCCCCGCCTTGAAAAATGTTAGACATATTTAAAAAACAAGAAGCCACTAAATTCTCAACCCCTTCATGGACTTTAGAGGTTAAATGTATTACACATTTTAAGGAAAGTTTTAAATTTTATGCTGGACAAATCAGATTCAATGATCTAGCATAATTCATTTATTTTCATCTTATCCACAGAATAAAATATATTGGCCTTATCATTAAGTACAGTATCATTAAGCACAGAGCAGAGAGCATAGTGGGAAGAAAACTAGAATGGGAAGATATAGTTCAGGTTTCATCACTGTGTGACCTTAGAGATGCTATTTGAGCACTTAAGAATACATTAATTTTCATCTGCAAACTGAAAATATCTTTCCACTTCACAGTCGTTCTACTGAGTACAAAACTGATGTATAACTTAGATGCCAATCTCAGTCTGAGATTCATCACTTTCTCTGATTCCCACTTCAGTAGATTGTAGAAGTATGCCAGATATACTGTGTCTGCAACTTCGTTCTTTTAGACAAAAAGAAAACAATTTGCTTATTGAAAAACAAACTTGTCGTTTATAATCTATAGTATAGCTATAGCACACACAAAAATAAAACCCAACTATTAAATCTATTATTCAGTTCCGGCAAGTTCTTCAGTCATGTGTCTTTGTAAGTATAAATGATGGTCATGATAAATTTACCTTAAGCTATTTCTCTATTGATCCCCCTTGACGACAAGACTAAGTGTATACAGAATGAACTTCTAAAGAAAAAAACCCGGTTGGGGGCGGGGAGAGGTGATGAGAGGGAAACTGGGGACACTGGTGTTTGGAAATGTACACTGAGGGAGGGACGGTTGTTGGAACACTGTATGACTGAAATCCAATTGTGAAGTTTTATAAAGATCTCACAGTAATTCAATAATAAAATCATTTTTTAAAAATCTGTCTTTACTTAATCTCCATCTCTATCAAAATTTTGTGCCTATCGGGTAGGGTGTTTGCCTTGCACGTGGCCAATCCGGGTTCGATTGCTCCGCTTCTCTCGGAGAGCCCGGCAAGCTACTGAGAGCATCTAGTCCACACAGCAGAGCCTGGCAAGCTACCTGTGGCGTATTCAATTTGCCAAAAACTGTAACAAGAAGTCTCACAATGGAGATGTTACTGGTGCCCACTCGAGCAAACTGATGCTCAACAGGATGACAGTGATACAGAAATTGGTAGATAACCCAAATGGGCTGTAATTTGTTTTGTATGCATGAATCCAAGGTTTGAAATCTGGTACAGGGTACTCTTGAAGGTTGCCAGGAGCAACTCCAAGTTTTGGGAATAGGCCCTATGCACTGCCAACCACGGCAGAAAAAGAATTAAAATTAAAAATTTATTTTAAAAATTATTTATTTTTTGCTTTTTAGGTCAGACCTGGCGATGCAAAGGGGTCACTCCTAGCTCTACACTCAGGAATTATCCCTGGTGGTGCTCAAGGGACCATACAGGATGCTGGGAATCAAACCCGGGTCTGTTGTGTGCAAGGCAAACGTCCTACCCGCTGTACTATCACTCCAGCCCCCAAAATAAAAAAATTTAAAATGACTATTTTCTTTCCCCAATTATCCTGTCATGTTTTCCAAGTTATATCCTAAAAAGACTAACCTCCCTTTATTAAGTCATCACTGGCAATGTTGCCCTATTTATTAATTCCTTTTTATGCTCAATAAGATTGTCTTATGTACACAAGTAAACATTATCTACAAGTCTCTAACACTTACCTCTGCTTTTCATTTTCTTTATCTGTACTCAAAATTTACATAATGCGCCTGGTATTCATGTAAGGAAATGTTCATTTTCTTTCAGAGTAACCTTCTCTGTTCTTATACTTTAATTTCATATGCATTAGTGCTATTATGAACAATTTCCTAGGAGCTGGAGAGATAGTAGAGTGAGTTGAACTTACCTTGCACAGAGCCAACGAGGCCAGATTCAATCTCTTGCACCCTCATATGGTCCCAGAGCCCCACCAAGTGCTCCCAGAGCCAGGAGTAAACGTCAGAATAGCACCAGATATGGCTGGAGTGATAGCACAGCGGTAGAACGTTCGCCTTTCACACGGCCGACCCGTGTTCGAATTCTCCGCCCCTCTCTGAAAGCCTAGCAAGCTACCGAAAGTACTGTGCCCCCACAGAGCCTGGCAAGCTACCCATGGCGTATTGGATATGTCAAAAACAGTAACAATAAGTCTTACAATGAGAGACGTTACTGGTGCCCGCTCGAACAAATTGATGAGCAACGGGATGGCAGTGACAGTGACAGTGGCCCCCAAACAAAATCAAAACAAAAAATTCCAAGAAATTAGAACATTAATACTAATTATATGATTCAGAATTACTGTATGCATGTGCAATGGTACTGTGGTTTGGAGCCCCAGAAATGGTATAAGGGCACTGGTGAAGGATCTGAGTAAGCAGTTTCATGGTTGGGAAAGAATCATATTATATCACAATATATTCAATCACTTAGAGCTTTTTCTATTTTAGAGAAGCCTGCGTTCTCTTGAAAACATCTCTCTCCTCCCATTTTTTCTAAGCAAATTTCTTTGAATAAACGAGTATAGTTCACACACAAAAAATTAACTTTTAAATGCAATCCTACTGGGGCTGGAGTGATAACACAGCAGGGAGAGCGTTTGCCTTGCACTCGGCTGATGTGGGTTCAATTCCCAGCATCCCATATGGTCCCCTGAGCACGGCCAGGGGAAATTCCTGAGTGCAGAGCCAGGAGTGACCCCTGAGCATCGCTGGGTGTGACCCAAAAAGAAAAATAAATAAATAAGTAAATGATATGTCTTGGATGTGCAGGACCTGAGTTGGAAGGGAGAAAGGGATTTGACTATAAAGACATAATCCCTTTAACTTATTTTCAGAACAAGAGAGGAGTTGGGGAAATAGGTAAAGTAAGATTGTCCAGGGGTATTGACGTGGTTTACAAGTTTATGAAGAGATTATAGTCTTGCCTACCAATCTACTAAAATATTCTCCATTTTTAAAAAGGGGAGGTGGGCTGTAGACAGTACAGCAGGTAGGACACTTGCTTTGTATTTGACTCACCTGGGCTTGCTCCTGGCATCCCGATCACTGCCAGAAGTAATTCCTGAGTGCAGAGTCAGGACTAACCCCTGAGCATCACTAGGTGTGGCCACAAAACCAAAAAAGCAAAGTTCTCTTTGTCTGAGTTACCCATAATATTATGACTTTTGCCACTAAAATAATGCCATAAATCGAAACATAAAATCACCACATTATTGCTATAGTATCGAACAGCTGTCATTATTTTCTACATACTATGCTATTAGGCACTATTTAGGTGATGTGCAAAAATTAACTCATCTATTCTTCACCCTAAATTTAGTTTAGAAAGATTTAAAAAACTACTGGGATGGGGAGATTGGCCAAAGGTCTGAAGCACATGCCTGGCAAGCGCAAGACACTTAGTTTAGTGCCCAGTCTGGCACCTCATGAACCCCAAATACCATCATGATAGACAAGAAGCACCACATCACCAGGCCTTAAAACTGAACTGTCCAGCATGCAGTCAGGGCAAATATTTGCCAGGAGTGGTCCTAACGCCCCCAAGCACTACTTAGGAGGTCTCTCCCCACACAGGCCCCAAACAGAACAAAGGAACTTGCTTAGTATCATCAGGATGAAAATAAACACTCTGAATATTCATCAGCAGTACCAATTATGAAGAAAATAATTATTCCCACAGTTTCAACACAACACTCACATCCAGATTGATGCACTTTTCAAATTATTATTAAGCTATCATGTAGACCTAGTCAAAGACCAGGTTGAAATCAGCTTACACTTCCTAGTTAAGTATTTGTGGACTTAAAATTTTTATTTTATTTGCGTTCACATAAAATCAAGTATAATGCTAGATGACTGCAGAATCACTCTTTACAGCCAAGATTGGGGAAGAGAGGTAGCAAAGACTAAAGGCAGCAGGTTTAAGCTTCAAGGCAGCAGATTCAGTCCCCTTCAAATGACCAATAATCACACACAATCATGGGAAATCTGCCTAGAGGTGATAGCGATACAATCCCTTGTATGTTAGGGCATTGAATTCTGAGCATATAGTCAAAATTTAGCAATTACATTGTATTAAACATCAATTTTAAGTTTCATGTGGCCATGGATTTTAATGCAGTTTAAAATAGTCCAAAAAAATTTAATGGAATTCGTGGTCCTTAAAAACACATGCAGTTTTACAATATACTACTGATGGCTTTTTAAAATTGACAGTATCTTCCGGAGGAAAATTCCAGGAAATAAAAAATAATACCTATTTAGGGGACAGTCTTTTTTGTTTGTTTGTGCAACCTGCTGGCTTTTAAAGGGGTTGAGTTTCTTTAGCATAAAAGAAAAACATAGGAGACATACAAATCTTTGCAATTGTAAAAATGAACAGAGGGTACACACTTCCTAGAACACAAATCTCACTGAATATTTACTTAAAAAACAAAAAACAAAAAAAAACACCTCAGCCAAGAGGATCAGAAGTTGATAAAAACGTTAAGTACCAGAGCAAATCACTGTGTAACAAATCCATTAACAAATGCCTTTATACAATTTCTTTAAAAGCCAGGTCTTTCCCCTAGCATGTGTAAATAATTTTATTTACAAAAATGTACATACAGATTCTCAGAAACTTGAGGTATATTTATTCACACAGCAAAGAGGTAGTCAGAAAAATTCATTGTAACTAAAGTTAAATTTTTAATAAAAAAATCTTATAATCCTTGTTTATTTTTGGCACCTGGGTCTTTTATTCCCATTCTTCTCATATGAAGATCAAACACTGATTATTATCAATGAGATGTGATTTCAGCTATTCCCCACCAATGTTAAGAAGCCACACCTAGCCAGGGTCTCCCAGTCCCACTCCTACCTGTAGATGAAAGACAAGATAACTAGCTGAGGTAAAGGATCACATACTGAGGCAGAGAACACAGCAAAACTATGTATGGTTCTCCCAGAACAAACAAAACCATTTTCCTGACCAATCTTCCAGGACTTAAGAAGTATACTCAAAAAATAATTCTATATCTCAGTTTAACCCCTAATAATAAACAATTTCATCATGATGTAAAATTCAAATTCAACTAACTTAAGAAACTATGCTTAACTATAAGAATGTTTTAAGTCTGAAAAGAACAATCTCAGAAAATGTTTTTTGGCACTAAAATCTGCGCATCCTTGGGCTGGATGTGGGTAGGGCAATTTGCCTTGCATGCAGCTGACTGGGGTTCAATTTCCAGCATCCCGTGAGCATCGCCAGGAGTAATTCCTGATGACAGAGCAAGAAATAAGTCCTGAGCACTGCCCCTGTGTGACCCAGAAAGCAAATAAATAAATAATAAAATAAAATTTGTCCATCCTTACAACACCCCCTCTCCCACCCCTGTCCCCAAAGTTCCAAATAAAAATTGAAAATGTTATTTTTCTCAGGTCTGCATCACCGTGGGGGCAATGAAGATAGTGTACTAATGAAATAGATTGTCAGCACAAACAGTACAGCCATACTCTTGCTCAGAAGCAATTTGTAATCATTATATTTCATATTTTTAAAAATTAGCTATAATCTTAAATGCTATTTTAAAATGCTTTCCTGTTATTACTGTTTAAATATTATCTAAAGCTACCCTGTTCCTTTCAGTAGCCGCTAATCTCACGTCACCATTTAAAATTCAATACAACTAAGGTTTTTATTCATCCATGCCAATCACTTTTCAGGGATTCAGTAGTTATAGATTAGAAGCTCCACACTCAAGAGCACAAGGAACATTTCTATCTTTGATCAAAAATAATGTTACTTACTAGGCAGCACTGATCTGGAGAAAGTGCAGCAGTGCTAAAGGTTACATTTTTTAAGCTCAATTATTAAAAGCTGTTAAACTGTATCTCTTGGCCACACATTAATACTGATCTTTGCTTACAGATGTGAAAGAATGGTATTAACCTTCTGGTATTTAGACAATTTAGGAAATATTGGTAGTTCCTCATCAGGCCCTAAACACAAACTCAAATTATTTTCATAACATGACTATAAAGCAACAAAATGAAGATTTGGCACGCATGATGAAAGTAATTTAGCAATCATATGATTAAAACAAACTTCTTCCTTCTGTTAATATCCCCCAAATCCTGAATTAATAAAAGCATGCATAATTACCACATAATTACCACTTAATTAATTACCACTTAAACTTAAGAATGGAGGAAAAATTCCTTCAGCTATTACTCTATTTTGCTTTGAAGTCTAAAAAAAAAATACTTAAGTACATGTTGAAAATCAGTAAATTAAAAACTGTCTTCCAAATAATACAGAATTGACCAATGAAATTCTGTATGTAATATTTTAACTATTTCCTATAAAACAAGGACAAAAAAGTTGTGGGGTTAAAACACAGTCATTCCTCAGTTGGATTAATATTGGACATATGTGTAGTCTGACTACTTTATTCAAATCAAGTTTACATTATTTTCAAATTTACTTTTGCTGAACACAAAGTAGAAAATGTACACTACTTCAAAATAACTTGTGCATGGGAGTCAGAAAGTGGGGAGCAGTAGAGGTAGCTATTTTTTAAAAGACAAAAACAAAATAACCAATCATAAAATGCACACAGCTGTATCTAAAAGAAAAATGCAAACACAACGTAACCATACTTTATTTGACTGCATCTTATTTAGACAGCTTGCACATTTCAAATCCCATTAAAATCTCTCTTTCCAAAAGGATACGGGACAATAGAAGAAAATTATGCAGCAATATCCAGTCAAACAGCAGTCCAATATTTTGAGATACACGTGATATTTTATAGATACTCAACTCATATCTGACGTCAATATAATTTATGGTTATGTTTTTACAAAAAACCTGAAAGCCCTGTAACATTATAGCACTCACTTTAGTGATGTCATGGTGCATTGAAAAGTAATTATGATGCACTACCAATTTGCTTTTATCTATGCTCTTGGAAAGTGATGAAATTCATGATTTTTTAGATACCATAATAAATATACACATCCAGACTTATACATGTCAGCCAATACCGTAACACAGGGCAAGGTAAAGTTAAAATGTGACAAACAAACTCCTTTACATAGATTTGTCAAGCAAATAGGGAGGGTAATTTGGGGAAGATAGACAGAAAATATCAAAACCAAATTTTAATAGTAATTACTTCTTTTTTTATTTGCTGGCTTAATATTAAAGAACTACTAGTTTCTGGTCTGATTTCTGACCTGTGGAGTAGTTTCATCCTAATATAAGGGAAATCATAATCAGCCCACACATCAAAAATGGTAGGATACCCGTTAGCTTCTTCAATACTAACATATATAGATAGCTTCATGGTAGCATATATAAATATGTTCAGCAGTATAAACTGCCAAACCAGTGTCAGTGGATAGTACAGTCAGTCTTAAAGAGACAGCACCCCATTAAAAGAAAGTTGCACCAGTTTTGCTCAGTTTTAGTCTAAGTGAACTATCAATTTTAAATGGAGTTCTTTTACAATTATATAAGTAAAATCCAATATCAAAATGTAAGTTAATATTCAATGCTTCTTCAACTAAAATGGAGATTTAATTTTGGTGCTGGGTTATAATGATACAGAGATGTGAAACTTTTAGCCTAAGTAAATATGTAGTCAATTGAAGACATAAGGTAGTTGTCAATAACTATACCAGTTTGTTGGCAATATGGCAACCATTTGACTTTTTAGTCACATAGTTAAGGCCATGTTTACAAACTTCCAGTCAATTCGGCAAAACCTGGTCAGTTCAGGGGGAAAAGGTCAATTAGTGATGGTTTCATGAACAATCTGCCAAAAACATAGTGGTTAAACCAGAAACCCAGCATGGTATCTACTTTAGAACTATTCCATTAGTAAAGCGAACAACTGTATAATCATCGATAATGATTACCTATGAACCAGCAAGTCAAATATAAGGGGATGAGATAAAATTTGATGATGTGGTTCAGATCCCCCCATCACTATGATTGGTATTCTCTCAAAATCCCAAAGCCCAAATGAAGTCTGACCAAAAATATTAAAAATAGTCAGCTGGAATGCTAGGTATTTGTGTGGTCATAATTTTAATGTAATCAGTATTCTGCATATTAAATTTTAAGAGCAGTAGAGAATGAAAAGATAAAGTTTTCTTTAAAAACAAGAGCCATAAATAATCCCACCAGTAGGAAGATTAGAGTTTTATCAAATCTGTGTATCTTTATTTGAAAAGCACTTGTCATGTGTTCACTTTCAAGACACTATACTGAGCAAGGAACAGCTTTCCTTTTTTTAAAAAAAGGCAACACACTTTCCTGAAAGGGGGCTTTTGCTTTTACCAACTGTTAATGGAGGTAGGGTTTTTAAAAATACAGTAATCATAATCATAAAATAAAAACCAAACCAAATCCTAGAAATAAAGCACATCCAAATTAAAGGGGAAAAAAAAGACGATAGATTTCTACAAAACATTTTTCACAGAGAATGAACTTTTTTTAAAATGAGTACCAAGGTTTTCCAGTTAGATAAATTATCCATCACAAGTTTCCTGACTTAACGCAAAGCAGTAACTTTAAATATGTTACATAGCACAGACTGGCCAAAACACAATGCAGCCTGGTGATGGCCATTAAGAAAACCCATGGAACTCATTCCAAAAAACAGCAAAAAAAAAAAAAAAAATACCCAAACAAACAGAAAACCAACTTCATTTTCCAAATTCCTTTTTGTTTTTCTGAGAACTCACCAAAGATTCGCAGTTTGCTCAAATAAGTGAAAGGAAGATAAAATCAGTTATAAATTGTTACAATGCACCTTGAAATTTATTTCCAAGACCAAGAACTAAAGTATATTAAGAAATGGAACCAGTGTGAATCCAATTGGGGGAAAAAAGTTCCAACTGCTTTGTGGAAGCTATCCTTCAAAGCTAGGCAATAATTTCAATTAAATAAAATCAATCATACCAATTTACATAAATTTTATATTCTTTTCAAAAAAATGTCACAAAAAAAAGTGCATCCAAAACCCAACAACTCCCAACTCCATCAACTTTTCCCATCCCCTTTGAGCCACCTGTCAAAGATTTTCCAAGTAGATTCAACGTATTATTGTAAGGAAAGAAAGGATTTATAAAGTAAACCACTGTCACTCACCTGGAAAAAGTATCCAAATTATAAAAATCTGAAATAATTTATTATCAAATTTAGAATTTAAATAAAAACACAAGTTTGCTTGCAAAGGCCTTAAAGAAAAGGATAGCATGCATTTTAAAAACTAGAGATGAAGACAAATATCTACACAGGCACTGGCAGACGCAATTTAATGGTTATCTTTACTCATTTGTAAGACACACCCAACCCTACATTACAGTTTTTCATTCACTAATCACTGAGGTACCAATATTCAAGAATGGAAATTTTAATATTGAAAAAATAAAACCTAAAATTGAAGCTTTTACCCCACCCCCTTTCAGAAAACTATGGCAGGTTCCATGTGAAATGTTAGTAGAGAATTTTACAATCTACATTGGCTTTTAAGGAACAAAAAACATGTTCCACTTACTGGTTCTGTGATAAAATGACCACTGTGTAAATAACATTGTCAGCAGACTTTGTAAATAAACAAACAAATCTTGGCTATCGACTGGCACATCCTGTTGGTACCAATAGAACTCTTGCTGTTTAAAACAATCTCTTTTAATTCAGAACAAATGTGCCATGCCAAAGTGCAACAAATATTGTGCGACACTCAATGAGACACTGACAAATAAGAGCTGCATGGAAATTACTAAATCCACCTGCAAAGCAATTCTGTACAAATTGCATTGCATGCAAAGGTTGACTCTGTGTAGTTGGAAAGATGTTCTTTGATGTCATTTTCTCAACGCAGCCACAATTTAAGTCGCAGTGCATCAACTCCATTTAAATAGTATCTGAATAGCCTCTTATCTCGAACAAACCCAAGATTTTCATAAAGTTTCAATGCAGACTTATTTGTTATTTCTGTTTCCAAAACAACCTTAAAAAAAAAAGAGAAAATTAAGTTTAATTTCTCTATATGAAGCTACTTTATCATTTCAATAATTTCACAAATCACTTACAAATGAACTGGACCAAATATTTTTAAAATACACACTTAAGGCTGGAGAGATAGCTCCAAGGGCTGTATCATTTGCTTTGCATGCAGGAGGTCTGGTTTTAATCCCTGGTACCACATGGATCCTTGAGCACTGCCAGGCATGACCCCCAACACAGAACTGGGAGCTACTCCCAGAAACACCAGGTCCAAACTCCCCTCACCAAAAGAGAAAGAAAACACACATTTAACTTTTAAAAACTGATAATGGCAGTAACAAATATTAAAGATGTATTGAAAGAAATATGAAAAATAGTCAAAGCTGTAATAGCAATTTTCTCCCAGGGCAAGAGAGGTGGGAAGGGTGCACCTTTAGCTTTTTTCTTGAATATCTGTGCTAGGAACTTAATCAGTAGCTTCACATATTCAAGGAGTAACTCCTGAGACACACCCCTAGCCATTTTTATCTTAATAGAGGTCATACCCATTAGTGCTCAGAGGGCCATGTGCTACCAGGGATTTAACTCAGGATCTCACACATGCTAGGCATATGCTCTACCATTTCTGCTATCTCTATAGCCCTTATTTTCTACTCTGAGTTTTATAATACTTAGAATCTTATGCAATTAAAGTATCTTACAAGTTTTTTACAAAAATGACACAAGAAAGTATTTCCCTGTAGAAAAAGGACAGAAAAGCATCACACAACATTTAAGAAAATAATCTACTTAAAACTGTCCAGGGTCTGGAGCAATAGCTCAGCAAATAAGACATTTGCCTTGCACACGACCGGCCCAGGTTCAATTCCTCCGCCCCTCTCAGAGAGTCCAGCAAGCTACCAAGAGTATCTCGTCCGGACAGCAGTGCCTGGGAAGCTACCTTTGGCATATTTGATATGCCAAAAACAGAAACAACAAATTGCACAATGGAGACGTTACTGGTGCCCTCTTGAGCAAATCGATGATCAACAGGATGACAGTGACAGTGATACAGTGAAAACTGTCCAGATAGTTCAATTTCAATTCCTATATTTTCATTAATTTGTCATACAGAATTCATCATGGCAACAACTATCATTGTCCAATCTAGCAATTTACAAACTACAACCCTTGGGCCAGCTTGTTTTTGTAAATAAAGCTTTACTGCAATACAGCAGTGTATTTATTTACATGAAGTGTATAGCAATAGTCAAGCAGTGCTTCAGGGACCTTTAGTCAGCAAATTCTAAAGTACAATCTGGTTCACTGCAGAGAAATTTTGCAGAGCAAAAGACACCAAGGATACCCCAACTTTAGTAAAAACCATTCCACCCCTAGAAAACCTGGTTAAAATAGACTGCAGAGTCCTACCACCTCCAGAATATCTAAGTTGGGTTGGATGCATCTCAGAATTTGAATTTTAACAAACTACCAGGTCAAGGGACTACAATCTGAGAACCACTCTCTATTAAGAGTACTTATACTTGGGCCAGAAAGATAGTTCAAAGACGAATGCTTTGAAGGGGGAAGGCCCGGCTTAGTTTTGCAGTTACTAATTTTCTTTCTGGTATGGGGTTGGTTTGAGTCACACCCAAGTAATGCTCAGGACTTACTCCTGGCTCTGAACTCACCCCTGCAGTGCTATGTGACCCTTGAGCAGAAAGCCAGGCGAAGCCCTTAAGCAAGCTGTTGCTCAAAGATTCCCACCAAAAAATAAAGAATATCAATATATAACATAGTGTTTCCCAAAGCAGATGACATCATCCCTCATGGGGGTGCACTGGACCAATCTAGAGGGTAGTAGCCTCAGGAGCAGCTAGAGGATGCTTTCTTTTCAAAGATAGTATATTTCCAGAGGACACTAATTCTTTTTTCTTAAAAGAAAGAAAAGATGGGCTAATGAATTTAGGAATATACAGTATTAACTTTAAAAGAAAGAAATAAAGATGGGCTAATAAATTTAGGAATATACTGTATTAACTCCTATCTGGGTCTTTTTTTATATTACTTTAATAATGTCCCTAAGAATAAAGAACTGGTACTTCTGAACATTATGTGATTTTCTTCATTTGTCCCTCCCAACAAAATATTCTCTATCCCATTCTCCCAAATTATATATACATATATATATATATGTATATATATATATATATATATATACACACACACACACCTCTACTTACTTTTTCTATTGATTTTTAAGATACTTCATTGAGAATTATCAACATAATGAGCCACAGTTTCTGTTGGACAATCACAACTTTTGGATGTTTAGTAGGGGGGTAAATGGAGCAGTCAAAGTACAGTTAAAGACAAAAGGAATGTGTATGCCTGTCTCTTCCCATTTTATTGCAAGCTATCAATAACTATGAATTCAAGCAGTAGATGCAAATGAGAAAACTATACCTCAACTTAATGCACTCAAAAAATTCACCAACTCCTCCACAATTCGATAAGTATCAGTAACAAGATCTCCATCTTACCAATGTATCAAATGTAAAATCCTGGAGTCATCTTCGAGCCTCTTTCCTCTCTACCTCTTTATATACATCTAAACACTGAGCATTTTAATTCTATTAATTATCACATTGGTCCTCTTTTTTTTCTATCCCAAGTGATATAGGCTTTCACTGTACAGAATCTCCTACTCTGGAAGGTAATTCATTCTAAGCAAAGTGATACCATTTATTGATTTCTTTTTATCCATAAGATAAACTCTACAGTCTAAAAACCTAGAGGGCCTATCGCTGTAAGACGCCAAGTGACCTTATTGGCTTTGCTTTAGGTCTCCCTCCTTGTTTTCCTAAATCAACACTAAACTTTGCTTTCAGGAATCCACCATCATCTTTCCCATCTCAGACCTTTTATATATGCTGCTGTCTCTGCCTGAGAGAATATTCATTCTGTCTTTAGTGTCAATTTCTGAATAAGTGAAATATTCAGTGTCAATTTCTGAATATGTAAAATATTCCTTTCTTTTTACACTCTTCACTGGTCCTTATTCAAGTGCACTATCAATCAATAATTAGATGAGTATGTCATCTCTCCAAGCTGATAAGAGCAACAAAAGCAGGAACCAAAGGAACCCACTTATTTCAGAGGTGTTCCTTCTGCACTTAACACACTGTAGAAATTTTCAATACTCGTTAATTACATGTATTCTTGTATTATTGCATTTTTCTCTATTACATAACAACTATCATGCTTTTAAATGACCATCATAGTTGAAAACAATACCTTAGGACAATTATTTATGTAAATAACTCACAACAGCAAGTCACATACTTTATCTGAACTTCTGAAAGACCTAAAATCAGGGCTAGCAAGATAGCTCATGGGGCTAAGCACATGGTTTTAATACAGGAGGCCCAGGTTTGATACCTGGCACTGCCTAATTACCTGAGCATTTCAGGAAGAATTCATAAAAACTTACTCAACAAGTAATGGCCAGGGGGAAAAATTTTTCTCGGACACCTGCTCAGGCTGAAACAACAGTGGAACCCGGGAGGGAGGGGTCAGCCCAGTGACCACCCAGAGACCTGGAAGCTCCCACACTAAAACTGCCACCGTGCCTCCAGCTGGACTCCATTGTTTCAAGAAAGAGCCTCACCCAGAAACTAACCTGCTGAAAATTTGGATATTCGGGTCTTTGTGACTGAAATCTCCAGTGAGAACTGGCTACTGCCCGCCACTTCCCTGTATTTCCAGAAACCCTGGCAGTCACGCTCACACCTCCCAAACCATTGCCCAGCTAAAATTTTAACTCCAACTGTATCACCCAGTTAAAAATTCTGGACTTCTGGAGAATGCACAATGTCTCCAAACTCTACAACACCCAGTTAGTAGCACTCCAGATTGGATGGAATGTGACATAGAAGACAACTAATCTCGACTAACAAAATAGCAACACAGAAGACTTAACCTGGAACATCTCATACAAGGACTTAAGGTCTCCATGGTGAGATACATTCATTTACACTAATTTTCTTATAAGAAAAATTTTTTGATCAATTCGTTAGCAATTTATGATAACAAGCATATATTTTATATAAATATAAATTATTGTAGGCCTGTTATGAAGGCAGGCTTGAGGAATGATTGGGAAAATTGGAGACAATGGTGGAGAGGAGGGACTGGTATTGGAATACTGAATGCCTATAACAAATCATCATGAACAAGTTTGCAAACCACAATGTTTATATAAAATGTAAGGCCAACAATTTACATAAGTAGGCCTTACCAATTTCATGTAAACTCCAAAATATATCAGCACATATTTTCTTTAAAAGTTTTATTAATGAGGGGCTGGAGTGATAGCACAGTGGGTAGGGCATTTGCCTTGAAGTGGCCAACCCGGGTTTGAATCCCAGCATTCCATATGGTCCCCTGAGCACCGCCAGGGGTGGTTCCTGAGTGCACAGCCAGGAGTAATCCCTGTGCATCGCCAGGTGCGACCCAAGAAGAAAAAAAAAAAAGTTTTATTAATGAGGGGCTGGAGCAATAGCACAGTGGGTAAGGCGTTTGCCTTGCACATGGCCAAACCAGGTTCGATTCCTAGCATCCCATATGGTCCCCTGAGCACCATCAAGAGTAATTTCTGAGTGCAAGGCCAGGAGGTAACCCTTGTGCATTGCTGGGTGTGACTCAAAAAGCAAAAAAAAAATTTGTTAATGACAGGTAAAGCATAATTACTACTATAATGAGATCCAAATATTAAATAAAATTTAATGCAATACATCTTAGTTTCCAGAGTTGATAACTTATGGAAATGAGAAGCATTTTATTATATTGTACTAAAGGGTTTTGTTTTCCTTGTTTACACAGGTTAAAATCCTACAGCAATCACTAATTGGCTCTGATTTATTTTATGATCATTTTATTTACTATTTCTTAAAGTTTTGTTGGAACAAATAATATAAAGTAAATTTGTTATGTGCGTAAGGGAGCAGGATGGGGATGAGAGGGAAAATGGGGACATTGGTGGAAAGGTCACACTGGTGGTGCTGGAACACTAAATGCCTGAAACAACTGTATAATAAACAACTTTGAATATCAGTGTTTTTAATAACAATAAAATTTTTTAAAAAAGTAATAGCCAGCACCTATTTATAACTGACATGTTGTGTCAAAACAACTAATATGAAAAGCAGTAACAGGACCATATGGGACTTGGAACTGATTTAATTTATCTGGGAGGAGGGGAATAGTTGTGCCACTTTCATCAGTGCCCACAGGCGATTCCTAGCTCTATGCTTGGGAGCCCAAGCAGTGCTGGGGATCAAACTAGGGACATCAAGATGCAAGACAAACATCTTAACCCCTGTGCTACAACCCCATCAGAACTGATTGTAAAATAAATGAAAAGGAGGCATTGGAGTGTAGTACAGCCCATAAAGCCTTGACTTGCATACAAGTTGGCCCTGGTTTAACCCCTGATACCTCATATGGTCACTACCCAGCCAGAAGTGAGCTTTAAATGCAGTCAGGAGTAAGCCCTAAGCACAACTGTATGTGATCCCCTCCCCCAGGCAAAAAAAAAAAAAAAAAAACCCAAAGAAATAAAAAGGAGGAGAATTTTAAAAATATTTATTGAAAGCATACTTACTATGTGCTATATAAGACTTTTTTACATACATTTGTTACTTTCACAGTAACCCTAAAAAACAAATACTTAGATTAACTCCAACTTATAAATGAAGACACTCAAGGCCTCCAATAGAGCAAGAATAGTAGAATAGTAGAGCAAGGGCAGACCAGAATCTAAATCTGAACAAAAATATGAACAAGAATCTGAACAAGAATCCTCCATCCTGCACTTCCCTCATTGTTTCTCAGAGTAAAATTAAGCAGCAAATGGAAGATATAACCTACTGAAGAAACAGTGAAGCAGCTCTAAGTCCACATTCATCAATACTTTGCAATAAAAAATATTCAAAAGCTTCTGAGGCTAATACACCTGTATTTACACCTTCAAAGACACCAACTTGAAGTATCATAAAAAGCTGAAGAAAAAAGCCATACGAAAGCTAGCCTTAGTTAAAAATTGTCTCAGTACACTCACATTTTCTAAACAGAGAGATAATGTGTTACTAGATTCAACAGAAAATGTGACTTTTCAGAGCCGGAGAGATAATAAAGGAGTAAGGTGCTTGCCTTGCAGGTTGCTGACCCCAAGTCAATCCCTGGCATTGCATATAGTCTCTCGTGAGCCCTGTCAAAAGTGATTTCTAAGCACTGCGGGGTATGACATAACCCCCCAACACCCCCCCAAAAAAGGAAAAGTAACTTTTTTCAATAATACTAAAAATTTCATAAAACAGATTCTAAATTTATAAGGAAAACGCACTATAAAACTACATCATGTGAGTATAACATAGGAATTGGAAGGAAAATGAGGTTATTCTGATCCTAAACAAACTTGGCAAAGCTGAAATATATTTCAGGTGGGGGAACGGGATGGGTTACAGTGAACTTCCATTGATCCTCTCAGCAACAAATTATTCTCAGGATAAGCCAAACTCTATTACAGTTCTAATTTTTTTTTTTTTATGATCAGAAGGTCCCTGGAAGGAGTCAGGTTTGTTCACTGCTAGAACCTAAGCAATTAGCTCTTTGTCTGATACCTCACAGGCCCTTTCCTGATGTGCTAAATGAAAGTTCTACTGCTCTTTAAAAAACAATCAAAATTATCAAACATTGTAAAAAGTTCAATTACCTATAAACATATAACTACAATAAGCGGCAAAAGTCACTGGGATACAGAACCCAAAGTTCTCATATTAAGCCAAACTATTCAACTCAAAATTCTTTGAGCCAAATTACTAAACCCAAAAATCTTACACACTGACTGACACTGCTGCTGCACTTGGTTTTTCACCATTTGAAGGCTTCATTAATAATGTTCCACATAGTCAGATGGTGTCAAACTGAAATGCAACATAAAATTTTGGCAACAATACCATTTCTGTTGGTACAATCTGTCAGAATGCCATCCAAGTGTACACCCTTTTCATGGGACATCCATCCAAGTGTGAGCCAGCGATGGTACATACCGGCATCAATATGTTAAGGAACTCCATTTCACTCTGCTTTACTTATAAGCCCGGTCTCATATCCAAAATGTTTTCAGTTAAAGTAAAATTACTAAACCTCCAATTATTAGAGGACTAGTCATCTTGTTCCCCAGAAAAAGTATGTTATTCTGGGTTTGATCCCCTGCACCCCTAGGGTCACCGAAGCCCACCAGGTGAGATTCCCTGAGTACAGAGTGAGGAGTATACCCTGAGAACAGTTGGACTGGTCCAAAAACACAAAAGCAAAACAAAACAGAAAATGTACGTTATGTGGGTAACATATACCAAATGGTTTTATTACTACTTATTTCTTCTAAATTAGGCCACTGTTGGTGGGAATATAAACTGACAGAACCATTCACTTGTATCACTTGTCATCCCGTTGATCTTTGATTTGCTTGAGCAGGCACCAGTAATGTCTCCATTCGTCCCTGTCATGTGCTAGGGTAGCCCGATGGTGAATACAAGTTTATAGATAGAATCATTATATATTAAAAAAAAAAACTGGAGGTTCAAAAAAACCCTAAAAATAGAACTCTCAAATGATCTTGCAATCCACTTCTGGGTATGAATCTAAAGAACTGAGAAAAGGGTCTCAACAGTTACCTATACTCTCATGTTCTCTAAGCATAATTATAATTGTCAAAATATGTAAACCACTTAAACATCTATCAACAAATGAGAGGGTTAAGAACATGTGATATGTATACTGAATGGAATGTCAATCTTATTCAACAAATTATATGATCTCACTGATACATTGGAAGTAAAATAATCTCATTCACATAAGAGTAGAATGGTGGCTATCAGGAGTTGGAGGAAGAGGAAAAGGGAAGAAGGTTAACTAAAGACATTTTCAAGTTACAGACTGCACTTTTAAATTCCATTAAGAAATTCTGATTCTTTTGTATGAGTGAAATTCAAACACAAAAGTTCATAGTTTAACTGTACATCACAGTGATTCTCTAATAAAAAATTTAAAATAAAATAAATTTTGATTCTAGTATATTCTCTTTAGTTCTGACTATAACATTGGCTGGCATTACTTAAATCTAAATTTTTATTTTTTATTTAAATTTCCAGAGTTGAAAAGTTCAAGAATACCTAGAATTCTAAAAGTAAAGCACTATTTGGGCTGAAGAGAAAGCTCAACAGGCCAAATGCATGCTTTGCAGTGGAAAGCCTTAGTTCAATTCTAGGCACCACGTGGTCCTCCTCAGCATCACTGAAAGTGGAAAGTGACCCTCAAGTACAGAGGCAGGAGTCCCTGAGCACCATCTGGTGTGCCCCCCCCCCAAAAAAAAAAAAAACCCAAAAACACTGTTCATCATAGTGATGATCAATAACCTATTCCATTATAAAAGTAAATAGCTATCAGGTCACTGTCACTGTCATCCTGTTGCTCATCGACTTGTTTGAGCGGGCACGAGTAACGTCTCTCATTGAGAGATTTATTGTTACTGTTTTTGGCATATCCAATACGCACGGGTGGCTTGCCAGGCTCTGCTGTGTGGGCTCCATACTCTCGGTAGCTTGCCGGGCTCTCCGAGAGGGGTGGAGGAATCGAACACGAGTTGGCCGCGTGAAAGGCGAAAGCCCAACCGCTGTGCTTATAGCTCCAGCCCAGCTATCAGGTAGATTCATTATTTTAGGTACACAAATTCTACTTGAAAAATCACATTTTAGAAGTCATTCATGTTATTCATCACTAATCATCAGGGAGATGCAGATCAAAACAACTATGAGATATCACCTCACACCACAGAGACTGGTTCACATCCAAAAGAACAAAAGCAACCGGTGTTGGCGTGGATGTGGGGAGAAAGGAACCCTCCTACACTGCTGGTGGGAATGCCGACTGGTTCAGCCCTTTTGGAAAACAATATGGTCGCTTCTCAAGAAATTAGAAATCAAGCTCCCATTTGACCCACCAATACCACTTTTGGGAATATATCCCGGAGAGGCAAAAAAGTACAGTCAAAATGACATCTGCACCTGTATGTTCATTGCAGCACTGTTTACAATAGCCAGAATTTGGAAAAAACCCGAATGCCCAAGAACAGATGACTGGCTAAAGAAACTTTGGTACATCTACACAATGGAATACTATGCAGCTGTCAGAAATGATGAAGTCATGAACTTTGCATATAAGTGGATCAACATGGAAAGTATCATGCTAAGTGAAATGAGTCAGAAAGAGACAGACACAAAAAAATTCGCACTCATTTGCGGAATATAAAATAGAATAGTAGCAATTAGTACCAGGAGGCCTGCTCCATGGCTTGGAAGCTGACCTCACATGCTGGAGGAGAGGGCAGCTCAGACAGAAAAGGGACACCAACAAAAGTGCAGTGGAGGATCCACTCAGGATAGGAGAGGCGGGTTGAAAGCAGACTATAGATTGAACAGGATAGCTACCCAGTGTCTCCATTCAAACTATAACACCCAAAAGGAGAGAGAGAACACTAAGGAATTCCCTGTCATGGGGGCAGGGTCGTGGGGGGGGGGCCCCCGGATAGCAAGGGTAGGTGGGGGAGGGAGGGACCCTGGGGCCATCGATGGAGGAGAATGGGCACTGGTTGAGGGATGGGTACTCGAGTATTGTATGACTGTAACACAGGCACGAAACTCTGTAACTGCACTCTCATGGTGACGCAATAAAAAAAAAAATTAAAAAAAATAATAAAGTTTTTTTTAAAAAGTCATTCATGTTATCAGTGTATTATTCTTACTAGTTAAAATAAAGAACTCTTGTCCTAGTAAACAGTACACATTTGGCAGTCAACATACAAGGTGCATAACCAAATTAAAACCAGATGAACAGTTGCTTATTCAAAGAGCAGCAACTCTAGTTCTTTCTTTTTGATGCTATATATAGCTTCTCAGTTGACTCCAATACATTTTATATATGTCTAATATAAAAAGCTAGAAAAGTCATAATAAAGCAAAAACAAAACTTATTATGGCTAAGGTTATGGCTCTATCTATGATGGCACGTATTCCTGAGAGGCGAGTGAGGTAGGCAGGGGGAGGAGGGGCACTTCCAGTGATACAATACCCTTCTGTGGAGCCTAAGTGGTTCTTTTTGGGCCCAGTGACGTGGTGCTGCTCAAGGCCACCAGTCACCCTGGTAGCACAGGGATAGGGGTGAAAGAGGCCATGCAGTACTGAAAATTGAATTTGCAGCCCTGAGCATGCAGGGCATGCTCCCAGAACTTTGAGCTATCTCCCCAACTCCAGTTTTTAAAAATCAAGCAAGTGTTCTCAAATTCATAGAGCTGGATATGAGGGCAATCTGACTACAACATCTGTGACCCCATTGATCACCAGGGTTGATTCAGCTGATCTGACTGGCTAGACGGGTGCCTCCTTCCTCCTACACCGCACCATGTTTATGTGCGTCCCTCCCAAAGCTGCATGATCAGTCGAAGAGGACAGCTTTCCCTGAAGAGAGATGGACCAGTCTTAGGTCTTCAGTAGAGGGTATACGAGTGGCTACGCCCCTGCTAGAACCTCCAAACAAGCTCTCAAATCCACAGAGCTAATAAAATTGCAAAATCTTCTGTTTAAAACCATACAAGACAAACCAGTTCATAGAACTATCCTCATTGCAGTCAAGATTGAATAATATTTACTGTCATATTTACTGTCTCAGAATAAAACTAAAAAAGTTAAGTCAGAATAGAAATACAGACTGGAGAGATAGTATGTGGTTAAGGCTCTTGGCTTGCACACAATCAACCCCAATCCAATTTCCAGAACTGTCTATGGTCCCCCAAGCACCTCCAAGTGTGATTCCAAGAATAGAGCCAGGAATAAGCCATGAGCACTTCCAAGGTGTGGCTTCCATATCAAAACCAAACAGAAACAGAAATACTCTTTTTATGGTGAGTCTAAAATTTTTATAAAATGCATTATTTAGGATTTAACCTGACACCCAAAGAACATAACCAAATCTGTATCACTCCTCAAACTTCAAAGGAAAAGGCAAAACCACTTCAAACATTTGCTCACTTGGGGGCTGGAGTGATAGCACAGCAGGTAGGGCTTTCACCTTGCACTCGGCCAACCCAGGTTCGATTCCAGCATCCCATATGGTCACCCGAGCACCGCCAGGAGTAATTCCTGAGAGCAGAGCCAGGAGTAACCCCTGAGCATTGCCGGGTGTGACCCCAAAAGCAAATATATATATATATATATATATATATATATATATATATATATACTTAAAAAAAAATTAGTAAACTGGGGGCTGGAGATAATACAATAGTGGGTAAGGCACTTGCTTTACATATCTGGGTTCAATCCCCGTCACTCCATATGGTCCCACAAGTCCTGCCAGGATTGATCCCTGACCACAGAACCAGGAGTAAATTTTGAGCACAGACGGGTGTGGCCTGAAAACAAATACAACCAAAAAACTCCAAAAAAAAAATCACTGTATCACTGTCACTGTCATCCGGTTGCTCATTGATTTGCTCGAGCGGGCGCCAGTAACGTGTCCACTGTGAGACTTATTGTTACTGTTTTTGTCATACTGAATATGCCAGGCTCTGCTGTGCGGGCAGGATACTCTCAGTAGCTTGCCAGGCTCTCCAAGAGGGGCGGAGGAATCGAACCCGGGTCGGCTGCATGCAAGGCAAACACCCTACCCACTGTGCTATCGCTCCAGCCCTCAAGAAAAAAATAATAAACAAATTGTTAAGGTCTGTTCAGAAAAAAATTATCTAATTTCAAGTATTTTGAGAACTCCAAGACATATGTGCTCTCCAATAATTGTTGTCACTTGCACTACTATTAAAATACTAGTATATTACATTAAAGTGATCTGTGCTTCCATAGTTTCTTTCAACATAGTAAATCTTTACACTTCCAACTATTATCATCTATAAAAACACACCATGTATAAAGCACAGCAGTGAAGGATATTAAGAAACTATACCTGCGATCAGATCTTAGAAACTTGCTAAAAATGCTTTATGGGGAAGATAAATGTAGCTCTACATTTAAAAAGTAACTGCTCAGATCAAAATGGAGTAAAGACCTCAATATCAGGCCTGAATCTATAAGCTACACAGAGAAAAAATGTAGACAGAACCCTCCAAGATACTGAAGTTAAAACACCACTGACCAAGCATGTGGAAACCAAGATAAATAAATGGGATGACATTAAATTAAGAAGTTTTTGTACCTCAAAAGAAATGGTAACTAGGATACAAAGAGATCCTACAGAATGGGAATATCAAAGATTATAAGGCAGTGGTAGAACTTTACACCAAAAAAAAAAAAAAATACACCCAATCCCATCAAAAAATGGGGAGAAGAAATGAACAGAAACTTCCTTAAAGAAAAAATATAAATGGCCAAAAGGCACATGAAATAATGGTCTACACCACTAATCATCAGGGAGACGCAAATCAAAATAACAATGAGATACCATCTCACGCTACATAGACTGGCACAGATCAAAAAGAACAAGAACAACCAGTACAGGCTTAGATGTGGAGAGAAAGGGGCTCTCATTCACTGGTGGTGGAAATGCCGACTTGTCCAACCTTTTTGGGAAAACAATATGGACATTCCTCAAAAAACTGGAAGTTAAGCTTCCATGCACCCCAGTAGTATCACTCCAAGGAATATACCTTAGGGACCCAAAACACATGCAGAAAAGCTATCTGCACTATTATGTTTATTGCAGCAGTATTCACTGTTGCCAGATCTGGAAACAACTCAGTACCCAAAAACAGGAGTCAATAAAGAAACCAAGGTACATCTACAGAATGAAATGATATGTAACTGCTAGGAAAAAATGAAATCATGAACTTTTCTTACAAATGGACATGGAGATTATCATGCTAAGTGAAATGAGTCAGAGAGAGAAGGAGAGGTACAGAATGATTGCACTCAACTGCAGAATATTAAAAACAAAAGTATGCGACTAATATCCAAAGACAGTAGGAATGAAGGTGAGGAGGACTGGTTCATGGTTGGAAGCTTACTACAAGTGGAGGGATGTGATGAAGGGAAGTTAGGAAAGTTAGGACAGAGAAGGGACCGCTGTGACAATAACAGGTGGAAATGATCACTCTGGACAAGAATTGAGTACTGAAAGAAGGTAAAGTGATATACATGATAACCTTTCAGGACCTATTAGAGCAAACTATAATGTCTAAGAGAAGGGAGTAAGAGAAAAGAAAAGTGTCTGCCATAGAGGCAGGCTGGGGCAAGAGAGGCTGAGGGAGAAACACTGGGGACATTGGTAGTAGGAAATGTACATGGGTGAAAAGAGGGGTGTTGAAACACTGTATGACTGAAACCCAATTATGAACAACTTTGCAACTGTGTACCTCACAGTGATCTAATTTAAAAAATAAATATGTACATTCATCAAAAAGTCACTGCCTTTCTCTGCCAGCCTTATTATTTTATGAGAGACTTTTCAAAGTATGAAAAACCCTTTATCTGACAGTTGTCAGGTTTTGGACTTGGGATTTTTTGGTTTTTTGGGGGGTTTTTTGGCTTTATTTGAGTCATACTGAGCGATGCTCAGGGGTTACTCCTGACTCTGCACTCAGGAATTACTCCTAGCAGTGCTTAGAAAACAATATGAGTGCTGGGGATCGAACCCTGGTCAGATGCAAGACAAATGCCCTACCCTCTGTACTCTCGCTCCAGCCCCAAGTTATCAGTTTTTAAAAGGCTTATTTACAGAGAAATTAAGGCTAACTTACTTTAAGGTAAATAAGTTTGTAATGAGAGCAACCTTAAATGATTTACCAGTGTAAATCCAGTGAATACCAGCTATAAATTAAAAATATTTAAGATCTCCCTTCAATTTAGGCAGAGAATAAAGTTTTAGCCTCCATTTTCATAAAAATTTGTTCTAGGTCAAAATTCACGTGTTTTGAAATGGAATTTAATTTTCACCATGTTACATTTATGCAATAATAGTCTGCAATGAAATCTGCAGTATAATTATTATGGAATATTTATTATGGAATACCCTGTGGAATACTGCCCGCAACGAATGCTCTTGAGAGTGACTTACCTCATCACAGTCTCCTTCAACCATGGCATATATAGCTTTCTTAACCAAGTTAGTACCTAGAATATAGATCTGAGTATTAATAAAGGAAAAATGTAGTTAACTTTTTTAAGTACCTAAGATATAATATCTGTAACAGAAATGTCAAATACTGGGTTCTACCTTGAGGCAGGCATTCAAATTTTCTCAAAATAATAAAAAGAAAAGGGGGCTAGAGTGATAGTACTGTGGATAGTGTGTCTTGTACACAGCTGATCCACGACCTGGCATCCCATATGTTCTCCAAGCCTGCCAGGAGTGATACCTGAGCACACAACCAGGAGTAGCCCTGAGCACTACCAGACATGACCCAAAAACAAACAAAAAACTAGACTTAAGTCAAGAGGCCAGGAGAGCCTACACACACAGCAACACACATTTCCTTGTAAAAGAACAATCTTCTAAAATATTCATTTGCATTCTGTTTGGGGTAGGAAGAAAGGAAAAAAAGAAAAAAAAGATATAGTGTGGCCAAAACAACCTATGTTATTCTTGAGTTGGCCATTACAAACTGCATAATCCTTAAGTCAAACTTGCCAAAGATCACATCATAAATGCTGTAATCACAATCTTACAGTGAGCCTGGACACTGAGGCTGGCACTTCCTAATGTGGTATGTCTACAAATGTCTAACAAAAAACACTCATTTAAAGGGAAAACAATCCCCAAATCTGACTTTAAGAAATACAAATTTTATAAATCTCTTAAGTTTCAAGCCATGCACAAGAGCAAGCACAAGTTACAAATAATATCCGAGGCCAGGATGCACAAGCCACTGTGTTCAGCTCTTTCTAACAAAGCAAAGGACAAACCTGTACTTCATAACAAACCTGATTCATTATTATCTTAGTGACAACCATAATGCCATATTGGCTAAATCTAATCTATTAAGTAAACCTCATTCAAATAATTTCTCATGACATCTAAGATTTAAGGCTTAATCAATTTAAGACTGTGAAATAAATTAAATAACACTCATAGTTTACAAAAATTATAGTAGCAAAAATGCTAGTAATTAGGTACCGGTATAGGCATTGATTCTTTCATGATACTGGCTTCAGTACATTCAAGAATTAGACATGCTCAGACAAGTACTTGTCTACCTGATCCTCCATCTTGAACAAAGAGCCATAGGTCCTAGACACTGTGGCGGTGGTTAACCAGGTTTACATCAGACACCTAGGGAAGCATCAGCCCAACATTCAACAAGACAAACAAGAATCTCTGGGACGGGGTTTAGCATTAGTCTCTAAGCTACCCAGATGATTTTAATGACCATTAAAAACCATGAGTAAAAGATTAACTAAGATCCAAGAAAAGGTGGATCCAAGAAAGAGACCAGTTTGGTAATAGTAAGAATCAATTTTCTTTTCACCTGCTGGTCTCTAAATTGCTAATATTTGCTAACTAGCAGTAATGTTAAAATTTCTCCATAATTTTGCCTTGATTAAAATTTATTTAACTACAATACAATCACTTAAGGGTTATGATCAAATGACTAATACTATTTTTAAAACTATAGTATAGGTAAGTATTATACAAACATTTTGAATGTCATATAAAAAGCTATCATGTGCTATTTATCAGAAAGTAGCTAACAGGTAAACTCAATCAAAAAATGAAGCAATTCATTTTTAAAACATTTTGAAATATTTTTAATAAAATTTTTCCATTAACTTCATGCTCATTTCTACATATTTACATTTTTGCTTCAAAATACAAGAAAAAAAAAGAAAGAAAATAACTTCTGCACTCTTTAGTGACAACGTTTTTCTTACCAATGCCATTTCTCCTGTATTTGGAATCCACGGCTAACATGGCTATATAACCTCTGCGGAACATCTTTTTGTGCATATCCAACTTGCAAACGATGGCACCTACACATTCCTCCCCTACCATGGCCTTAAAAATAAACAAACAGTTATAAAGAATAAATATACTATCATCAAGTACTGCAAAATTACCCAGGTAACAGCAGCCAATCATTGGTAAGCTTTTTTATTTTTCCCATGCCAGGGTTAAAACCCAGGGCCTAACACATCCCTGGCCACTGGTCAGCACTTCTGAATGAAGAAGTAATGAAAACTCTATCAAGAGACCCCAGATCTCTTTTCATATGTTTTAGATTTAAAATCTTTCAATGTTTAACATGAGTTTAGATTTCTTATGATAATTATCAAAGCACCTGAGAAAAGGCAAATCTTCTGTAAGGTAAACAGTGCTTTATAAGAGATACTTAAAATTACAAGTTTGCAATACAGCTCTACACATTTAAGACTTGGGAAGAAGAAATACATGAAAAATAATTTACATCTATCCTTTAGAATATTAGAATAGTGTGAAACTTGTTTATCAGCAGACTACAACCAACTGAAATTTATGCATCTTAATTATAAAAAAGCTTTATATGTAAAGACATATATCTGACATATACATATGAGTGTGTGCGCGCGCGCGTGTGTGTGTGTGTCTGTGTATGAAAGATAGATATAATACTTACACCTAAATTTTTTATGGGGATATGGGGGCAGGACAGAAAGCTCAAAGAGCTAAGTACATGCTTTGAATGAGGGAGGCCTGAGTTGGATCCCCAGCACAGAAACAGGAATAGCCACAAAAGCACCAACATGTGGATCAAAATACAGTAATGGAGGATTTTTACTGAAAGTCTATAAACACTAAAGTGTGGGCTCATTTTTAGGACTCTTATCCATGTAAGGCACGTTATTAAAGCTCTGAACCTATTCAAATCTCAAATATCAGAGCTTTACAGTAAAGCAAATTTCAATATGATTGTACAAAATTCTCTTAAAAAAAATGCATGGCTTTTCATAATGTTAAAGATCATACATTAAATAAATGCTAATCATTCATTTAAGCTTTCCAGTATCACTGTTAAAATCCTATCACTCTAAAAAATTCCATAATGGTATTCTGGAAGTATAAAAAAGACAATAGTACCAACTGGTTAAAAATATGTCAGCAAGAAATATCTGTTTACTATAAAAAGTCCTCTTTTAAAAAAATAAATATACTAAATTTTCTCTTAATAAAAAAAACTTTTCAGAAAACACTGTAACAACGAAACAACAGAAATAAGTTAAAAATAAGCAAAAGTTCAATTTGTATTTAATACCTATTTTTAACTTAAACTTATTGGAACTGTTAGTCATTCCATTAACTGACTGAATATTCTTTTGTAAACTGTATGGAAATCTTCTAGGCAAGTTAATACTTTTCACATGAACCTGAACCAGACCAGAAAAACTTTAGAGAGACTTTAAGTTCAAAAATCCAGTCATTTTCCTACTGTTTTTGTTCCCAATAAATCAGTATGTTCCCTTCAAAATTCCTTTGAAAATTAAAAACCTTTCTGTATTACAAACTGAAATATACATTTAAAAGTTACCTGAGCAACTCTTAGTAGCATTATGTGATTTGAAAGTAGCTCACTTCAAGTGCACATGTGTATATACAGCGCACATCAAATGTTACATTTAAAAATTACATAGTCTGATTACAAAAGCTAGGGAAGTAGACATCTATATAAATCAACCATATGAAACAACTAAGTGCTGTATTTCAATTAACAAACCAACTAAAATCACTAGGCAAAATATAGCTATGTAACTTTCAAAACTCAACAGACATTCCAAAAAATCTTCCTATCCCTTGGCCAGGAGAGTAATAAATACTTTATTAGTTCACTTTGAACAATATTGACCTTGTCAAGCAAAAATAAGTCAAATATGTGATAACAGTTAATAGGATTGTGGTAGTGAAGAAAGCCAAAGCTGTATTTTTTCCTTATGGGTTGCTCTTGAGTTGATATTTAGAAGAACCACTAAATTCCCTCTTTTCCCTAATGAAAGCTTCTGTACACACATTTCAAACTCAAGTTTGTAATGTGTGTACGTGTTTTTTTTCCTCCAAAGATGAAAAGCAAAAAAGTTCTAGCAAAATTAAGACTTTACAAGTCTTAATACTTGTAAGACTTTACAAGACTAATAGTTGTCAGTCAATATATTTGAAAAATAAAAACTGTGAAATAGAGATCCTACAATTCCAGAACACTACAAATAGGAAGCTAGAGGAAGCCAGAAAGTTAAATTTAGAATAAACGGAAATACTATAGTTCATTGTTGGTAGTTGGTCTAAGAACTTCAAAAAGCCACCAATAACTGAAAATACCTTCAAAAAGGCATCAACAACTCCCAAACTCAAGAGGTAATGAATCATAAAGCACTGACAGTGCCTCCCATTCCTGCAGTACTCTACGTTCACAGGTTCCAATGAAAAGGAAAGAATCCTAAATTTGATCAAGAATTGATAATCTTTTAAGGCTCAACCTCATTATGTATTTCATTTGATCCATTAGAGATTCTGCAAGGGAATAAGAACATTGTGGATGTTTCGAAACTTTCTGGAGATTATTATTTGTAAGAACCACAACTTGGTGACACAGTGATCTTTGCTAAACGGTTCAAGGATTTGTCAGTTTTTTTAGGTTCTTAATTATTAGCAAGAAAACGGATTTTACCAGGAAAATGGGATTCTGGTTTTACCTGTCAGTCACAAAAAATCTGGGGATTTAGACCTAAGTATTACTCTGGTCCTTAATTTTCATCAAAGTTTAGGTAATTATCTTTAGAATTCTTTGGTATGGTTTAAAATAAACATGTAAACATATTTGTTTTAAATTTCTTCTTTAAAAAAACTATTTAATAAATTACTGACAATTAAAACAATTTAATGCCAATCAATATAAAGACCCCACTTTAAAATGGCCTCTAGTTATTTTATATTCAATGCTTCCAGATTCAATAAATGTTAGAGATCATCCCCCAATTCCTAGTTAGAAGAACAACAACCTGTGAATTAGAAGGAGTTTATGTAAAATCAAGAACTAAAATTTACTAAAAGTCTATGTGACAGAGAAGTTGAAAGGCTAGACAATATTAGCCCTCAAAGCTACACAATTTTTTTTAATTAATAGAAATACATACTGTTTTAAATTGTTTTTATGCGCTAACATAATTAAAAGAACCTACAATTTTTAACAACTACAAGGGCATATGATATTTCCCAGATTCACTGACACATATGTGTCTTAGGACTATTTTGATACAATTGTTAGAATCCTGTAAGAGCAGTTTCATAGAACATAAAATAGTTAACATTTTAAACACACACTGAAATTTAGCAAAGTACTCACACAGTACATACACACAAATAGCATAAACACCATTCACGCCACCAATAACTACATAATCAACAGCATTTTTTTTGAATTACCACCAAGGAGCAGAATCAAAAAGGTGGATTTTTAAAGTATTATCAAACCATCCTGCAGGGAATTATTAAGTGCAACTAAGTTAATGTGACAAAAATAAATAATGGCAGTGGACTTTCTTTTTACACATCAAAGAGTACTCAACAGTGTACTGCCTATCTTCAATGAAAATAGGCTGTGAGTACAGTATACAAAGCATATACTTGCAGTTAGTGCTTAAGTGATAGATTTCATACAAATTTAAATTGATCTATCTTACTGGAAAGAATTACTACAGCCAGTATAGCTAAAAACCATTCAGTTTGCTTAGTAGCACAGTCTTTTGTTACTTCTATATAAGTTAAAAAAGAAAATATAAAAGCAAAAAGGGAAAGATGTCAGTTATACTTCACAGAAGTCAGTGTTACCACTCTATTTCAGCTAATAATGACCAGTTTCTTTTAAAAGAAATTTAGATTTGTGGCCATTTCACATTTAAGCTCCCTACATTTCACAAAAGGGTATTCTGCTCAAGTTTCAGGAGTCCTGTGGCCACCAGAAGTGTTAGTAGCTCCTTCTACAAGTAATCAGCACCAGAAAGCAGCCTGGTTACAACTGTTCAACAGTCCTGTTGAAGTAAAAGGAAACAATCTCCATAATTACAGAACATGTTCTAAGGTTTAATTCTCCAATGTGGCTACAGTAAGTTCACTGACAATGATTTTCACCAAAACATGTTTATGCTACACTCTTCCCTGATTATGGCTGTAATTGAGTGATTAATAAGACTTTGTACCCGAACAGAACCGTGTTCAAATTAAATGATTGCAAAGTGCTTTGAGGATGTGGGAGAGTAATTAAAGACAGTTAAACATGATTATCAACTAATGTAAACAGGATACAGGACCCCAACGAGCATTAACACAGGCTTATTGCATTCTCATGAGGAGCAAGTGAACCGGCATCACCAAGTCTTACCTTCACATTCAGTCGCATTAGATAACTAGCCGGGTGCACGCACTTTCACATCAAGTTATCGAACTACACGAAACGCGGGGTGCATCCACTGCCACTCTGCCCTCACACTCCCTGCCCGGGTAGGCCTGGCGCGCTCTGCGTGGCTCACCCTCTTTCCATTCCATGCACTTACCAAGAAGCACAGCTGGGGCCAGTTGTGGATAAAATATCTATAGGTATAAATGGAGTAGGGTTCAGACAGATCTTTGGTGATCAGTCTCATGATATCGGGCATTTGGAGCTCGGATTCGTATCGGACATAACGTATCGTCCGATCCTCCCCGGGCTCGCCCTCCCTGCCCGAGGGGCTTCTTAAGCTGCAGCCGGCGGTCAGGGACGAGGACAGCAGCCGCACCTGCTCGTCTTCTTCTTCCTCCTCCTCCTCCTCCTCGGGCTCGGTGCCCTCGGCCAGTCCATTGCGGGCCGCCACGGGGTCGTTGCCCGCCGCCGCCGCCGCCACCGCCGCTGCTGCTGCTGCCGCCGGGCTGGGGAGCGCAGTTCTGGCATTATTGGGGAGGCAGCGAGGGGGGCTCTCGGCCGAGCGGACCCCGGCTCCTTTTGTTGAAGTCGCTCTGGGGCCCCCGTCGGGGGTGGCCGCGGTCGTGGCGGTGTCGGCCGCGATCAGAACCTTGCTCTTGAGGGACGCAGCCGCCCGGAGGTGCCGCAGTTCGGGGCTGATCAATCCGTTGAGCTGCTGCTGCTGCTGCTCCTGCTGCTGCTGCTCCTGCGGCGGCGAGGGGCAGCGGTGGCACGGATGCCCCTTGCCCGTCGCCTCGCCGCCCGCCGGGCTCCTGCCTCTGCCTCCTCCTCCTCCTCCTCCGCCGCCGCCGCCGCCGCCGCCGCCGCCTTCGTGCTCCTCGTCGTCCTCCTCGTCCTCGCTGCAGCAGGCGAGGGCGGCCCCCACCGGGAAGGGGCAGCGGGGCTCGGCCGCCGCCGAAGCCGGAGGTGCCGGTGGTGGGAGGAGGCTGCTAGGCCCAGGCGGTACCTCCGCCATCCTAGAGGCGACACAGACCGACAGGGGAGGCCATGAGACACGGTCCCCGAGCCCCGAGCGGAGCGGGTCGCGAGCGGGGTGAGGAAGGGGGGGCGGCAGAGGTGAAGGGAGGGGGGGGGGAAACAAAGGCAGAAACCGTCCCTCACGGAGCTGCCCCCCCCCAATTCCGCGCCGCCCCCGCCACACAACACACACATACACACACACACCACACACACACACCACACACACACTACACACACACACCACACCACACACCACACACACACACACACACACACACGCACACGCACCGCTCTTCAGCGCCGCCCAGCTGCTCTGCCGGCCACCGTCCCCGTCCGCCCGGGCCCATCCGCCTGCCCTGTCACTCGCGGCCCCTCCCTGTCCCCTCGGCGCGGCTCACCCCGCACAGGTCCCCGCCGCCACAGCCGCCACTCCTCTTCCTCCTCAGCCGCCGCCGCCGCCGCCGCCGCGGCCGCCTCCACCGCCGAGGCTCCCACTCTGCCGCCGTCGCCGTAAAGCGCCTCGGCTGTTACCCCGGGTAAAGTTTCCTGGGCCGGGCTTTACGACACTTCCCTGCCTGCCGGCTGCCGGGGCCAAGGGAAAGGGGCGTGGAGGGAGGTGACCTGCGGAGGGGCGGGGACGAAGGTGTCTTCTGCCGGCTTCAGGGGAGGCCGCGTGCTCCGGGGTGGCGCTGGCCGGGGCCGGGGAGGGGGCCGTGGGCTCTGCGGCCTCCGCGCGCGGGCGGGAAGACTCCGCCTCGTGAACGCGAGCCCCGGGAAGGCTGGGCCGGCCGGGCGCGTCCTGCTTTTTCCAGCCCCGCAGTCCAGCAGCTACCCGGGGACCTGCTGCTGACCCGGCTGTGTCCCAGCGTGGAAAAAAAAAAAAAAGGCTTTTCAACTGCCGCTGAGCAATGAATGGTGGTTCAAGTTTGCCCTGACCGCGGGCGGGGGCGGGGCTCGGTGACCCGCGTTCTTCTAAAGGTGGAGCAAATGAGGAAAGAAAATCGAAAAGGAGAGGAAGTTAGAAAGCTTTGAGCTGTTAAAAAAACTCTGGGAACGACTGTTGGAAACTTGATCGTTTGCCTTGCAAATGAAGTTTAGCCTTTGCCCCTCGGAATCCCGAAAAGGTGGCGGGGTGGGGGTGGGGTGTGTGCGTGAAATAGTTCTTTTCCTCTGCCTGCTCCTTCACTCCTCCCAGGAAAATTTGGAGGTAAATGTGATTCATAGGTGCTGGGCAGCCGTAGGCACACCTGTGGAAGGAACCGCGCTGGAGCAAGAGCACTTGGAAAATAAAATTCCCAAACACGTGGCATGAATGCGCAGAGGGTGAGGAGCAGAGAGCGATAAGGTGTCCTGACCCTGCTTTGCCACGCTTCCCGCCAAGGGGGTCTACCTGTGCCGAGGCAGAAGGGGTAGAGAGGAAACCATACATCCTAACGAGTGGCGCCTCCTCGGTCGAGTGAGTCTAACTGAGACCTAAGAGGAACAGGTAGTGTAACTCACCCAGACATGAAACACATTGCAAGACGCTGATGTATAGAGTTGGTTAGTATACAGCACATGGAGGTTTTAAACGCTTTAAATTCTACGGTTGTGTTTGCAACGTTTGCCATAATTTAAATTCTGTAGTGTGGCTACACTGTAGTACCACTGTTGAACAGAATTGTTAGGTTCCGTATCACTAAAGATGTTAAGACTATGACAATAGTCTTAGTCTTACAGTAATAGAAGTAAAAAAAAAAAGTATTGGTATGTTTCTGGTACCGTTTTAAGTATCTCATATTTGTAGGATTTGGTAAAACAAACATCTTCTTAAAAATATTGTTATTTGTGGGGCTGGAGTGATAGCACAGTGGGTAGAGCGTTTGCCTTGCACGTGGCCGACCCCGGTTCGATTCCCAGCATCCCATATGGTCCCCAGAGCACCGCCAAAAGTAATTCCTGAGTGCAGAGCCAGGAGTAACCCCTGTGCATAGCCGGGTGTGACCCAAAAACCCAAAAATAAAAAATAAATAAGAATATTGTTATTTGTGCATATATAAGCTTATGTCAGCCTTGTCCATAACTGCAAAAAATGTTACAAAACAGCTAAGAGGTTATAAGTGCAGTAAGAAATACATATGATACATAAGTAGAATATTACTATTAATTATGCTATTGTTAAAAGCTTAACACAGATATATTTGCTTTTGTGGATTCTGTGGTTGCACTGCAAATAATCTTCACAACATGGAGGTATAAAACAACCATTTATTATGCTTCACAGATTCTGAGCCAAGAATTCAGCCAGCGCACGGTAGAGATGGTTTTTCTCTGCTCCTACGTCCCTTGGCTTCAACTGGAAGATCCAAAGCCTTAGGGATGAAATCATCTGAAAAAGTTCACTCTTACCTCAATGATCTGTGTTAGCTGGTAGCTGAAAACCTCAGTACAATGGCATTCAGACCTCTCCAGGAGGTCTCTTGCCACAACTGGGTTGGAGTCCTTACATCAGCCCTCAGCTGATGTCTGAGCTCCCATGGCAAGGACTCCAGGAGAGAGGTCCAAGCAGAAACATAGAACCTTTTATGATCTATTGTTAGAAGCCATGAAGTGTCCCTTATGGCACCTTCTGTTTACCTGGGCCACCACAAAAGTCTTATCCATGTTCAAGAAGAGGGAAAGATACCCTACTTCTTTTAGCAGAGAGGCAAGGTTTTTAAATGTATAGGAGACAGGAAATAATTGCTTTGACCTTTTCTGGAAAATGCAAATTACCACAGGTATTGATATAGAAAGACTTCTTAAGCACCTTCAGGGGGGTCAAATAAAGGAGATGTAGCTGGACATGTGACTCAGTGATCAAGTGTGCACCTCGA